>NW_024884142.1:70061877-70142673 GCF_019232065.1 Centrocercus urophasianus | reverse complement strand
TTTTTTTTTTTTTTTTTTTTTTTTTTTTTTATTCCTCTCATCCTATGCTGTGAGTGCACCTTGAAATGCCATTACCTGCTGTAGCTGAGAACAAGGTAATTTGTAATGTGAAGCAGCTAATTTTTCATTGTGGTTCCACTGGGGCACAGTGCAAAACAATCTGGTATAGCTGCAGTGGTAGAGCAATAACCTGAATTCAGAACAGGCACTGTGTCAGTTGCTGTCTCCTCTCACCTTTGGCTGATAATGAAGCTATTTGCAAAATTATGTTAGGCTTTTAAGCATATTTGACATATTCTGCTTTTCACAAATTATGTAAGCTTATGCAGAAAGAAAAAAATTGATCTTAGGAAGAAAAGAATGAGTAAAAATGCAAAGTATTGTTAGTCAGTGTCTTCCCCAGATCTAGAAGCTTTGGTTATGTTGAGGAGCCAATTCTGTGTTCAGGACAGAAAAAGAAGCTGAGATTTTTTTTTTTTTTTTTTTTTTTTTTTTCTGCCATTCTTATAATAAATTGTAGTACATATAAAAGAGCTGGGAAATGCCAACTCTTTTAGGTTGTCAGCACCATGTGATAAATACATTTAGAAGAATCTAGCTTAGGGCATAGTGCAGTGAGCCTCTGGTGTTCAGAAGCATCAGTACTTTGACAAAGCTTAATTTATTTTTCTTCCTAAAAATAATAAATTAGATCCTAAACTCCTTTGTTTCCTCTGTTGTGTTTTGGGTCTCTTCCAGGTCACCTAAATACCAGTGTAAGAGGCAGCAGGCGCTGTGTCCAGCAAGAGAGCTGGTGTGGGCATTCTCTTGCTGTTCCTATTGAGAGACGATTTCTTATATTCCTCTTGTCTCTCAGCCTGTTATTGTCATGGGACTTGAAGTGTTGAGATTGCTGTTCCATTGTTAAATTAAGCTGAAATTGGCCTGAAAACTCAAGAATTAGATGGAAGCCGTGTGGTTGTATAAGCATATTTTCACATACCCTGGCTACAAAAACCCAGCCCCCAAACAGAAGGAAACAAAAAGCCCTAACTTTGCCATAAAGGTGATATCTAGTTGTTTCTATGTGTCTGATCTGTGCGTGTAGCTTCAACGATCAAAGTATTACAGTAGATAACAGCACCTGTGTTATTGAAGTGCTAGTATTCTGCAGTGGATTTTTCTTCTCAGCAGAGCAAATTTTGCTGTATTTTATTGAGTCCTGGAGAAACCTTCAAAGATGAGTAAAAGATTTTGTATCTTGCATTGCATCATAATTTCTTCCTTGTGAGAGAGTCAACAAGCCCATGCTACAGACCTAGATCTTTTCCATGGATAACAGGAAAAATACTTTTACTGTGCAATCACAGTCCTTTTATAAGGCTACCAGAACTAGCAATTCTGACAATCCTAAGTGGTGTCTTTCCTCAACCACAATATTTACAAATGATTTACTTATTCAAGGCTTGCCTAGGTGAGTCAAAAACAAGAGCAACTCATTTTTTCTCATAGAGGGTTACAGACACTGAAATCTTTTTAATATTGATTCTGCTGTTGTATGGAGCCGATTACTGTTTTCCTGGCATTAATCAAGGTTGCATTTTTCCTGATATCATTTGATATGCAAAAGAAGCTGGAAGATCTTAAAAGTAATAAGGAAAAGGTAATTTCTTATTCTAAGTTTCATTCAAAAATTTAAATTAAAGTGTAATGCAAGTTAGCGTGCCTTGAGTGAGAATCTGTGTCATTAATATTAATTTCTGGACTCTAATGAGGAGCTGAGCTACTATGTAATACTAAAAGGGCACAGGTGTGACAGTCTCAGAGAAGGCAGCAGCCCTAAATCCCATAGGCTATTAAACTATAAATTGCAAAACCTAATTATTAGGCAGTTTCTTGTCTGGTTTTCACAAGTTTATCTGTGAAAAATAAATTCTGATGAAAGTCTACTTATCATATATGGGTGGATCACTTAATTTCTCTGTTACAGAAGAATATGATGGAGCAATCTGCGACCCCACTGTTTTATCATTATACAAATTCATATTTCAGGCATAAGAATTCCAGAGGATGTTGTCTTTTTTCCTTTTTTTTTTTTTATTTCATGGATTTAAAGTTTCCTGGACTGCTCTGTTTATGGCACAGTAATGCTGGGTTGGCACTGTACCGCACAGCTCCAAGTTGCAATTGAATTGAAATGCAAGAATTAAAAAAACTTAGGTGGAAGGCACACATACTGAGGAAACTGCAGTAAATGAGATGCTTAGATGCGTGTTTACATAGCACAAGTTAGTCTCAGAAAGGAAGACTCAGTTCATTGGTACTAGCTGTGCTCAGGTTTGAAGCAGTGAAAGAGAAAATAGACTTGGTGGTTGCTTTCCTGGGCAATGTCAATGAAAGCCACCTGAATACATGCAAACAGAGTTTGCATGTGTTTAAATCTGTATTTAATCTGTTCCTGTTCCTAGACTTTGCAGTGATGGATTCTCTATAAATAAATAAAGACTCGGAGATTTAGTAAGGTGCTGGAGGAAGGTGATCACAATTTGTCTTGACTAAAAGCTTTGTGGAAGCAATGTCCATAAACTGTATTCTAACTGTTGTTCCCTCCGCCCTGAAATTAAATATGAAGATTTTTCTTTCCTCCCTTCATTTTTAGGTGTAAATGCTCTTTTGTTACTTTGCCTGCTAGTATACTTGTGTTCATTGCTGGTTCTTAATGAGTTCCTCTGGTGGTGGAGCAGAATTGAGGCGGGAAGGCGCTGTGTTTGTTCAACCCACAAGTAAAATATGTCTCTGTTGTCTTGAAAAAAGAATTATTTATATGGTGAACCATACAGATGTCTTGTAAAGGAAAATTACTCTTCCTTCCTGAAAGCCACTTGATAAATTACAAGCTTCTCTTTACATTTGCTTCTCAAAGTCTGGAAAATCCAAAATTTATGCAAATACGTAATACTCTAATCACACAAAACACCTGGAAAAACAGAATAAGTACTCTTAACGGGTTACCTTGATATGCACTTTATTTGTAACAGTTGTTGAAGAAGGAAGGAAGTCCTAGGCAATTTTTTTTTTTTTTACTGGAACGTTTCTATGTATTATGTAGCTAATGAATTTTGTGCCTTTTTTGACAGAACTGACCTTTTTGAATGGTTCACTAAATGCAGCGCGTTAATCTATTGCCCATGAACAGGAAAAAGTAATAATCAATAGTAGCACAGGTAAAAGTCAATCTCTAGGTTTACCAAGACTGGGCTTGATCTTCCAATGTTGAACTGATTGGGCTTTCAGGTGGGGCAATGATCGAGACCTAACTCCTTATTATTAATCACAACCAAAAGTACTGCAAACTTGTTTTGAGTTGGAAGGTGTCCCCAACAGCAACACTGCAATATGCAACACAGCTGGCTCCCATGCTACAAATTCCTACTGTCATTCTGTACGCAAATGTAGAGTGTTCAGCACCCTGTCCTGAAAGGTTCCATGCCTTCCTACCATTTGTTGTCCCTGGGTAGCAAAAAAAAAATTCTAGTATAAACTTTTTAATGTGCATTTAAAATATAAAGTTGCTGCACTATTGTATTTCTGCCTTAAGGTCGTCATGTATTTCAAGAAAATGCTGTTTTTGTGACGTGCCAGGGTGAAGTGCTACTGCAGTGAAGGGCAGGTGCACTGCTTTGTTTCCATCCAGAGCTATAGGGCAAGGACTTAAAAGCATTTCTCTGAGCTGTGGAGAGAAACAGAAGTAAAATATAGTGGATTGCTAATTTATCAAGATTGTTTTTTTTGTGAGCTGAATTTCTGTATTCTCAAAAATAGTGAATTTTTGTTATTATGCCAAGTATGGGTACCTCCTTTGTCCTTCTTTTGCCATAGCTGTTTGGCTGATATTAATCAGGTTTATTAGAGAGACAAAGCTTTGTAATCTTTCTGCGTTTCTGTCATCTTTGGTAGCTTTTACAACCATTGGTGTGTTCTGAATGACTTTGACAGGAGGATGGAGGTCACACAATTCCCACATTTGTGCACACTTCCAGTGATAGAAGTTAGGTGGGGTAGCAAAGTAGCAACTATTGGAGTAGGAGTCCATTGCCTGAGCTGCCTGTTGCACTAGAGATACAGTGAATCAATACTGGCAAGGGCCTCAAAACTAAACTTCGTCCCTGTAGGGCAGGGAGTGCCTTAGGCTTTCTGTCCTCTGAGGAGTAGGACAGATTTTCTGGATGGGTCATCTTCTCTTGTTCAGTCTGCCCAGTTAACGTATGAGTGCTTCATTCACAAGGGTCTCCATCACGAAATAAAGCTTTGCTACAGTGGTTTAATTGGTGGTCTTATCCTTTACCATTCTGTAAAAGGGGGCAGGAATAGACAAAATGGACCAGGCATGTCAAAAGCTCAGGCTGCATGTGGCCAAGCAGCCCAGCTCACACTGTGGCCTGCCCAATTCCCCACTAAGCAGCCCAGCATGGCCTCTGACGCGCACTCATTGCTTGGCAACAACCCAACATTGGTGTGCTGTTAATGCTGTCTGTGCTGAAACTGAAACAAGAGGAGTACAGTGCAGTTCTAAATGAAGTTATGGTGAATAATTTTATATTGGCTTAACATAGTCCTGTGAACAGCAAAAATTATGCAGTTGTGCTTTCTATTTTGACAAAGGAACTTAAGAGGTTTCAAGATTGCTGAAAAATATCACCAATTGTTTTGTGTATTTGTGACTCCATTTTCAGTCAGCATAAACACATGACCTGCGCATTTTCAAGTGGAATATTTAGAGCTGCAGTCAGATATCCAACTCAAAGATCTGATCATGTCTCTTTACCAGGCTTCTGCAAGCCCTCTCCTACTAGAGAGCATTATCCCTTGTCTTGCAATCACTTTTTGATGGGCACATACTTGTCCTGTGCTTCATCTTTGAAAATAGTTATTCACAAGTCAAATTTCTTCAGAAGTCTCTGACAATCACCTTGAGAACTCGCTAAGAACCACAGCCACTGCCATTGAACCAGACTGATGCATCAGCTTAACAAAAGCAAAATAAAGTATTCTGCTAGTTTTAAGGTTTTGTTACTTTTTTTTATGTTTTAGTAAAAAAAATTGAAACTTAAAGCAAGTTTTGTTACTTATACATTAATTATGTTATATAATTCACAAGTGCTTCATTGAAAGTAACGCCTCCTATCTTACTAGGTTGGCCCATGATGTCAGAGGGAGATGACAGTGGCATGGCAGTAGAGTTGAACCTTCTCACCAATATCCTGTTACACGTTGTTGTCATCCAACAGATGGCAGCAGAGGGGCAGTCTGACAGAATGGCAAGGGAGTGTGTATGAAGCAAAGGTGTGTGACTGCATTCCTTTGTGTGGCAAAAATGGGACTCACTGATGCTTGCTGAGTGTTTCTGGAGACCAAACAATGGGTGTGGGTGCACTGAGGTGATAGGTGGTGCATTTCAGCAGTAGTGACAGTGATGGTGGGTTGTGTTTTTGGGCTCTTGTTCATCACTGACAAAAGTGCAAAGCTAATGGTGGTGACTATGTTGAAAAATAGTGTTTTGTAGCTGAACGTTTATTAAACAGTATTGTTATACTCTTTGTATCTGCTTTTGTTTCCATGGAAACAATAGAAGGTATTACTTTCTGAATGGTCTACGTATATGTGGTCCAAGACAATTCCTCTTCACTCAGAATGGCCCAGGCAAGCCAAAAGGCTGTACAACCCTGTAGTAGTCTATTGCTTGTGCATCCCTGCTTGTTCGTTTGTCAGAGCAACTCCATGACTTTGGTCATCCATGCAGAAATACCCAATGTGGGCATGTTCTGCACCCTACCTTCAGGTTCCTTCTCTGCCATTAAAGGTCAGTGGAGTTTTAATAACTAAATATATATACCCAAAAACAGAAAACGGCGTGTTAAAAACTGATTCTTACTTTCTGAAGTATATTTCTTTTTCTTCAGTAAATATTTCATTTTAATGAGTTTGTAAATAGCTTTTAGGAAAAAAATTCTCAAGAGAACAATATAAGATCATTTGTCAAGGGGGGAAAAAAAGCTTTAATGCTTGTTAATTACATGTTTTAGAGTCTAATGTTGTTTGCATATCTGTTTGAAGACAAGTCTTTTTTTTTTTTTTTTTTTTTAAGTTTTGCTAGAAAATATCATATTGTTTTAATTTCTTTTCTTAAAAAGCAAGCAACCCTCCAGACAGAGTTGGTGCAAGAAAGGTGAGTACCTCTCTGTACTGAGGGCAAGGCAGTGGAACCTTAGACAGAGATGATGAGAGAAAATAAAAATCAATGCATAGTAAGCAGATGTGTATCTTTGGTTGATGTAGTGATGTATCTTTGGTTTGTTTTATTTACTTGTTTGTTGTTTTGAGTCAACCTGTAGATTCCCCAAATGAATTTTTTTGGAAGATTAGGCTGAGGTCTGGATCAACTCAATCAAGTCTTCCTTCAATTGTGAATGATGTATTTAATTCTTAAAAAGCTATGGAAGTAGCGTTTTCAGTTAAATGAGTAGTTCTCTGTGTAAGACTGTCTCATTTTCAAAATTGTTATATTTTGATATATAATCCACTTGTGTAAATCAGTTTGATTTTTTTTTTTTTTTATCCTTCTGATGAATAGCTAGATATCAATAGATCAGCATTCTATATTAGATGTTTATATTAGCCTACATTTTTGTTCAGCTTCGGTCTTTATTTATGCCCCTAACGTTATGTTCCGCAGTTGTTATAATAAAAACACGGCGCTTCATGCAGACTTAAAAATATCCTCTCAGTGAAATATTTGCTGCAGAATGATCTTTTTGCAGATTTATATTGCTGTGTACGGTCCTAAACAAATATTTAGCTTACAACGAAGCCCGTTTTGAGAGCTGCTAAACGTTTACTGTTTTGCAGGCCATATGCAGCATTCAGTAATGGAGAGAAATAGAATTTCTAAGTGCAGAAATGTGTACTAGCATATACAAACCAATAACCAGCACAGTGTGATTTGAAGAAATGACTTCCCCCTATACAGTGCATGTTCTTTAAAAAGAGCAACCACTGCTTTCTAGCTCATTGTAATTCACACTGCATCCAGCACTACTGGAAAACTAATGAAAATGCTGGGAGTGCAAGGCTTTATTTTACTGTTGAGAATTCTCGGTGGTTACAAAATTATGTTGTGCCTAATTCTCTTGGTATCACATTTTTTAACAGTGATTTTTACTTTCAGCCCAGTGATACATTTCACTCATTAACCCCCTAACTACTGAATATACCAAGCTGCACAAAGGAGCTTTCATAGCAAAATGCTTTTGCTAGATTAACTGTGAATGGAAAAATTTTCTGAATCAGCTAGAAATCTTGTATGCATAGACTTCCTGGCCTGGAAATCTTGGAAGCAAGGGCTTTTAAGTCAGCCTCTAAGATCAGACTGCTGGGTTATGAGGAAGAGGTGCTGGTTTTATCTGTTCATCCAAGACTGCACGATATGAAAGGATGCAACTGTTGCCATAGTAAACTTACATTAATTTGACTAAAAGCCAGTTCTCACAAAGAAAAAAATCAAAAACAAGAAACCACAGCAGTAAAGCCAAGCCAAAGCAGGCCCCTCCACCCAATAAACAAACCCAGAAGGATAAACATTTCTTGAATGATTCTGTTTCCCTCCCCTGTAGTAGGGAAGTGTAGGAACTCCAGTTTACAACTGTCTCTGTCCTTTAAAAATAAATAACATATATATATATATGATTGCCAGCACTGGAAAGTCAGTGAATGGTTCTGGGATTTAAGATATGTTGTGTTTCAAATGTAATTTACATTTTTCTAAGACTTGTCATTCATGAACCCCTTCATTATCAACTGTATGATAAGAGGTCCTCTTTAATGGTCAAGGGAGGGGGGCTGTCCCACTGTGCTCTGAGCTGTGTGGCCTCATATCAAGCACTGGATGCAGTTTGGGTGTCATGATACAAGAAGGGCATAAACCTATTAGAGAACCTCCAAAGGAGGGATACAGAGATGAATATCTGCAGGGCAAGGTGTGTGAGGAGGGGCTGGAGTCCATGGGTTTGCCAAGGAGCTGAGGGAGAAGCTTCTCACAGGGAGTCTCCAGCTTCTCACGGGGAGCAGAGGGGTAGTACTGAGCTCTGATCCCTGTGACAGTGACAGGGCCTGAGGGAATGAAATGGAGCTATGACAGAGGAGGGGCAGTGGGGGTTAGGGACAGATTCTGCACCAGAAAGCGATGGGCGTCGAACAGGCTGTGAGCACAGCCCTGAACTGTTGGAGTTCAAGCAGCATTTGGACAGTGTTCTCAGATATGGGGTTTGAATTTTGGGTGGTCCTTTTTAGAGCCAGGGATTCAACTCATTGGTCTTTGTGGGTCTGTTCCAGCTCAGGGTATTCTATGATTCTAAAATTTTGGAAAGTATTAAGAAGATATTACTAGAATTATAAATGGTATCTTTGCACATCTTTTGTAGTTTTGGAGGAATTTACTTTCATCTTTGCCTACTTTTTCTGTGTTCCTCTTGAGTAATTTAGACTGCATCTAAAGAACTGCGTTATTTCCCTCTGTACTGTACCCGACATACACATATTTGGGTCTGAGATAGGTAGCATCACATGTTCTGGTCTAACTTCAGGCAGACGTTCAAGAGCGTGTTGCTATGAAGTAGAAGAAAAAAAATAATTTTTTGTATTGTTTTAATTATTATGGTTCAGGAGCTCTGTTAAGAGTTGCAATACAGTCAGTCTGCAGTGGTGCTATGTTGTTCATGAAGAAATAATAATAAAAAAAAAACCACAACAAGAAGCCTGAATGAATTCTTGTGACTGGAACACCCAGCACAAAAGTGCAGAAACTCATCCATGTGTTTTCCTGCTACATAGCAGAAGGACGGCAGCCTTGTTTCATGGCCCTTGTTTTGCACTAGAGATTCTTAATTTCCTCTTGTGGTAGCACTTGAAAACTTTGAGTTAGATACTGCAGTGCGATCCTAAGCATCTGCTGCCACTTGAGTTGATCTTGAGTTTCCTACTTGGCCTTTGGTTGCTGGTTTCTGACAAGTCCTATGTCTGTTGCATCTGCAAGATACTGAGGTTGTTTCAGATGCGTAGAGGATCCTGCATGGCACTCAGGTAATTAATCGTTCTTCAGACTGCCAGTAACCTCAGTAATGCAATTGGACTGTCAGCTTTTTCTGAGAGACCTTCATAGAATCGTGGAATCCTTAGAGTCAGAAGGGACCTCTGAAGGCCATCTAGTCCAACACCCCTACAATTAACAGGGACGCCACAGCTAGATCAGACTGCCCGGAGCCTGAACCAGCATCACCTTGAAAGTCTCCAGGGACAGGGCATCATCCACATCTCTGGGCAACCTGTTCCAGTGCCTCACCACCCTTACTGCAAAAACTTTTTCCTTATATCCAACCTACATCTACCCTCTTTGAGCTTGAAGCCCTTTTGCCTTGTTCTATCATGTTCTATTTACTTCTAATGGCTTTATGTTGTTTGGGGGATTCTTGTGTTTGTTTTGTGTGTGACTTCAGGGAAGTAGGTAAATTAGATAATTGCTTCTCGCCCACAAAAGGCAGGAAGGCTAATGTTGTCATAAATTTGTCAAGGAATTGTTTCCCTTCTGACTGTATTGTGCAGGCAGACTTCTCTGTTACTGCTGAAGGTTTGGCTGTGTCAGGGAGTCAGCTGATTTTTTCTGTAGCACCAGATGGGAATGGATATGAGGAATAAACAACTGTATTTGTGAAAGCCAAAAAAAGAAAGAAGAAAAAAGACTTTCTCTTACAGCCTGAGTTTATATCTGACGAAAGAAAGAATTTTCTTATTGCTGAAGTCTGCATGCATAGATAAGGTCTCTGAAGTGAAAGAATTTGAATATGCTTAGAAAAATGGTCAACCAGAGTTTATTTCCATTTCAGTTCAATTTATTTGAAGGTAATGTCAGGTAAATAAGACTTTCTTTCTTTTTTTTCTTCTCTTTGTTAGAGAAATCAAAGCTGTGTCTGCTCAGATGTCCCCTTTTTGCAGGTGCCGTGTTCTGCATTCTCTGAAAGAACATTACTGTGCTGAAGTGTTCAGGTTGGCTTTTTTTTGCTTTTTTTTTTTTTTTTTTTTTTTTTTTTTTTTTTTAAAAGCAGTTGGAGTTCTCTACATGTTCTCCTCCCTTATATAAAAATAAGGCCGAATTAGTTAAGGCTGTCCTTAGGGAGGTCTTGTCCAGATAAAACGCTTGTTATCTGCAGTGTACATTGAATGAAGCTGAGACTTACTGTTACAGTTAAGCACATGCAATAAAATACAGGGTACGATACAGTGTTTGCTTTCCAGGTACTCCTGATGATGGCCTGTAAATAATCTGCCTTTCTTTCTTGTACAGCATTGTGATTTCATAAGAGAACACGTTTCATGTTTTCTCTTTACAAGCTATGATTTTCAATTTTACGGATTTCTTTTTCCTGCCACTTGTTTTTCAATTACAAAAGGAAGAAAGGAGGTCCTGAAATTTCTGCCTTGGAGGAAAGCTTGTTTTGAACGAGCAACTGTAATTCTAAAATAAGTGAGTTCTGTGATTTCTAAAATGATTGTATTGCTTTAGCGTCACAGCAGGTCTGTCTTCTGCAAAACATAGTTCTACAAAACCTGAGAAGCCCATTGTATAGCACTGTCCCATTCCTTTATATCACTGCCTTGTAATCCACTAAGCAACTTTCTTATTTACAGGATTAAACGGATTTTGTTATAATAGCGAGTTAGGTATTACAGAAACAGTTGCTGAAGAAACATCTGATAGCTAAATTGTGCTGACTTTATCGCTATTGATTAGCAAGAGTTTATTGTGATGTCTATTGACTGCTTTTCTGGAATGGAGCTTTTAAGGGATAATTTTATTTTATAGCATCCTTTGACTACAACTGGTAAGACAAAGCCTTCTGTGTTTAAAATAAACGCATTTATTATTTTTTTTTGTTGTCTTTTCTAGTGCTGCTATTACCTTAGTTCATGTAGCTGCAGTAGAAACAATTTTATAGGAGACAGTTCAATCTCAGCCATTAAGGGGAAACCTTTCCAGATTCTACCACATGAGAAGGCAAGATTGTCATTTTTTTTCCAAAGGAGATAAAAGGAGAATAAAGTCATATTCCCTTAACAACTCATATGTCTTCCAGAAACAGCTTAGTATCTACTACTTCTTTATAATTTGCAGTCTATGTTTCCATAATATTAGAGTAATTGGAGGAGCACCTTTTAAATCAGTGGTGTACCAGGCTGTTACTAGATCAGAATCATCTGCAAAATTTCAGCATTCACTTGAGTACATGGTGGTGATGTTGATGAGGAATGTGTTTATTATTAAAGATTTCTGTTTATCTTCATGGTTCAAATTGTACTTTAAAGATAAAGTAGTCCCTCCAGAAAAAAAAAAAACCACAAGGAAATCAAGAATTTTCTTGTTTCTTTTGATAGCTTCCTAATTTAGAGGTTACATGGTGTTGTCTTCATAGGTAAGAGGATTATGAGGATTCAGTCTTCATATTCTGTCCTTGTGTTTGGAAGGAAAACTCAAACATAAATGTTAGTTTCCTTTGGTTATGGATGAAAGTTGGGGGATAAAATGCAGAGGAACGATCAGTTCCTTGAAAGAGAACAGTAGCAGCAAAGCTCTTGAGCGTTTCCCCATCTGCAACTCTTAAAGAGAAAGCAAACATTGCTAAACCCTGTGCGTAGGTCAGTCTTCTCCTAGCCTGGGAATTGGTAATGAGAATCCATTTTGCCCTCTGGAGATAGCCAAAGGAGGAGAAATTAGCTGACTGGCCATTACATGAACGCTGCTTTAAATGTAGACAGCCGTTTAAAGCCTTCTGCTGTATTAATGAGGATTGCTGCTTATGGGATCACGTTTTCACAGAATACTTTCTTATAAAAATGTAAGGAGCCCAAAAGCCAGATTTTTAGACAACATTTAGAAAGAACTGTTATGCTGCAAGGGAAAGAAATGCTATTTCTTTCACAAATACACTTCACATTTGCAGTGCCTTTCTGCATTCGTTATGTCATTCATTGCATGAGTGAATGATTTGTAGCAATGTTCTGATCCTGTAAGACAGAAAAAGAATGAAAACTAGAGCTTTTTATTTTTTCCTAACTGGTCTGGAGAAAGAATATTCAGTGGTGGGAATTTCTGACAATAAAGGTAAAATGTATCTGTCTTACTGATCTATCTGCACTTACGTGAAATTTGGCTAAGGCATTGTAGTGCTTGATAACTGAATGAGGAGCTTAAGTCAGGACAGGCAAGTTTTGCCAGGAAAAATGGAAGCTGAAATGGATTTTTTCTCCTTTATTAAAAGTTTTCATGTCATTAATTCAAGATCTTTATGTGATGATCCACATATGTTATGCAGGAAACGCTTGCCAAAGCTTACTGGGAACACTCATAAGCACTACATATGGAGGAACACTACAGTAGTTACTTTCTTAGGCTGAGGAGCTTAGAAATATTTGCTGTGTATGTCTAAGACCAGTAGAAAATTAGATTCCTGTTCTTCTACTTTGTCAGTTTTTACAGACATTGGAATTGGCAGAAATAATTTTTACATTCAAACTTCAACACAGTAGACTAGAGGCTATTTGCCGTGAGGGAGATGAAGAAGACAGCATAATGTTGGTCAGCTAGCCCTTTTTCCCCCTGCCATTCTGATTTCATCAATCTTTGATTCGTTCCGAAATTTCAGTCTGCTAGCAATGTAATATTGTGAGTTCTTTGAGTGCAATGAGATTTTCTTGTTTGCTTTTCCTATGAAAGTTTATTTTCCTTTATCTACCTTACTGTTTGACTCATGTGGTCTCTCTCTGTGCTACTAAATGTAACAACTCTTGGGCTATATTTTAGGGATTGTGATTTGAAATCTTGGAGGACTTTAGAGAGCTGAAAAAATACTGAAATGTCCAGCAGACTAGAGGAGCTTAGAAACAATTGCCTATAAGCCACGATAAATGACTGTTTATCCCAAACCTTATTCTAACTTTTTTACCTCTTTAGAATTCTGAGGAGTGACGTGACTCAGCGGAATTAGTTTCTCACTTAAAGTATGCTGTGAAATATTTTTGCTGTTTTGATGGAGAAGCCTGGGAATTCAGGATTGGCGTTACTTCCCACTTAAAGGCACTTGCTCTGTGTGTCCGTGTGTAGATGGAGATGTTGAGTTTATGTAGGTCCTATTCTTGTCACACACAGAGAGAGGAAGGTTTGCGGTGCGGCTGTTGCTTTGGTTTTTCTGCAGAGGGCAGATGCATGTGAGGTGGGATAAGCACTGCTTGAGCCAAGGACGGTCCTGCTCTAGGGAGAAGAGAAGCTGAAGCAGCATAGTGAGGACAAAGGGAGAAGGCAGTCACATTCATTTCATCTGTGGAAAGTGGAAATATTTTCAAAACTCCCTGCAAATTGGAAATAAAATAACGAGGAATTAACTTGATAAATCTTTTTGCTACCAAACCAGAGTTATTTTGACATTTTAGTTTTTATATCTGTTAGTGTAATGAAAGTAGTAGCTGTCTTGTCATTCTGGGCCCATCAGTAGGAGCCTATCAGTGATTCATTTACTGTCAGTAACAATATTTAGAACATTCATGAATAAGTAAAGTAAAATACACATTATGATAGAATTTGCTTAGAAATATAATATTTTGATTCAAGAGAAAATACTTTGAATGTAATTTTAAATCAATCAATGATGTTTAGCAAAAGCACAATGCCCTCGAAGATATACTAGAGTAGAAAATTGTTTTAAAGGAAATTTTTCAGTCTACTGTAGTAGTAGTAGTAGTAGTTCTTCAGGGATGTTCTCATGGCATATACATATACATAGTCTCTTTGACAGAATTGTGGAAGTCAAGATGTGGTAGGTTAGCATTAGAAAAACAATGAATAATTATATGTATTGTGCTGTTAATGATCATTTCTACCTTACAGCATGGAAAAGTAAATCAGGAGTCACCAGAAAGAAAAGAGAGCAAACAAGTGAACAAGAAGGACATAGTGAGCCCTCCTTTATCCCTCCTCCTCAGGCATCCTTGTTGGAAATCCTTTCTTGTGTTAGGAAACTAATTATACCAAGGTCACTATTGCAGTTCTTTTTATAGTACTAAATCATGGAGAATCTGTCTCAGTCTGGGTAGCAATTAGCAGTCACCTAGTCACAAGGCTGACATAACCCTGTTAATGGTCTGCTCAGCAAGCCCTTCCGCTTTCATGCGAATGGGAGCAGGCTGTTGCTAGAAGAATGATTCCCATTGTTTCCTGATGAGATTTTTGTGTTTTCTTTGCCA
Source organism: Centrocercus urophasianus (assembly GCF_019232065.1). Lineage (NCBI taxonomy): Eukaryota > Metazoa > Chordata > Aves > Galliformes > Phasianidae > Centrocercus > Centrocercus urophasianus. The sequence continues at coordinate 70,128,351 of NW_024884142.1, read as the reverse complement.
TATGCATGATTTCCCCTGTAGTACACTGTTTTTTTTTTTTTTTTTTTTTTTTTTCTCCTCGTGCCATTTCTTTCTGCTCTACTGCAACAGCTTATTTTCCTGTCCATTGAGTAAGTTCATTCACAGAGCTCGTAGTTCAGCATGATGTATGGTCTCTTCCCCATCTTTGTGGTGCTTACACATATGCTCCACCCTTAACACAGCCACTGAGTCTGTGGACTGCATTTGGGTTGAGTAGCTGTGAGTAGGAAGAACAGCCTGTCTGCATGCCTGTCTTTCTGTGATATGTCCAGTGTGTTTTTGGTACTTCACGAAGGCAAACTAATAAGCTTTAATAAATAAATTTAGTACGTGGCCAACTCACCACCATCTGGGAAGACTCCTCCTAATTCTTAATGCTTTTGGAAAGCCAAAAGCTAATTAACTCCATTCATATTGGAAATAAAAAGTCTCCACAACGGCTACCAGAAATACCTTTAATTATGGCACTTTCTTAAATCAGAACCATGTGTGGCTTTTGCTGTTTTATGAAGTCAGCTCTCCTGCAGCAGTTTCTATTTTAATTAGTTTATTGAAATGAAATTTTAAAATTTAGCTTTGCAGCACATTGTTGTAGCTGAAGCTGTTAATCGTAAATGGGTAACTGACGTGTTCCAGTGTGTGCGTTCATTCCTTTCTTTGCTCAAAGACCGTAACTGGTTGCCAGGACTCTCCTGCAATGAAGGATTCTTACAGATCTCTGGGACTGTTCGTGCGTGGACAGAAAATCCCAAGTCAGTTTTGGGATTTCCTCAACATTCGTTAGTTGATTTTTCTATAAACACAGCAAAAGAAAGCATGAGATAACCTCTCTCAGGTGTTTGTGTGTATGTGCGTGTGTGTGTATATATATATATATATATATATATATTTTTAACCCCAAAGATAAAAGGAACATTTAAATGAATGAAAATTAAAGCAGTCTTTCATAGATTTTCTTCCCTCTTCATTCTGAGTAGCCCACTTTGAATGTTTAAATATTACTGAAAAGTCTGTGACTGAATTTTACTTTTATAGGGAAACACAGCAGGTGGAGACTGTAGATTAGACATTTTCTACATTGAGATGAACTAATTATCTAAAATACAGCTATTCATTTCAACAAAACATTATATCACAAATGCATACAATTAAGGTTTAAACTCAAAAGTGTTAACACTGTTTTGTGAACAGAAAACAACAAAGCGTTTCACTGACCTTATCTTTGATAGTAAAGAAGTGGGGAATAGGAAAGAGTATTACTTGTTTTTTTTTTGTTTTTTTTTTTTTAAAAAAAAAAGGGATCAAATAAAATTAATTTCAATCAGACAAATTAATAATTTTATGGGATTCAAATAATACCAGAGCAGAACCAGGGTTACTTAGTTTACTGAATTACTTAGTTTGCCTGAATTATATTCCCATTTTATTTTACTCAGTATGCTTTTTAGGTAGATGGCAGTGATATTGACTGCTAGGGAATCAGAGTCTTGGTAAGGTGAGAAGTCATCATGAAACCTGTGGCTCAGTGCCTTGCCTCTCCTGGGAGCACTGTGGAACATCGCGCGTTTCATTTTGCACTATTTAGCATTGGTCCTTTTGAAGCAGGAATTAAGAAAGTGAGAAGAGTCTATATTATTCTGAAGAAATTCAGTGTCACTGTAGAAGTGCTTGCAGTAGTCCTACATTTCTTTTAAGACAAAGACAGCAAAATGTACTTTCTTAATTTCTTCTTATTTCAGGATCAAATGTTCATGTTTCTCTGTAAATGATTCCTCCGGGAATCATTTACTTGTACCTGAGGACCTTGAATCATGTACTACTTTATGACAGTGCTTACTGTTGAAAGCTGTCTGGGTTAGATTGCTGCCTTGTTTCATTCAAAATACTGTTTTGTTTCATTGCATTCAAACCTATAAGTCACAACGTATGTTTTTCAGTGCCTGTGGAGGACTGTTTATGAATCTTTAGAAAATTAAAAAGTTTGTGGGGCTTTTAGCATAGAGAGAGGACAGCATGTAATTTTTATCAGTGCCAGGCTTGACTGGCTGTTGTATGACTTCTTATTCTTATGTCTTGTGTGTTATCTTATCCACAGCCATGGTACTGTGCAGTGCTCTAATAGCTTATGTGAAATGCTCCATTTTTCTAGATCAAATTTCAGTGTATGAGATAACAGTTAAAAGCAGAATATCATAGGTCATTCTGCTGTCAGGCTCGTGGACTTTGAAAGTGAGATGCTTGTCACTTCCCTAGATGGCATTTCTTTTTCAAAAGCGGTGCTTATGTTTTATTTGTTTTTATAGATAAATACATGTAGGACTTCGGTGGATTTCTCTACTCCTCCCATGAATGGTATGCTTATCTTAAAGGACATAAATAAAACCTCTTTGTTCTTTGGGTTGATTTGGTTCCCTTTATGTTATTGCTTTGGGATTTAGAATGTGAAATTTTGCATGTGTATTTTTACGAAAGCATGTACTTGTGGTCAGTGAATTTTTTTTTTTTTTAAAGTGTGGACATTTTTCATTTTAATTCTGCCATCTGTAAAAATTGATATAATTATATTCAGTCTCGCCTTCCATTTTTGGTTGTGTAGGCTTTGGGTATCAACTTTATGCCACTACAATGTTTGGCATGTATTCAAGCCTTAAAATAATTGTCCATCTGTGTAATTTTCAGTGAAACATTAACCATTTGGATATAGAAGCTGTGACATAATGTGAAATAAGCTTGACAATATGTAAGATAAGAGAGGAAAATGGGAGGGAATACAATCCAGTACCTTATCAAGCAAGGATGTTCATGGATCTGAATTCAAGATTCATAGAAATGGCAAATTTAATAATCAAGAGCCAAAACAAATCCAGATGGAATTGAAAGAAAACTCTGCACATTAAAGACAGATGTAACCAAACATTTCCTAGCAGAGCTGTACTGGTAAAAAAGCAAAATCCAGCACAAAAAATATGTGTGAAAGGAAAAGTGTGCTTGGTGGTACTGAGCTTGTTACTTATAGGCAGCCAAAGCTTTCTGATAAACAACCATCATTTCTGTGCAGTGATTAGGGGAAATCATGCCAAAGCTTTTTTTATGAACTCTTTCCCTGTTACTTAGAGGAATGTCAATGTCCTGTTACAGATGCCTTCTGTGGCTGCATTTCAGAATGTCACCTGTTTGCTCTGTTCAGGATGTGCAAAAAAACCCACCAGCTCGTGTCTGGCACAGCCACTGCTGCGTGCAGCATCCTCATGCACTGTAAGTGGGTGGATGAGACAGGAGCTTCTGTCTTACAGAAAGCAAGACTCTTTTACCTTAATGATTTTCTTCCTATCATAACCTGATGTATTTTCAGGGATTCAGGTAAGATGGTCACTAGGGAAACAGACATGGCTAAAGACAGAGCAGTGGGGGTGACCATCTGTGTGTCCCTGCCTGCCCACTGTTCTAGCTCCAAAGCTGCCCAGGTATATGTTCCAGCTCCACGTTAGAGTACTTCATAGTGATTGAAAATTCTTCAGTCCAAAAATTTCACCTGTGTCACCACTGATTATCTTGTTTCCTCTGTTCCCACTATGATTTTTGTTTTATTTGAAAATTATTTTGTTTTCTAATCATCTCTGCTATACATCTCTGAAATCGAGGTAGGGCTAGAATTGCCAGTGTGGAGCTGTGCCTGCTTCTGTAATGATGGTATAGCCACAGCTGGAGTGTTCCCAGTTCTCACCTCTTTGTCTTAACAAAAAATTGGCTGGGATCACAAGTGATTGCTTTGTCTATTTTGCAAATAATGCAGAATAATTTTAGAAAAGTATCCTAGGAAAGATATCTTATAGAATGCTAAGTTGTCTCTCCAGTAAATTTTATTCTAGATTAATGTTTTGCATTCAGTCTGGTTCCTGAATTGCTTAGATATGAAACATCTGTAATGTGAATGACTCATTACTTTGCACGTGTGTGTATGTGATATAGCCCCACATAGGACTTGCATCCAAGAAGAGTGTATGTTCACAAACAGCCAAAGAAAACGGAGTTACTTGCTGGGCCAGTGACTGATCTTCGGATCTGCAAATCTGTTTATATTCTGGCTCCTCTGGTGCTTTGATGAAATAATCTATAGTGTCTCTCTGAAGGTGTGTGCGTATGTATATGCATAGGCACGTATATTTGTATATGTGTAGGAAATGTGCACATATGTGTATGCCTACACACACATCTCTATCTTGTATGTACACATACATACATATATGCCAGTGCCAGCCAGGAGCCTCCATGAACTGAACCACTGCTGCTGGTGAATTCTTTCATGTAAGACACAAGAAATCAAATCCATTTTTGTATGTTAGAAAAACAAAAACCCAAAGAAGTTAATGCACTTATTAACTGAAAAGTAACTTTATCTGTTTACAGGTTAGTAAATTTACCCATTTTTACTAAGCCCTACATTTCTGAATGTCAAACAACTTTTCCCACTGTTTAATCTATTTCTCATTAGCCCTTTCATGAAGATTAACCTGTTGCATGAAGTAATCAGAGGGAAATGTCAAAATGAGTAAACGGTGGAGAAGTGAATGAGTACATGTTACAGATGAGTCACCAGAGCTCTGATAAGACAGGAGAAAACACTGCCCTGCTTCAAACCATTACTGCATTCTGGATGCTTTGAACAGTATGTCAATTCCATTGGTAACTTAAATAGCTTGACTGCATGCGAAATTTTGCAAGAAGAGCACGTAGTGAATAGGTGTGTAATGTATTAATTTAAACACTGCTACCTGATTTTCTCATTTTCATGCCCAGGAAGATAAGTTGTGGACAATAGAGATTACAGTGGAGCAATAATTACTGTCATTTTTAAAGACAGTAGATTCTTAAAAAGTGGTTTGAAGAATAATGTGCATAGGTAATTTTTTCCATGATCCATTGAATACATGTGGCTGGAGAAAAAAACAGATCTGCATTATTTTTAGTAGCTTTTTTTGATACTTCTTCCCTATTCCTTAAAATGTGGTGTGTGTGTACTATTCCATCTAGGTACTGCACGGGTTTGACATTGAAAGCCAAACAAAATTTGAGAAGTTCTGTTTCTTATCAGCAGTGATGTTTGACAGAGCAGCCTAGACAGTACCCTAGGTGGCTAGAAGCAGTAGGCAGTCTCACAGTGATTACAACCTCAGACTTAGCTTGCTATGAAATTTGCCTTCATTTAGCAGAACTGAGAGTATACAACTGTTTGCTTTGTTACTCATCTCAGCAAGAGTGATGTTTTCCAGAAACTCTGGTTCTCTAAGCTGTCTTCTTTTTACCACCTCTGCAAGTTATAAGAATGAGTTGCTTTTCAGTATTTTAAGATGTCTGCAGCAGCAGTGGGATGCTGCGTGAGACGTTAGCTGCATCAGTGGTTACTTCACAGCAATGTGCACAGTGAACCAGGTCATTTTTAAACTTCTTAAATGTACAAAGCTGGTTGGGTTTTGATCAAACAAGCCACATTCCAGTTTTCCAGGCAATGATGACCTGATTAGAGCTGTAGCATCCACTACCAAAGACTACCCACAAGCTGCCTTCCACTTGCACAAACAAAATTAATAAATCATGAAGAAGATTTTGTTTTCAAACAAAGTGAGTTTATAATATAAGCCCTCTGATGCCAGATTGTGTAATGCCACTGACTAAAGCCAAATAATGTCTTTCTGTAATGTTGTAACCAGAGCAGTGTAACCTGCCAATTTTAGATACAGAAGTGGGTTTTTTGAAATTTTTACCTTTGTCCAGTTATGTTCAGGAACCAGATGATACATTTTATCTGAAAATCTATATGTCAGTGTCTTTCTCTCAGCATTAGAAACTTCATTTGGGGACTTCTCTGGGTTATCCTTCTGTGAAGAGATTTATTCTCAAACCCATTTGGATGCCAGGTTTCTCAGGTGATTGGAGGTGAATCCTGGACCATCTCCAACCTGTTGCTGCTGCCTTTCAGAAGCACTGTAGGTGCTACTGCAAGCCTTGTGCTGGGCTGTGTGCACTTCCTCATCGAGGCTCACTGTGGCCAGCCCCACTTCCCAGGACCTGCAGCACTGAATCTCCCTTTGCAATGCTTCCTGGAGCAGGCCCTTTATCCTGCTTCAGGAGCTACGCTTCACTGTCTGATTTTGAATATGATATGCCTTAAGGGCAGAGTGTTCCCATTCTTATGTTTGTTTCTCCTGCACGTTTCCATCAGGGCCACCATTGGAGAGCACACTGCTGATGCATGAGCTCTCTAGCCTTTATATGCACAGCTGAGAAGCAGTGGGTGTGGGAGGACACCTGTCTTGATGTTGGCTTTCTGTCATCACAGAGCATTGGTGGCTGTAGGGGCCACCAGCGAGAAGCTTCTTCCACACCCCACTTTGTGTTGTCTTTGTATGAGGCTGTGCTCTCAAAGCCCAGAATCTGCTGCCCTTCTGGGTTTTGTATGGCTTTCTTGCACAGGAGCTGTTTTGTTTCCTTCACAGCTGGTGCATTTATACATTTATACATGCTGGTGCATTTATACATGCTGAAGAGCCTGCAATTTAATTTTTGCTAATAGATTAAATCTTGCATCACTTAGGTGTCAGCATCTAAATTTTTTCAAATTTTAATTGCCCTTCATAAAGGGCTGTGAGAGAACATGCTGGGTCATGGTTCAGTTGTTAAAGAAATCGGATATAGGGGGAATGAACATACAAAATAAAAAAAACACGGTTCATAAATAGCTTAATGGTTTATGATAAGTACTGCAATGAAACAAAGGAAGATAATGCTTGTAGAAATAGCTCAGTAGTGTTTTTCCTAGATATAGTTATTCCCTGATTGCAAAATAAAATAATGTCATATAGAAAAGATGGAGGAGACTCCATGGGGGGATACTGTGGAAATATTTAGGTGACTTTTTGGTGGAAATTGCAAGAGTAACTGTTGTGAAAGTAAACTCGTTTTGTGAAATTATAATCCAATACACCATCTGGGAGTGTGCATGGTTCCAGCTGAGCAAGAAGTCCTAGTGGTTCAGTGTGATAAACACCAAGTCATTGTAAAATTCCATTTTCCTGATGCTGTTAATTTATTTCTTCTGTTGAGGGGAAAAATATACATATGTATATATATATATGTGTGTGTGGAGCTTTATTTCTGAAAGAAGAGTAGCAGCAGTAGGAAATACAGGAGAATATGTTCAGTGCCTTAACTTTGATGAAAACATACCAGTTCTGAGGGTGCTAATTAAAAAGTCTTAACAACATTACTCTGCGTGAACTACGTTAATTTAAATGTTGGTCTAGACGTGTAAATTTTCTTTTATATATTGTAACAGAAGATGATGCTTTTGTGTCACCAAATTTTCATGACACCAAAATTTGTGGTTTTCAGCATCTATCAGAGGGCTGTGATCAAGTCTTTCTACAAAATTAGTTAGGTTGAAATTAACGTTACAGGAGGAATAAGGTGTTCTGCAGATCAGAAGCTGCTGTTACCATTATTTCTTCTTTATTTGTCACTCATCAGGTTGAAACCTCTCTCTTTCCTAGCTGAGCAGTGCTGTAGGGTTGCTTGATTCTTGCCCCCTTCCTTCCCACACACTGTCCTGCATTCCAGCCTCTCTGGGGAGCAGAGAGCAGGCATGTGGGTGCTCTCCTTGGCCCCCATGGTGCTTTCTGGAGGCTGTGTTGAGTTCTGCTCATGTAGAAAAGGGGTATGCAATGCTTAGAGAAAAAAGAGAGAGAAAAGCTAGAGGCTTTGAGTCATACTGGCAATTTGATTTGAATGTCTGAAAATCCAGAGATCTGGGTTTGTTTGATCTTACGTTGTCCCAACAGCACAACAGGTCCTACTTGCCTGTCAAGTTTTTTTTTTTTTAATAAAACCAGCTTATTTGATTTTTTTTTTTTTTTTTTTTTGAGTAAAACATTTCTGAAACTGTAGAATATTGATTATATTCACTATTTTTTAATAACTGGGCTTTACTTTTTGGTATTCTTATGGTGGCTGGAACTACATTAGTGATCAATCTCGGTCTTTTTTTTTTTTTTTTTTTCCTTTTTTTAAGGGTCTGTCTTTCTAGAATCCTCAAGAGCCTTGATTATAGACAGAATGCAAGGTGCTTGATAATGGAAAAACACAAAGTAAAATAAATCTATGCACTTAAGCAGTTCACTGCTGTGTCTTGCTTGCATCAGACAAGCTCTTAGGATATTAGTGCTGTTAATAACAGATTTTTAATTGCCTGCTAATATTTGGAGATTTATAAATGCCAGGAGAGCTGCAGGTGAGGAAGAATAAGTAATTTGCCATCTGAAAATATTTAATTACAGTACAGAATTGAGGCAGCGGTTCTCTTTTTCTGCATGCAGGGTGGAGTGGAAGTGGGAGCAGCAGCTATAATCTGTGATAGGTTAACTCTTATATGAAGAAAAAGCTTTCATTTGTGAACACTGGGAAGCCCAAGGGGAAGTAATTACTGATGAAAAACAACTTTCTTTCATGTCAATCTCATCTTGAGTTGTCTTTTGTTTTTGAATAAGCGTTGCTCTCTTTTTGCTGTTGTCCCCAGAAACCAACAAAAGTGACATGCAATATAATGTAGATTAAGAGGGAATTCGACTGTCAGCTTTGTAAACAGATTAATGCTCATTAAATAAACTTAGGTCTTCAAACTTATTTCTTGTGAAGCTTTGGACTTTGGACTAGATTTCATTTCTGAGCGCAGCTGCCAGCCAGTACTGCTCTGAGCCATCACTAAGCCAGACAAAGTTTGCAACAGCAGTGTTGCCACTGAGGCACTGAGGTTCTTCTTACAGGTATGACTCGGTCCCATTTTCTGCCTACTTGTGCAGCAGATTTCTCTTGGCCTACAGCAGTCCCCATGCTACGATCTCTCCTCAACCACCCTGGCTGTCATGACTCTTTTGGAAGGGTGAAGACCACTGTCTGTCTGCCCTTTGCTGTTTTTAGGGCAAAGCCTCAGCACCCTTGGGGCTCTTACTCTACATCACAATCCATCCTCAGGCAGGAGACAGGAATGTGGTAAAGGCTGGGTACAGAGACAAGTAAATATTTGCTGACTTTCTTTTTCTAGATTGATTACTTTTAGTGTTAGGCAGTTTGCCTGCCACAGAAGTGTGTCTGCTTTTCTCCTACATTAGATCAAAGGACAGAAAATGTCCTGAGATACGAATGCTACCCTGTGTACCCCTGTGTGTACCCTGTCATCAGTTTGTATCTCAGTAGAGAACTTTCTACCAGCTCAGGGCATTTATGACTTACATATGTTTATGTGTATGGCTTTTTATGGAAAGTACATATATATGATGAATGGCTAGCTGCTGCAGGGCTGTTCTATGCAAAAATTTCCTTAGCATTTTGGAAAACATGATGGAAAGCATTAGGTGCCAGACATTCTTGGTCACAAAAACGATCTGTTTCAGTTTGAAGAGATGATAGAAAAACTTGTGAATCAGATAAGCAAAATTAACAGGAAGAATTACCTGCATCACTCATTGTGCAACCGCTTGTTTTAAACTGCTTTGTTCCCTGGTAATTTCCAGAGACCAATGCCAGATGGAAGAAGAGCCAACAGAGCATTTGTAAAGCAAAGTCATTCTTCAGAAGGTAGTGGATTCCACAGTGGTGTCAGTAAGTGTGCAGAAGGGAAGTCTCTCATTTTAAAAGGTCTCACAGAAATGAAATTCCCATAAAACAAGAGAATGAACCATTGGTTGAACGATAAAAACCAGCAGGTGGAGCAGTCAGTTCTGTCCAAGGAGAGGGAGCATCAGTGAGTTCTGAGGTGGGTACATGTAGCGTAGCATACGTACTTGTAAATGGTACAGAAAGAAGTGCATGTACTGTAGTAATTAAGTAATTGGCTCATAAAATAGTAAATCAAATACGGTGGTGAAGAATCTCAAATGATGTGCTGGGGAGGGAAAACAAAACCTCAAAATGAGGTCTTGAAATTGTCAATATGGCTAATATTATCTTTTAGGAGCATCTTAAAAATTAGCATGTCTAGTTAGCCTGCTGGAAGGAAAATTAACTCTTTTGTTAACTAACTAAATCTGTGTGAATGGGAGAGGTGGAGTTGAGATCTGAATATGACTGCAAACCTCTCAACAAAGACATAGACGTAGTTTGCCCAAATGTAAAGGATGTACCTTTGTTCCGTTGAGGTACACGTTAGTTGGAAATATTCCCTCATGTATCTAATGCTGTAATAAAAAGTAGTGCTTGTTTCTTAATACTGCACTGGTGTTAAGGAGTTTTATTTGGGCTGGAGTGTTCCCCAGTACTGCCAAGGGAGCTGCACAAATAGTGCATATTTTGGGAGTATGATAATTGGTATAAAGTCCATGTTAAACTGAAGTGAAGTCTCCAGTAGCTTTTGGAGGGATCAAAAATCCATCTTGTATCCTACTGGGTTACTGGTTTTGTGCAAATTCCTGACCTGGGATAAATGCTGTGTTACCTTAGTTTGCTCTTTAAGCAAGTGCACACAAAAATCCAGGAGCTGCTTTTGTTGGAGCTGTGTTTGATCTTAGAGCAAGCAAAGTGTAGGGCAGTAACCTGGGAAGGGCTCTGCAGAGCAAAGCACTGCTGCTTCCTTGCGCTTCTGCAGTTACACTTAAAACAAACTGTAATGGTCTAGGCAGAGGCTGGAAATAATGGATCTGTAGGGATGTGAGGGCTGTTTGAGTATGGTCTTCTATTTGTGGCTTTTCTATGCTTGGCTTTGCTCTCTCACTACTTTTTTAACCACTTGCTGCTGTCAGGTGGAATGCTTGGCTCTGCCTCTGAGACAGAATGGGGCTTCACAGAATGGAGCCTGAAGGGCTGTACAAGGAACTTGTTGACTTGAACAATAACTAAGCTTAACAACGGTGAGAATGGAAGAATGGAACCTTAAGGACCCAAATTGGAAGCTTGTAAAATCTATGGGCCCTCATTCTGTGGAGGTGGAATGATGGATGTTTGCCTTCACTTCCTCTCATGCCCCCTCATGGCTGATAAAGATCAGAAAAGGGAGGAGGGTGTTCATGATGACCAGAGACTCCCATCACAAACTCACAAATCTTGACACAATTGGGGTGCTGCCCTGAAGGGTGGTCTCAGACCAATTGGGGATTTTATAACGTGGAACATATACATTTACCTTTGTCAACTCACTGCACAGGGATCAAGACTGCAGACTTAAGATGATCCTGGATTCAGAAGTGGTGAACTACATCTATCTCTAAATCTCTTCATCTCACTTTCTGTTTCTTCTTTTTCTTCTTTGACTTTTCTTCAGTAGCTGTTGCCTAAATTTGCTGCAGAGATAGTTGTTTTTGTAATAAGAGGAGAATGGGACCTTTAATATCCATTATTTGTCGCTAGCAAGTCCCAGCCTTTTTGAGATCTTTGGTAAGAGCCTTGAAAGCCAAATTTTGCTCCTGTTTCCAGTACAAACAATTGTGCTGGAACTTGTTAAAACCTAATAAAACAATAAGACTCTCCCAGCTTTCTCTACTCCACATTTGATTGATTTGTTCCCTCACTGTTCAAGCTGTTTAATATCTCAGATGCTCATTTCTTTTTTCCATGTCATTGTGCACTCTACAGTACATATTCTGATGTTCAGCCATTACACATATGATGAAAGAACACTGATGTCAGGGACAGTGAAAATCATGGCTGTTAATATCGAAGCAAGTAACAGACCTGTAACCTCTCTAAAGAAGAAGCATCACAATAACTACAGGAATCAGAACCTTTACAATTTGATGTTATTTGCATTCAGAATGATAATTCAAGCTAATGGCTTCAGCTCCCATAGGGCTGCTGAAATAGATTCTGAAGTGACAGCATAAAAGGATATAATAAATAAACTCAATCAGCTATCAGTGAATATTTCTGCATCAAAGAAGTCTCTGAGCCTTTTTGTGCTGCATAATTTGACCTTTCTTGGCTGCTCCATTTTTTTTCAACTAGGGCAGGCCATGAAATGCAGCATGTTAGATATGAAATAAGTGAATAAATAAAAATACGTATACAGCAGTGAATGCAGAAAGCAGTGGGAGATCATGGGGATATTCCTGTTAATTTCCAGTGGAATGATAAAACTTGCTTTGCTTCCAGTTGCCATGCAACCTGTCTGTGCTTAAGAGCCCCATCTGCAGGGCAGCAGGAGCAGTGACCAAGAACACTAGTTCAGAGCCACGCTGTTAAAGCATCCCTATATCGCATTCTGTAGGAATTAATAATAATTTACGGGTTGCATGGAGAAAGCACAGCACCCTGTATAAGATAAGCTTGTATTGGCTATGCATGCATTTCTACCTGTTGATTGCAAAGTCCTTTGAGTAAAAAAATGTCATTTTTAGCATTCTGCACGTGCGTGGAAATGATGCATAGAAAACTTGGACTAGTCAATGAAAAACTAATGTTTCTGCTTGCTGGGGCTGAGAGAGGTGCCCAGCTCTTCATGGCCCCATGCTCAGTAGTTGGTAGCATTTTCAAGGCCTTGGTTCTCAGAGTACTTTAGCCTTGGCAGCTACATAAGGTCAGTTTATGTCTTTTCTCATGCAGGCAGTGTTATTCAGTCTCAAAGGATTTTACAAGTGCTTGGAAAAAAGATAACTGGAGTGTTTATGGAAATGTGTTTTATGGTTCCGTATAAACACCAATGTAACATACGGTTTTGTCATTTGTACATAACTTGTAGAATGTGCTTGCATAAGTTTTTCTACTCTTAGAATTTAATTTAAAATTTATTTTATTACGCAGAAAGAGAGCAGTCTTTCTAAATTAGTTGTTCTTGTTCAGTATGTTAGAATGTGGTGGGTTCCTCCCGTCTTGGAAGGCCAGATGTATGTAAAACCATTTGTTTCTGAAGATCTTTGTTACTGGGACTTTTTAAAAAAGTTAGTAGCAATGTACGCGATTAAAGAAAAAAAATGGTTCTGTTTGGGAATTAAAGTATTTTGAAGTGGAGATTATGTCTGGTGATGGGTATTTTTAAAGCTTATTCAGATCCAGAGGAAAAGATTTGACCTCTTTAAGTTTATGCAGAAATAGCATCTGTATTCTGTGTGTATGGTAAGGAAAAATGAATACAGCTGCAGCTTTGCAAGCAGGGAGCATGGTTTGCTAAGAACTCACGTGAGGGCCAGTGCACACTGAATATTAACATGTCCACCAGGTCATTATCATATACTCAGCAGAACTGACTGTGTGGATTTTTTTATGAAGAAAAATGAAAAGTATTTAGTAAGCAGGACTTGCGTTTTATTTCTGCAGTTAATAATCCTGACCTTGTTTTTTGTCCAGTAATTCTTTTCATCTCCGTTGTGTTGCACAATGTCTGCCTTTTCTGTTCTCAGTGAGACAGTTTGTGAGGTGTGGTTTAAGTGTTGTATTAATCAGGAATGAAAATTAACTAATGTTCTCCATAATGTAAATTAGAAAGTAACCATACACTTAAATTTATGAACCATCTTTTTTTTTTTCAAATTGGAATTGAATGTATTTCAATTATAAAGCTGAAAAGAATAATTCCATTCTGTCTAAGAGGATCTTTCAGAGCTCATTTCCCGTCATCCCAACTATTAAAACTCTATGAAAAGAACTGTCATAATGCCCTCAAGAAAACAGCAGCTCTGAAGTGTGCTTTAATATCAAGGTGGTATAATATAAAATAAATGCTCATACTTCAGCTGCCTGGTATGGATAGGAAAAACTTCCTTTTTAGTTTAATGGAGCAATGCAATTTTTGGTCTCAAGGTGTATGGTGTCCCTTTAGATGTGTGCGCAGTTTATGGTTGGGATATTTTCGAAAGACATTCACTGTTTGTAAGGTGAATTCCTTCTTAGAGTTTCAGGTTTGTAGAAGGGTACAGCTGACTTCAACCATCGGTCATGAGTATGATGTGCACAGTTGATGTGGTTGACAGCTTTCAAAAGAGAGAAGGAAGACAAAATTTGAAGTGAATACAATTTTAATCTTCAGAAAAGAATATATATCTTTTTAGCTGAAGGTGTGGTCATTTTGGCTTCTTTGCAAAGACAGAGCTGCGTGAGAAGCTGCTGTTCCCCAGCAGACCCAGGTGCCTGCTACCAGTGCAGAAAAGTGAAAATGTTAGGAACAAAGAATAGTTGCATCCTGGCTTGGATTTTCTGCCAGGCACATGCTTGCTGGCTGCAGCCGGAAGAAAGCACCTTGGACCTCAGCTTGGCATTATGCGGACATCTCAGCAGGACGCCTTCAAGCTTCCATGCAAAAGTGCAGAAGGAAACTATGGCTGCGTCTGTGATTTTGGAAGTGAAGGTGTTGCATGATCCCATTTACCTTCTGTGCATGCACGCAAGTAGAAATAAGAGTGAACTTACATAGCAGATGTAGATACCTTCAGCGTGAGTGCTATAGGTTTGTATGTTAGCTCTCAGAAGACACAGTTCAGTGTTTTTCAAAGTTATGGTACACCTTAAATTTTGCTGCAGTCAAGTATACCATCTCTCAACACCCAAGCTGTCTTGTTCTGTGAAGTGACAAGAATCTTTTGATGAATGTTGTGTTAGAATTAATTTTAATTTTGCTTCTGTAATTCAGTGTAAAATCTTTCTTCTTTCTATGAGTTTACTCAACAGACTAAGTAATGTCACTGGCAGAGAAGCAATGGTGCCCTGTGTGATCTGCAACATGCAGTTATTCCAAGCAGTGATAAGGCAGCTCATCATGTTCCTGACCTGGCATAGAATCACTAAGGATGGAAAGACCATCCAGTCAACCATCCACCTATCACCAGTAATTCTCACTAAACCATGTCCCTCAACACAATGTCTAAACGTTCCTTCAATACCTCCAAGATTGGTGACTCTACTGCCCCCTGGGCAGCCCATTCCAGCGCCTGACCACTATTTCAGAGAAGCATTTCCTAACGTCCAGCCTGGCGCAGCTTACAGCCATTCTCTCTAGTCCTATCACGAGTTACATGAGAGAGGAGGCCAACCGCCACCTCACCACAACCTCCCCTCAGTTTCCAATTTTGATGCTACAGTTTTTAGAAAGCCTATGGTCTCGTGGCTTGTGGATGTTGTTGGTAGCTCGTGACTGATGCTGTTCCTGATTTTTGCATCTTTAAAGATCAGAGACAAAATACGTTTTTTCAAGAAAAGTTATTTTTCTTGGAAACTGACTTCTGTATTTTGCTTACATTTTTATAATGCGTTAAATACAAAGCAGTTTTGATTTGCCACCTGTTATCTATTATTTGTCTGAGGGAATGACAAATATACTTGTCTGAGAGATGCTGAAGTAAGGATTTACTGCAGCCAGTACCAAAATTGCTTTTGTATACTACAGTGGATGAAAATCTAGAAAAAGAATTGAGTATTGATTTTCTTAATCTGTTTTGTGCATGTTTCAACAAACACGTGCAATACCCATATCAAAAATCTTTGTTACCTTATAAACTTTCTTATATATTTGAATTTATGTATGCAAAAAAATAAGGATCTCTCATTTTCAAGTATATACCATTAAATCCTCATTTAATTTGGTCTAGAAAGCAAAATAGCATTCCTTTATTGTTTTTAGGATTTTATTCATCATGCACAGACTCTAAAACTGCATCTTAGATTTGCTGAGCCCATCACTAAAGTAATTATCTTCTGGCGTAAGATCTGAATCTCAACTTCCTGCTCTCAGTTACATATGCTTTGTTTTCTTCATGCTGAGGCTGGAGTGGTAGGTGCCTCTGCAAATGGTCCAGTTCTGCTAATGCAGAGTTTCATGGGTAGGTTATTTTCCCTCAATAAAACACCAGAAATGAATACTATATAGTTGTTCTACTTGTTGTTGAAATAACTGTTTTCTAAATATCTGTGAAGTAACTAAGCAGAAAGCATTTATTTTGGTCAGCAGTCAATATATTTCTGTATTCTCATAATATGTCGACTGGCTGTAACCCAGACTGTAGTCATGAATAATTGTGCCTTTTGTGAAAATTCATTTAGAATACCATTTTTTTTCTTTCGTTGATGGTGATGGGATCTCTGGGGCCAGGTCAGGTGCTCTGCTGTGCTTACCTTAGCATCTGATGGGGGCAGTTTAGGCTTAAATCAACTTTCGAGGGAGCTGCCAGAGCCACGTGTGTTGATCTGGAGCTTGATGAGAGATGGTGTCCAGGCTGCGAGGTGGAGCAGTAAACCCAACTGGTCTGAACAGAAGTGGGCTGTGTATGGGTAGGTGGGAGAAGACTGCGCAGTAAGGGTCTGCTCACTATGACCCTTCCCATCCCTAGTCTGAAGCTGATGTGAATCCTCAGCTTTGAGGAAATTTGCTTTTATATTTTACTTCACAAGTTTATCTTCTTGAGAATACCACCTCATTGTTCTGAACATGAGAAAAAGCAAGGTGCCAGCAGCTGCGTGTGATGAACACACATTTACGCTGCTGATTTAACAGTATGCAGATGGTGTTCTTTGCCAGCTAGCTCGCTGAGCAGCACATGTGAGATGGCTCTCGGCGGTGTGCGAGTCCTCTTGCTGTAATTGTTTCATGCTTTTCGCGAGTAGAAATGTAATTTGCTCTGTCTCGTCACACTTTTTGCCACGTTTCTTTTAATTTCATAGTTGCTTGGAAAGAGGACTTCTGAATGAGTAATGCAAAACCAACTGGTGATAATTTCAAGAAAAAGACCGTGTGGAAGATCCACATTTATTACCTCCCCCCAAAGGTTTAGGGGCTTTGATTTTGGGATGGGCTTTCTTGTATGTTTACAATGGGCAGAAAATGGTGGATTTTTATTTTGATCAAGCCAAAGTTTGATGACCAGAGGACTGCAAGCCTCCATAGCTCTGATTTGCTGCAGGTACATTGCTCCTGCAAATGGTGCACAGGTAATGGCGGAAGTGCTGCTGGCATTTTTCCTTCTCTTCCACTGGAAATGAACAAAGCAGTTCAGTGTCTTCAGGGCTCTCATCTCAGCCCTTGTGATGATGGAGCGGTACAATGGGAAAAATCACAGGTTTCTCTGTCAGACTGTAGTCCCCTGAACTCACACGAGGTTTTGGAATGCTTCACAGGGAAAAAGGTGCACATTGTGGTTATTAGCGCTAAATTAATAACAATCTTTTCTGTATAACAGAAAAAAGCTGGAGAGAAAGTAGCCCTGTGCCTTGCCCAGCTATGAGCTGCATGCCTTTGGGATGCCATGGGCAGTGTTCTGTCAAGGCCTCGATGATTGTTCTTCCATCCTTCCTGCTCTTCTTAATCAGAATCAGAGAGCAGCAGCAGGGCTGTATGACGTGGTGCTGTGCTGTGGCAGGGGGGGCCCAGACATGGTGTTTCTTTTTAATGGTTTTAAACTAAAAGAGGGAACGTTCAGGTTGGATATTAGGAATAAATTGTTTATTCAGATGGCAGTGAGGTGCTGGCACAGCTGCCCAGAGAAGCTGTGGCTGCCCCATCCCTGGAGGTACTCAAGGCCAGGTTGGATGGGGCTCTGGGCAGCCTGAGCTGGTGGGTGGCAGCCCTGCCCATAGCAGGGTGTTGGGGCTGGGTGGGCTTTAAGGTCCCTTCCAACCCAAACCGTGCTTTGATTCTATGATGATTCTGAGTCTCTTGTCTGGGGGAGTAGATTCCCATCCTTAATTTTGGTGATGCTTTTTGGTACACTTTGTAGCTCTACTAGCATGTGTAGAGTAGGGACTGCGTGGTCCTTAAGGGAACTGTCTTTGGTTTGGAGTAGCACCTTTATAACTGAATGTGGCTGTCACAAGGTATGCACAGTGAATACCTAAAGCTGTGGCAGGATTTTTAGTGCTGTAGCGATAAACAGCAGGGAAAGAAACATTATTAAATAGCAGTTTTGCTTTTGCAGCTTTTGAAGGAGATGCATGCATCAGCCTGTGCCTTGCATTTAAGGCTCCGTCTGTTTGCCTGTTTGAAATATTTTCCCTGTTTCAAACAGTTTTCATGTGATCGTGTCAGATTCCTTGGCCTGAATTTATAACTCCTGTGCTTTCTATGTTAATGACATTAATCCACAATACTGTTAGTGGTGACATTCTTGCTTGTGTGTGAGGCAAGCACGTGTGGAATTTGTGAGACCTGTGCACATCCTATATTGAGAAGGGGAAGCAGCCCTGGGTTTAGTGCGGCACTCTGGGTCCTGGCAAGATGAAAGGCAGCATAAAAATGTGAAATATTGTAATTACTTGAGCAGGATTGTTGCCAAGAGCCTCTCATTGTTCTAGTATGCAGGAACATGTGTGCTCTCTTAATTTAAAAAGTAATTCGGATAGCTTAATGAAGGTTTATTGGCTCAGGAAGGGAGGGCTTCAGCTAAGGGGAATTTTAGGAACACCCTTTGTTGGTTCTTTAAAAAAAAAAAAACAACTGAAATCCAGGAATGGGAGATTTCATAAAATTTTCTCAAGGAAAAGCATCGCCCACTAATGGCCATACGATTTGGCCTTGCAAAATTTTTTCTCTACTGTTCACTGTGAGTGCTTTGCTAAATCTGGTTCTGTGCTGCATTGTGTTCATTATAAAGAGATGTCTTGTCTTGTAATTTCGTACTGTTCTTATCAGCTCTTAGTGCTTACAAGTTTTTGTTGTTTCTGACTTTTATTGTCTAGGAGAAAACATTTTAGGAAAACTACATATCTTCAGGAAATTTACAGTTAAATGGATAGTCTTAAACTGGTGTAGGAGGGGAGAATATTTGTAACTCTCACTTGTTTCCATATTAGCTTCAAGTTCAATGTTGTAAAGCCTGTCCCAAGGGCTCTGCCTGCTCCCAGCCTCTCCTGGGATGCTCACGGGTGGCAAAGCAGCATCCTGTGCTGCGGCATCCCTTCCACTCAGGGACCGCAGCTCTTTGCTTGGCTTTGCAGACAGCCCATAAGGCAAGTGAGGATGTGGGTATTCCAGTGCTGCTACCAGTGCGTCACCCATGGTTTAACTAAGGAGGATTGTTTGTGATAATTTGTTGGTATTTTCTTATATAATTGTCTGTAGCCAAATTCTTGTCAGAATTAATGCAGTATAGTGAGATTTGGCCATAGACCTTGAAAGGTCCAAATAAAGTTTGGGAGGCAGCATACTAGACTCATTCCCTACTTTTGGCTTCTGTTTGGCAGCTACCAGAGCGAAGGTGGACTCGGAAGGGCACAGTGGGACTACAATGTCATTTTCTTTAGTGTTACCTGAGCTCCACCAAGATCAGCAGGCTAGGACAGCTAGCCTAGTTAATTATTTTTTGTAAGCCTCATGTACCGTCATTTTTGTGATAAAATGGTCAAAATGAGAAACAAGGCATTTGCACCAGCATTGTATAAAATGACTATAGGAAACACACCCCTTCCTAGCTCCCACCTGGAATCAGATCTCTTGTTCTGATAAATTACTGTCCTAGAGAGCTGTGGAAGGCTGTGTACACAGGTTTTTGGTGCTGAACATTCAGTAGACATGTACACACTCACACTATGTGTCTGGCACTGTCAGGATTTCAGTACTTCTTGGCTTTCACAAAAGTTTTTAGCTAAGCTCACATTTCCAAGTTGCTGAGGATCAGTGAGAACTTATGCCTGTAAAAAAACAAACCTGGCTACTCTGAATCAATATTTTTGCTCTCTAAAAATAGAACAAATCTAGAATTTGCTTCTTGATAGTGTCTGCAGAGACTGGGAGAGTTGTGGCCAGGGTGAGAGGGGATAGGCAGCTGCTGGTTGCTCATTTAAAGTACGTGCACTTGAACGAGCCTCAGTCTGTTCAGGAGTGATGACCTCCTAATGTGGCCTATTACACATACAGTGATGACAATCTGACGTGAAAAAAGTGTAAAACTCATGTTTTTAAGGACGAGTCAAATATTACATGTTCGTTGTATTGTTTAGACAAATGCAGAGCTTGTCTTCCTAGAAGCAAAGTCAATCTTCTAAAACCAGGAGATTTTATGCAAAGTGTTAAGAGAAAACTGCATGCAGATGTCATGCCTGGCTGAAGTGTCAGCCAGTGCTAAAGTTAAGTTTACAGAACATTTAGATGTTTTGGCTTCTTGAGTTATACTTGTGCTTTTTAGAAGATCTGCGTGCAGGAACGGAGGACTGAAGGACTTAGCAGCCACAGCCATGACATTTTACCTCAACTTTGTTTGAGTTGAACCAGGACCACATGGCTTCTCTTCCTGGATTATTTGCTCTAATCTATTCTTCCAGTACAGACGAATATAGCAGAGAGAAATTAGAAGTCACTGGCAATAATTTAGGCAGCATCCCTGATCTTTTCACAAACCTTCCCAAAAGCTTTCTGTGCTGATCTTTCTGCATGCTGAGTGATAGAATGGGAGCAGAAGATCTCTGGAGCATGCTTAAGACATTGCTTAGGAGGAGGAGAAACTACCCAGGAGGTTTATTTCTGAATTTCCCTTTGAGGAGATAACATAGTTTCTTGAGAGCTGTGCGCATTCCTCTGTGTGTCTGGACATTAAGACATGGTTATAAAACTGCAGAGGTTAAAGTGAGCAGTATATGTGACAAATTAAAATCAATTGAACTGATAGTGTTTTAATTTTGTATCTTGGTTTCAGTTTAATAATACCAGTTTATTTAAAAATGTAATTATTAAATGTGGTTCAGTCAGTAATATATACATATATATATACACACACTTATGTATTTGAAATGTTTGTATTTGTGTGCAATTGTATTATGGGATCTTCGTTCTTGGAAATGTTTAATGGTGGTGTGGGTATGAGCCTGTGCACCATTGTCTAACTTGAATTGCATCTAACTTTGCAGAGGATCAGTTTACATAGGTTCAGTAAGAGGCCAGTCCAAGTGCAGTACCTGAAAGAAAAAAACCCATGGCTCTCTGTTTGCTCATACTTATCACGTATAGGGCAGATGTGTACTTGGGAGAGCACTAGGAGGAAACGTGCTCTGCCTTTGCAGAATGTTACCCTTGCTTCTGTGCAGGCCCAGTTCTCCTTTTAGAGACCAGGTCTGTCTGTTTTCAGTTTGCCCTATGACTATGTTGCCAAAAATGGTAACCAAGAAAACTCTCCAAACAAAAAGATAGTTTAGTAAGTTGGCAATAGTTTATTGCAGAGCTGGGTGCATGGAAATCTCTCCACGAAGCATGCACGCTTCAAAGCTAAATCACCCTCATTAAATATTTTTAACATACGAATCATACAATTTCCACAAAGTTCCTACCTATCCCCGTGCTTGTCATACATACTAAATCTAGCACTGCACTTGCATCTGTCAGTCAAGGGATTCTTACAGGGATCTTTCAATTTGCCCACATAGGGCCTTGATATTAAGGTATAAAGGTTGCTCTTTAGCATCTCCTTGTGTTGTAGATTGATCTTTGGCAGCTCTTTTTCTCTTAGATTGCTTTTTGGCACCTCCCCACTATGTCATCCTAAAGGGCTTCTTGCATCCATTTGGAGCAGCAAGGAGTCTGTTCTCTGAGTACTTAGTAAATTAAGTCTTTTAGTATCAGCAGTTCTGTTCTTTTCAGTAGTAATGGGCTAATAAAGCACAATTGTGAAGGGAAGAATTTGGAATGCAGTAGAGTCTCTGTGGTTGGTTGTGCCATTTACATTCTTCCCAACTGAGCGCTGGTAAGGGGCAGGTACAAAATCTCCTTCCCACATGCATCAACCTCTTCCTGTTGCTCTTCTTGGCCACCCCAACACCCCAAATGCAGTGGGTGTGGAATGCCAAAAGATTTTTGGCTAGCAATGAGGCATACACTGATTCTAAAGCATGCTATCCTGCATGCTGATCCTGGTAGGACTTATCATGGGGGACTGCTCTGGATCAAGTGATCTATAATTAGCCATTGATTTTCACTTTTCTCATACAAACTGGTATTTACTCAGCTTTTCTGCTGTGGGATTTCCACAGAAAGGAAAAACAACAGAGCCTTTATTACATTTCTGCAGTGCCTCGCCTGATTTAAGATAATAAATGTTAATATTACTGGAATATCTGCTTGCTAGTAATAACAACTGAAAACGTTTCAAGTGTTTTTTCTGTTTGTTTGGTCTGGTCAAGAATATGTTATTAGTGACTTCTAACAAAGGTAAGTATGTGCTGGAGGTACTGTGGAAATCCCGATTGACTTGTGGAAATTCTAACCTTTGATAATTGATGTCAGTAATTTATTTTTCTATTTTGCGTTGAGATTAGCACTTGCAGACAGAGTTAAAGTTAATAATTCACATGTGCCAGAGGCACTGGTGGGTTATGATGACAAGGCTTTTAATGACTCTGGTAGATGTGATATTAAGCAAAGCCACTGGAAGTGCCACATGAATATTCATTTTAATGACATACATCGGAAGGCGAAGGATTGCAACTTGCATGATGTAGCTGTCTCTTAAAAATTAAATGAACATATGGTAAACCATAGGCATTTTAAAGGAGCCCCAGATACTTCCATTATATTTGGCAGTGATGGAATAAAATAATAATGATGAGAAAAAGAAAAGTTTTCCTTTTGTATGCAGATTTGAAATAGTGATTGTATCAGTATCACGTGTGTATGATAAGTGGGAAGAGGCTGTCCATACCATCTGAAATTGCTGACAGCTGTTAAAATCAGTCTTGTAACATGTGCAAAAGCATTAATCATGTTGCTGACTACATCTGTTCTTTGGAAGGAGGACATGTCTTTCCTTTGAGGACAGCTACCTGGCTATAAAAGACTTGTTTGTAATTGTTATGCAGAACAGTGTGTCATCCCATTACCACAGACTGCAAGCTTGTGATAAGAACTAATTGACTAGCAATTCCTTATTTGCATCACATTTTTTAAATCAATGAGTAATCTGAAAGTCATGACATTGAAGAGGTCAGTTTGTGCATATCCAACCCAACAGACCAGAGTTTGATGAGTGCAATAGTAATGAGGCTTTTGTACATTTTTTAAACTTTGATGTGCTGAACATCCAGCTAAGTCTGACTGAGAAGCATTCACGTAAAATCTTTTTTTCTATCTCAGAACTGGAACTGGAGATGGTATACTCAGGTGTCATCTGCTGTCATCAGATGGTGATTTTGGTGCATCTGATAAAGTGTCTTGATGCCAAGAAAGCAAATTCAGTTATTTTTGACATTGTTCTACGTTGGCTAAAGAATATAGGATTCTTGTGGCAAACCCAGAAAAAGAAGGTAGTCCACTGATGGAGATGGTCTTCTACCAAAACCACACATGCTAAAAGCATGAGGAATATCTTTTTGTTCTTTCAGAACAACTATATATTTCATACTAAGCAGGATTTGTAATGTGGATATTAATTTGGTTTTTCAGGTTCTGCTATGTGGTTTGCAGTATTGTGTCTGAATAATGAACGCTTAAAAACAGGCATTCTGCAGCAAGCTTAGAAGCTAGTTGCTGATCTGAATACAATGCACTTCACATAGCTGTTATAAATGGTCCTGATACGACACAAAATGTTCTTCTGTGCAACTCATTTCTGTAGACTGATTGCATGGAAGAGGGAAGGTCACTGATCGTTGCTCATGCAAAGTCTCTAAATCGTCCATTAGAGCACTTGCAAATAGCGCCAAGTTTTTAAGAGGGGAAGACTTTTTGTTTACCTCAGTTGTTGTTAATACTTTGAATGGAATATTGTACTGAATGAAATGAGATAGTTGCTGGAAACCAGCAAGGAAAACAAGGAGGAGCTGGGCTTTTTCAGTCGCGAGAAGGTTCCAGGACGGGGGTGAATGGTTTTAAACTAAGGGAGGGGAGACTTAGGTTAGATGTCAGTGGGAAGTTTTTTAATGAGAGGGTGATGAAGCTCTGCCACAGTTGCCCAGAGAAGCTGTGGGTGCCCCATCCTTGGAGGCACGCAGAGCCGGGTTGGATAGGGCCCAGGACAGCCTGAGCTGGGGGGCAGCAGCCCTGCCCATGGTGGAGTGTTGGGGCTGGGTGGGGTTTGAGGGCCCTTACAACCCAAGCCATGTTATGGTTCTATGAAAAGAAAGAAAAGATAATAGAAAGAGGAAGTGAGTAAAAAGATGAGTACAAATAGAAGAAGGTCAAGGCAGCTACAGATGATTCAGGCTGGGTATCTATGTAATCATGTTCAACACATCTGTTAAATATGGTTGAGCTGTCTAAGCATATATATGTATTGAACAATCATGTGAGCATTGCAAGTTTGTCAAGTATTTTAATCTGTGGACCAAATGTGGAATTTGCAGCCAGCTTGAAGCTGTAGGTAGCCTTGGGGATTTTTTTTACAGGGTCTGGTTTGTTTGTTTGTTTTTCCCTAGTTGGTAAATGTTCTTGCATCCTATCGTGCTGTTTGTTCTCCAAAATAAAGTTTCCAGAAGATTTTGGTTAAAGCAAGCAACAAGCCAAAACTTCTACCTAATTTGATATGGAACAGTGTTTATACTGTACAGTATGCACTAAAAGGGGAGGGAAGGATGAAATGCTTTCTGCCTTCAAACAACTTGCTAATGTGCGTGCTAGGACAGAACTCTTTGCATCTTGGGCCTTTTCACTTATTGCGTTAATATAACATATGTTTATTTCCTATTTAAAAATTTCCTCTTTAGGGAATGAAGTATTTCCATATTAGCATGGCAGAAAATTCCTCAGAAGAGTGCTATGGTTTTACTTACTAATTAGGAAAATCTTTTTACTCCTGTAGACTGAAAAGAGATCAGAATGTTTTCTATGTAAGTAGCTAGCCATTATGCACCACGTACCATAGCACAATGTAAATAGCCTTTATTTTCCTTCATCCATGGATTTTTTACAAAAATATGAAATTGTTCTCATTTGTGTGCTACCACAGATCCTTGCGGCAAAGAATTTCTTACATTTTCTGAGTTACGAAAATGAGGATTAGACCTCTTTTTAGCGCAGCTTCTGTCTGCAGGAAAAAAAACAACAATACAGTATACTGTGGATTCTGAATTTAAAAAACAGTCATGGAATACTGATTTTTGATTTTTGCTGTGTTTTAAATTCATTTAGAACAAGAAGAGTTGTCCCTGTTTTGAGCAGCAAAAAAATCTTATAATTCTCTTGATAGGAGACGTTCTGTTGCTGCTAGAAATACATTACGAAGTGGTGCTTTAAGTAATCTGGCAAGAAGATGGAGCGTGATATTTGTAAATACAGTAGCATTGCAGCTTAAAGTTACAATGTGTTTTATAATCTCCACTGTGTTGAGTTGGTGGCGTAAGTTATTCTATTCATTCCAGAATGAAAAGCTTGCTGCACAAGACAGAACATTTTTCTGAAGTTATGCTTGTTGTAGAAAGCATCATGGTACTTGAAACTCTGTGGAGCTTAAGCTGTTAGCCCTTCAAGGGCATGGAATCAAGGCTCAAGCCCATGAATACTTTGACTCGAAGAGTTTCATCATGGCTGCTTTTGTGACATGGAAAATCCTCAAAAACTGTGGCCTTGGGGACTAAGAAAGAAGAGTCATTTTGTTGGTGCTGCTCCTTTGCACTCTGCTCTTTGCAGCACTGCCCCATAGTACCTAAGAGGTTTTACTCACCTAGGGAAGGTGAGCAGCAGTGTGTCATGTGGTGTAAACTTTGTAAAAGTATTTTGTGAGGGCTTAATGGGTAAAAAGCAGATAGTATCACCTGCAGCACTGTTCAGCATTGGATTTCTTGAAGCCAATCTTCACCAATATAGGAGGTTGAGTGAAGAGGCAGAACATGCAACAGCATTGTAGAGGTAGGAGCTAAGGGTCTAAGCTAGGTCTGTAGTGTGAAGCCATCAGTAGCTTCTCTCTTGAGAAGGCAATGTTTTATTAAGCAGGCTTTCAGAGGAGCATCTGTCAACAGAGGAAAGAGGGCACTGAGCTGCCTCATTAACGGATCCAGCTGAGGAAGGCAGTCACCTTTAGTAGCGCCTTCTCAGTGTCCCCACTTTGTTTCTCTGTTTTCCCCTGTGCTCTTAGGAAGAGTTACGAAAGCCTTTTGCATTGTCTTCATCTGAAAAAGAGCCATGCCCCACTTCCCGTGGGTAACCTCATTTTTAGCAGCTTAACTAAAGAAAGATTTTGCCTCTTTCCTTAAAGCTGCCAAAGGTCTCATCTGCTGTGTGACTGCTGTAGGAGAGAGAGTTGATCAAACGTTTTGAGAGACCAAAGTAGAGATCTTCTGCAGCACCATGGTGATTTTTTTTTTTTGCATAGAAATTGAAATTCTCTCCTGCCCACTGGAGCTCTCACACTGGTTCAGGAGCGCTTGCACAGATAACAATATCGGGAGTTCAGATGTTTCTATGCAATGACGACCTTTTTCAAAAGATATAAAGATACTTTTCATTTGTGTTCCAGACTCTGTAGGTATAGTCACTTTTTGTTAAATATTTTGGCAATAAGGTTTTAAGAATGAAAGGATTTGATTCTTTGGGGCTTTACTCTATTATTCAACCTTGTCAATTTAAGTAGATTTTTCCTTCATTCCAGCTATTTTAAAAGTTGAACAGTTGTTTGTGATTACTGTTCATAAACATACCCAATCTACAGTGTTTTCTCGCTGAATAGATTTTTGAGTTCAAAATGTCCTAAACTATTAGTATTGGAATCATGTAATATCTTATCTCAAATATCCCTTCCTGTAATATGGTAGCTGGTTTCAACTTCTGTAATTGAGTCCTGTAAAGAACTGAAAGGTTCTGCCTTGTAAATAATGCATATGCGTTAGGCCTCTATTCAGTATTCTGTCTATTGTTTTCTGTTATCTTTCTTCTTTATGCAGTTCTGATGTAAAATGAAGATGATTTTAGACATATTCCCCCAGGACAAGAAAACTGTTAGTAAAATTCAATTCTCTTTCCTGCAGAAATTTGAATATAATCCGAATGCATTAAAATTAATCTTAAAAGGCAGCATTCTTTGCCAAAAGGTATCAATAGTCATTTTTGCACTAAGTTAAAGTATTTTGTATGTACTAGTAGTCTGCAGCTTTCTTTCAACAATCATAAAGAAAACTTAAGAAATGACTTTCAGAGGTCATTGTACAGTCTCTTAGAATATTGGTATAAGAAGTTTTATTCGTTACAAATACAATTCTTGATATTTTGCATGCCAGTGCACTATCTTCAGTGCTGCAGCATATGTTGAGCAATTGCTTCCTGGGGATAGCAAGGAGGCAGGCTCAGTTTGGATTGGTTTCCTTCATATTGCTGGTTCTCAAAAATCCATGTAGAGCTTCTGCCAGGTTCTCTGTTTTATAAAGATGAGGGGTCAGCTGAGAGGCATTGTGCATCCCACAGCTGTTTACTGTGTTATATATATAGTTTTCTGAAAACTTAAACGTTTTTGAAGTAAAGAGATCTCCCCCTGAGGCTCAGCCTGGCATACTGTATTTGTTGAAGTAGTTCTTTAAACTGCCCCAAATGTAGTAATACAAAATCATAAAGACATAAAAGTGAAACAGTACTTTAAAGGGCTGTGTATAAATGCAGCTCCCTGAATGAAATAGCAACCCTGACAGATTCATAGTCCATTATTCACAATTCAGAAAACAGCTTGCTAAATATTTTTTGTTTACAGCATACAAACAAATCATACACTAAAATAATTATATGTCAGACCATATGCCTTGAAAGTATTATTCTGCGTAAGGGGCCTTAAAGAGTCTGTATCACTTAATCATTTTGGAAACACCTGTTGTCACTGAAGATGAAATATATGCACAGTAAAGACAAGGACTGTGAACAGTCCCAAATTGATGCATACTATAGTAGTAAATAGTCCAGATAGCTGAGTTTATCTACTCAGGTATGCATATCTATCACACTTAGAGCTGTATCAAACAGTTACAGATACAGCAGTGTAATCTTTCTCTCATTGGAGGTAAACGCTGTTTACCATCAGTTAAAATCTATGATGTGGAAGAATGACTACTTTTAAATTCAGTTGATTTTTGCACAATTAATTATTGGTGCAATACTTGACAATTTTGCTACTTTGTAGCTGGGTTGAAATGCCTGTTTTGTCTGAACGTAGTTCAGTCATCAAGTAGTGGTGATTTTTCATCACTTGTGAGATTCTTCAGTTTGCACGCAGCCAGTCATATAGGCAGAAGAGAGTAGAGCAGTGGCACAGAAAGAGTGGAATGAAGAGGTGCAGCTCCCACCGTGATGCTGCAGCAGCAGCAGTTTCATCAAACACAACAAAGCTCTGACTTGATTCTGTCTTAATTTAATCAGACGTGTCTCTTCAGAGTCGACCGATGACAGAGGCCCTTCGCTTTGTGTAACGTGAGGTGGGAATTAGTACAAGGCTGTCGTTTGGATGGTGCTGGGGTCTGTCTGAAGCAAGGGGAGGGCTGAGCATGGCCTTGCTGCTGCTGAGTGGGTACATGGGCTGCTCCCAGCTCACACAGTGGGTGAGCTGGCGTGTGCTGTCCCGTGGTTTGGTCACATGCTGTGTCTTGTTCAATCAGGCTTTGGAAGGCTCTGGAACAGAGGCTAGAAGTGGGTTTCTGTTTAGCTCAGCTGTTTCTAACCTCTGAACCTCTCCCTTCTTTTTGATCAGCTTCCTCTGAGAATTGCTGTATGGGTCCATGATCCTAAATTAATCATTCTTTGGGAGGTGAGCCATACTTAAGCTACAGATAACAAAGCTGCTTCTGGTTTTGTCTTCTGTGGTGTCTCACTGCATCTGAGATGTGTCTCACAGCATACTATGAAAAAAGCTCAAATGTAAAAAAAATTAGGTTTTCTTTCAGCAATTTACCTAAGTTCCTTAACAAACATATTTTCAGTGTTATAAGTTGCAATCTATTTCCAGCCATATGTAATTAAGAAATTTCCATGACTTTACATACATCTTTAAAGGACTTTCATTAGACAATTAAAGAACAGAGGGGAATTTTAAGTATAGATAGGAATCTTATGCATTATACAAATTGTTTCTTCATTTGATCAAGCACGTGATGCTTAGATCATCAGGTTTCTTAAAGCAACCACAAGATTAGGACTGGTGCAATCTGTACTTGCTTGATCTTGGTTTTATTTTTCAAGCAGTGAAATATAAAATGAATGAGGTCTTTGCCTCCCCTGGGCACCCCAGTTCTGGAGAAATATATATAAATCTCTCTGATTCATAACTGGTCCAGACAGAAGTCTGTTTGTTTCATCCAACTGATTTGTGACAGACCATTTCTGTTGTATACTTCCGTTCTTCTATCCATTTCATGGAATCCTTTCCTGAGAACAAAGGGCAGAATGGAAACTGAACTGATTTCTTATTCTTAGTATGTAAAAGAGGCAAGGCCTGGTACGCTACTGTTATACAGTGCTTAGCAGGACACGACTGCGTGAAGATACTTTGTGCATATTTAGTACAACTGATTTTATTATTACAAACAAAAATATCTTCTAAAAATAAATCCCTATGTTATTCTGAAGCATTAGCAAACCCTTTTTTGCATTTTCTATTTAAATAAAGCATAAAATAAAGAAACCGAACCAAAATGACCTATTGCTATTAGAGAATTCATAGCAGGACCACTGTGAGTCTGGTGAGCTAGCAGAGCATGGAGTTTCCATTACAGAAATTATTTGATGTGAAAGTTTCATCCTGAGGTGTAGATGCAGATACCTTAAATAACAGAAACTAAATGCAGAGCAGATTTTATAATATTTAAACTTCTGCATGTAAAATTGTGCCACTGTTGCTTGTAAATATGCTAAACGCCTCCTGTAGTGTCTTGTAAATATGCTAAGCACCCCCTGTAGTTAGTTCCCCCACTACCGTTATAAATGAGAGCAAAGAAAATGTATTTCTTCCATTATAGTTTCTTTTCCCAGGTGTAAATCTGCTGTTTTGTTTGGCATTACCAGCTCAGCTGTTTGACTGACAGGTTTCGGAGTTTGTCATAATTGTGAGCTGTGCTCTCAGTCGCTGTGCTTTGGAATCAGCAGGGAATGGTACTGCATGGTATTTTTTCAAAGAAAGAGCACTGCAGCACCAACATCTTACAAATCTTGAAAGCTTTCTCCCCCACTTCTTCCCTCTCTTGCTATCTTTCAAATTACTGTAATGGCACAGTTACTTTTACATTGCAGCATCATGGTCGGTGCTGCTGTAGTTATAACTGTCTTAGCACACCTATTATAAGCCTGATTTTCAGTGTGTTATTGAAAGGTTTTTAGGTCTTTCTGATAGACTGCCTATCCAATGCTATGCTGCGCTTGTTTCCTGTTATTAATAACTGTAGCAAAGCAGTATAGGTAGAAAAAGAGAAAATTGTTTTCAGAAAATCCTAGTTAAAAGCAATGTAAGCAAGACTGATATATAAATGCGACGTTGATTTTTAAAAAAAAAAAAAAAAAAAAGATTGCAGAGTAATCCCTGGTCAGCCACAATGGGACAAAGCTGTCCCAGCTGTACACCAGATTTCTGGACCGTGTTTGTGTGCTGCAAAGCCCAGGCATTGCTGTGGGATTACCTTTCTGCAGGGGCTGCCATGTGGCACATTGAGCCTGCTGCCTGCAGCATCCCTGTGCCTCAGTCTGCTGTGCACCACAGTCCAGCTGTGAGAGCTCTCTCCTGGCTTAGGCACCTGGAAAGAGCCAGTTATTCATGGGATCCTCTGAGGGAAGTTCAGAACAAAAACGATGAGCCATGAGCTGGTTCCTTAGTTTGCAGAAGGAGGCCTTTGCAAACTCAGCAGTTTTGCTTTTCTTATTTCCCCACTGTTTGGGTGGGCAGCCCAAGAAGTGTTTGTGGATCAAGAAGCTAATATTGCTCACCCATTGTGCAACTCTGCTTTTCCCACTGATTTGCACTGAACAGTGCTAGGTTTCTTGGTTAAAGTGGTCAGTCAGAAATCTTTTATTGTGTAATAAAACTGGAATATCCCTATTGACTAATGGACTGTGGTCAATAGAGTTTATCTGAAATGATGCTTGATGAAGGACAACGCTGTCTGGTCAAGCCTCAGAGTTTACCTCTGAGACTTTAACTTTTTCTTCTTCAAAGAGCTGCTGTTATTGATGTACAGGTTCTGATATTATCTTGACTGCCATATCTTTATTTAACTATATAGCTGAAAATTTAATATTTCACCCAAAATCTACTATTTCAGTTTATTTGGCAGGTGTCTGATTCTAGGTTTCTGAGCAGACCACCCAATGTTGCCCTACTGTTCTGTAGGTTCTGCTTAAATGGTATAATGTTTCTCTTATGTTCATTAGTGTATATGGCATTTCACACGCCTACGTCTTTTCTGGTATTTATTAATTTCTGTGTTAGTTTTCTTCTTTCAGCATAAGCAAATATAATTGTCTTTATATACTTTCAGGTGAAGAATGGTTTACCAGGAAAAAAAAAAAAAATGGTACTGGGCATAAATAGCTTCTGAGTATTTTCTAACATTTCTTATTTATTGTGTGGTTAAGAGAGAGGCCTGCCTGGTTTAAGAGCAAACCTGTGCAGAAAACAGATTGGAAAAAGCACAGTGTGTGCCTAGAGAGTTTTCAAAAACACAGCTCTACTTGTTGTGCAAGGAATGAGGAGCTGTGAAAGATGTGGTAAAACTTAAGCATGTAGAGTGATTTTTTTTTTTTTTTTTTAAATACCAGTAGTGCTAACATGTTTAAAATAACACATACCATTGAAGACCCAAATGCTAAAGGACTGTTAACTGGGTGAAATTCTGAGTAGGCTACAAAATATTCAAAAAATACGTTTTTAAAGACTTAAGAAACCTTGCATGTTTTGTCTATGTCCCTTTTTGTGTGTCGTTTGAGATTTCATTTACATTTTGTACGCTGCATTGCTTACCATCAATTTTCTATAAAGTATTCTATAATGATATGTGAGTAGAAATGAGCTAGATTTATTGCACTTCTGTAAGTGGTTACCAATAACTTGTTGCAGTACTTATTTCCCCCTGCTTTAAGCTGGTTGTCTCAGAAGATAAAGCATGAAGAGTGCTCTCACACTCTCTACTCATACTTCTTCCTGCTTCTATTAAACGTTTCTATTAAATATTTTATTCAACGTTTGGTGCAGTAAATTGGGTGGCTTTTGTAAAATTGGAGACTGTTTTCTTTCTAAAGCCTTAAACTTAGTACTGGGGAGGTGTTGGCATTACAAAACTTCAATTTTGTGTCGTCGGTCTCATTTGGTCTGCTTTCTTGGATATTACTCCATGTACATCTGTATTTCAGTTTGCTTTCTGAACTGAGTCTGGAGTGCATAGGAAATGTAAGCTCGCTTTCTTGGTATTTTTTCTTCCCATTAATATGTAAAGCAAGAAAATAACAGAAAGTCGGAAAATTATGATTTTTCTAAAACAAAGATACTTTTGGAGTTCTTTTCTCAGTTCTAGTCAGAGATGAATTCTACAAAGTAAATGAAGACTTTTCCTTCCTTTTTTGCTACATAGCTTTTGTTCTTCCAGTTGTGACTTTCAAAGTAATCACTGATGCTTCCTAAAAACTTTGTAGTTTCATGACAACCTAAAAGGTGTGAGCTATAAGGCAATACCTGGGAAGACATAGGAGCCTTTTGTTTCTTCCAGTATCTGAATATATATTTTTAATGTCATCAAAAATAATTTTGCTCTAGTTCTTTACAATATATATTATGTTGCAATTAATCTGCATTGTTCTGTATGGATATTTATATCAGTTGGATACAATCAACGCTGGATGTTTTGTTTGGCTGTAACTCACCTTGCTATTCTGTGCAGTCATCCACTGTAAAACTCGTCTTCCCTAACTGTCCACATCATGCTTCTTGGCTTTTTCTTTCTTTTTCTTGATTTTCTTCACATTAACATCAATCCCTCTTGTATTACCTTTTCTTACAGCTCAAACATGCATAAAAGTGCTATTCTACTAGCTTTTCCCAGTGTGTTGTGACAGGGAACTGTGTAACTGGTAATGCAGTTTAAGTAATTTACAACACCTTGACAGCCCTACCCAGTGAGTTCTGGCAGTCACTATGCCCCTTCTTTCCTCCAGCTGTATGCTGTAGACGTTTAACAGTGTCCATACCTGACCCAGGGCTGACCAAGCAGCAGGCCTAGGAACTGGGCCTTGGGGACAAAGTGCCCGTGGGGGGTACAGAGCTCCTAATCTCTTGGCCCCTCCAGTGGTGGAGATACCCACAGTATCCTCAGAGAGAAACATGACTGATGGTAACTGGTTCCCTAGATGTATTAAATGTACTATCTGCTTAGCGGAGCAGCCTACCAGAATGTACTCATGTAGTTGTATAATAATGCCTCCTATTTTGTTCTGTTTGTCTGTGACAAAAGATGGGGGGATGTTGGTGGTGTGGAGGTAGAGTCTGAACCTTCCCGCCAATATTCTGTTACATGTTGTTGCTGTGTTGTAGATGGCAAGAATGGTGTCTGACGTGGAAGTTGTATGGAGCAAAGAGATGGAATCAAATTATTCCAAAATTACACCCATTCACACTCATTCGCTTGCTGTCCATTTCTGGAGACCAAACAGTGGATGCAAGCACAATGATGTAGTGGCTGGTGCCACCACATTCAGCAGTGATGACAGTGACAGTGGGTCACCCTGCTGGTGCAGATTTTGACAAGCCCATATAGACTCTTGTTCATTGCTGGCAAAAATGCTCAGCTAATGATGGTAACTGTTGAAAAATGGTGTCTTGTAGCTGAAAATTTGCTCTATTAAATAGTGTTAATGCACTTTTTGTGTCTGTTTTAGATTCTGTGGAAATAAATAGGAGACATTATTTTGGGGCGTGTGACCTCCGTATTATGTGGTATATATTTCATAAAAAGAAAAGGCACTAGATGTGTCAGAGTTGAAAAGCTCCATTTTCTTCCCTTCTCATCTGAGTTTCTGATTGAAACTGTTAAACTCTTTTTTTTGTTTGTTTTTTTAGTAAACAGTACTTCTCAGTTCACTCTCAATATTTATTTATTTATTTTTGTAACTGGTGAAGATCAGCTCTAGCCTGCTGGTATGATGTTGGTAAATGTGTATGAAGGTTTTAATTGGCTGCCCATACCTGCTGGCAGAGACAGGGTGCTCTGGTGACTTCTTGCTGTCTTGCCCTTGTCATTTTTGAGGAAACTGTGGTCACTCTGTCTGCCAAGTTTTTCCATGCATATCGATGTATAGGCTGGCAAAGTGCGGGAGACTCATTCTTTTCCTTCCAATCGCATTATTTAGCTTTGTTTTTTAATGTAAATTTCTTGGCTTCATGTGTCTCTGCATTTACAGTGGAAAGAAAAGCAGTAAATAATTTCTCCTTCACTGCTTTTATTTGCTTTTCTAGTTTCTGATACTGTGCCCAGGCCCTGAACCTTATAAAAGTTATGTGCGCTGCATCAGGTCTCACTTGTGCTAATGTTTTAGGCACTAAGTTTTCAGTTTGTCTTTGTCAGCAACTGAAGTGCTTTATTCATCTAATTCATGAAAAAAAAAAATTGATGGGGGATTAAGTAAGAAATAAACGTTATGCTGCATTCTTTTAATTTTGAAAGGAAAGTGAGCATGGACTAGCCATTAGAATGAGGAATTGTATGTTGCTTCAAGTCTTCTATGTCTTTAATTTTGCAAATATCACGTCATTTGCTCTAGACAAAACCATCTTTACATTTCTATCTCAAGTGACAAAAGCAAACACTGCTGCCAGTCCCCTGACCTCTGAAGCTATGTGTGTTTGAGTTTTCCAATTCCACTTTACAAAGCAATATGCAGAGTCTGTTGTATTTGGCTGTTAGGGTAAAATTTGGAATCAGTTCCTGCTTGTAAATTTAAAGCAATAGGTTGCACTTCTGTATTAAAGTTAAGCATAGAGATGTTTTGGTGAGTTCACGTCCTGTATAAAAATCAGACTGTATGGGAACTGCTGAATCATTGCCTGAACCTCTGATGGATCACCTGAGGCGAGCCATGAGTCAGCCATGGGAGCACAGCTGAAGGCAATTCACCTGTGCTGCTGGAAGGGGTGGAGCCTGGCTGCACCTCTCCTAGACCCATTGAAGAGCTGACTGCTAGTGAGGAAGGATCTCTTCTGGAGATCCCTCCTTTGGAGTTTTACAGTGAGCCCAGGATGTGGGTAAGCACTCTATCTATTCTCTTTTTGGTATAATAACCTGCTTAGCCAGACTCTCTTGTGTATTTCATATTTATAACATCTGTATATTCATTGATTACACACAGACCAAAATTTCAGCTGATGGATTCAGCGTATCTTTATTAAAATCAATTCGTTTTTCCATAGTACATCACCAACAATAAATTCTCCAGTTTCACTATGAGATAATGAATAATACTAGATTATGATCTCTGTCTGACAAGGTAGAAAAAGAAAAGATCCAGAGGCAGAAAATGAAAACTGGCTGATAATATTAAAGATACAACAAGCAAACAGGTGAAGGAAGTGTTACATTTGCAGTTAGCATCTAAATAGAAAACTGATACAAGTGTACCAGGAACTGGTAATGTAGAATAAGGAATGAAATAGATATGATGCAAAGGCAAAAATAAAAAGAAGATTTTAAATATTCTTTAAGATTTATAAGTTGTTTTCATAGAATCGTAAAATCATTTGAGTTGGAAGGGATCCCTTAAGGCCATCTTGTTCAACTCCCCTGCAGTGAACAGGGACACCTACAGCTGGATCAGGTTCCTCAGAGTCCCGTCCAGCCCAACCCTGAGTATCTTCAGGAATGGGGCATCCACCTCTCTGGGCAACCTGTGCCAGTGCCTCATCACTTTTATTGTAAAAATCTTCTTCCTTATATCCAATCTAAATCTCCCCTCTTTCACTTTGTCCTTTTCCTATCCCTTTGTTTTATACAACACATAAATGTCTCATGGTATGCTCTGATCTCAGGGGAGTAGAGTTCATTTAAGTATAAGTAAGCTAATTATGTATACTTAGAAATCTGTCTCATGGAACATATTCCCATGTGCCCATTTGCACATCTAGCTTTGTACAAATGTATTATAAGAGCCATGAGATCAGATGAAAGGACTGGGAAGAAATTCTGTCCATGCCTATAAAAATAGCAAGGAAATACTGGAGTAGTAGAGATGAGGAGATTTTCAGCCAAGGGAATAAATTCTGTCCTTCTGACTGGAAATGTTGGACCTTTGTGTTGTGGATCTGCTGCAAAGCAGAGGAGTTGAGCTAGCATAAGGCAGGTTGACGTGCCCCATTTTGATAGGCTGGATGCACACAAGCTTGATCATTTCTTGTGAAATGCATCAAAATCTCTTTCTTTTTTTTAAATATAGGAGAAATATTGTGGTTGCCAAACACGTAGCTGCATATTCGCTTACACTTCCCAAGTGTGCGAATGCATGCAGTGAGATGGATGACAGTAATTTTCGCAGCTTAACTTGCCACTTTATCACGAGGAAGCAAATAGCATCCATACGATGTACATGCTATTGCTGAGCATGTTCTTCCTGTACTATTCAACTGCAGTTAAATCCCATCAAATCTCCTTTATGACTCCTTATATCTCAAGACTCTATTTATGTCAGATTTAGGGTGTATAATTCACTAGTGGTTGTGTTGAAAGCAATGTGCTCCAGATAGGCGAGCAGCTGCCGACTGCTTCTACAAATGCCATCCTTGGTTAGGGATGCAGGCCAGGAACATCTGTGTGAGCAGGAAACCTTGAATTCCTAGTGCTGAAGGAGATGTCTGATTCAACAAATGGCTTTTCTTTCGTAATTACTGCTGAAGATTGGAATTAGCTATTTGTTAATCCCAGTGTGTGAGACCAAATGCTTTGTGTGAGTGTGACTCATGCTAGGAAAAAACTATGTTAATATAAGTCTAAGCAAAATCCATACACAGTTCTTTAGTTGTTGTGAGACCTGCTGGATCCTGGTTTCTTGTAACGGGGGGGGTTAGAGATACAGAGATGTTAATGCAAAGTTTTAAATACAGTGAAAGTGATTAATGTCAACTGAAATATTTGGTTTCATAGTAAAAAGCTATAGCTTAGCTTTAGACATTCTTATTTCTTCTACGCTCAAAATAATAGTGACCAAAAAATAATCACGGGTGGCTGCCTTGGCTGATGTGAATGTGTACAGCATTAGTGGTATAAAATAATAGGATCCCTTTTAGCCTTTCAGTAGACGTGGGGAAGAGCTGTATTTATTTGCTCTGCTACAGCATCTCTTTTGAGCAAATGTATTAGTTGGGGGAAGGAGAAATTTCTCAAATGGTTGGCCTTTTTCACAAAGGCCTAATATCCCACTATCAATGATTTTGAGGAATGTGGGAATCAATGTATATTACAATATGCTGATATGACTGAAATATGGTTACTGTAACAATGTGGTTTTTAGAAATGAAAGCAGTCTGCTGTGTTTTGTTTTGTGTTTGTTGAGTCTGCAGCAGCCAAAAGCCAACCTAATGATAAGCAGCAAGCAGTGACAAGCGTTTTAGGAGGATTTATTAACCTGAATTTCTGCTACAAAAGATTTTAGAGCTGTCATGTGTCTTGATGAGGATAATCTATAGAAAACACATCTCTGCAGTATTATTTGAAAAATTGTTTGCTGAGCTGTTTTTTTATTTTATCCTTACATGAGCAGTATGTACAGTAATTCAAATTTACATAATCTTTTTTTTTCCCCCAATACAAAATGGGAACATTTACTATGGAAAGCTCACTAACCCCTGGCTTTGGTGACAAAGAGGTATGACCACTCCAGATGAAATCCTGCCCCTTGCTTCTGTAGTGCTAGCACCCCCAATTTTGCAGCCACTGCCCAAGCATGCTCCCACTAATGCCTCTCAGGCCACACTTGTGTGGCATTGTGGTATGCTCCACAGGCTGATGTGAGCTGTCCTGTCTTACCATTATGTAACAATATAATTTTGTGGAGGCAGTTTTGCAGTGGGCATTGTGGTGGTGGGTTGATGGTTGAACTTGATGATGATCTTGGAGATTTTTTCCAATCTTAATGATTCTATGGTTGTTTCCTCCATGGAGCACCAGAAGTCTTCTCTTCTTCTACCAATGGAAAATGTCTCAAGTATTCAATATAAGATGTGGTATCTTTCCTGTGTCCTGGCTATTTGAGTGTTGTTTTCCCTCATGATCACATTAGCTCTTAAGTTGTTTTCATCCATCTTCCAAGTATCCAAGAAAGGCCAAGAGTTGCCCTGTGTGCTTTACACAGCCTTGCAGCTGCACAGCCTTGTTGGCCGCATGTGGTTTTGGGCTGCGTGTGCATTGAGCGCAGGCCAGGAATGTGAGACAGGACACTGGAACTGATTCTGGAGAAGTCATGAAGCAGCTGGTGACTTTTAGCTAAAAGGAGATTAGGGGTGAGGTGCTGGGATAGTTTCCATTTGAAAGGTGGATGCCTAGGAAATACAGGGACAGAAAAATGAAAGGGAGAAGAGGAGGAGGTGAGGACCACCTCTGGATATACTTAGACAATCAAATTACATACAGGTTTGTGAGAAATTCTAGGAAGCACTAATACAAGGGAAAGAAAAAGTTAATAACAGATTTCTGCATCTGAAGAAAATAAACTTTGCTGAACTTGCTTAATTTTGTTTTGAATATTGACAGAAATGCTGTATCATGTGTTAGCAGAGCTTCTCAAATGCTTCTGAAAGTGTGTATGCTTAATTATCCCTTAATCAGTGGTAATTCACGTAGAAAATCTCATAGGACTCCTGAAATAAGATCACATAATCTTTTTGAGGGGATGGAGGGTGGGGAATATAGTCTTGGTCAAGAAAGAAGAAGATGGCATTAAACTATTTTGTGTCATTCTGATTGGGCATTTCAGTGGAAGCTGTGGAATACTGGCCATGTGCCACATCTCTGAGAAACTGCGTTACTTATCTGTACACTTCCCTGTGTGCTATTGTACTACCATGGCAAGTTCCTTGTGTAATATCCAAGTTTTCCAGCTCTGTATCTGAGTTTTCCAGCTCTAGCACAGCTTGTCTTCAAATATAGACCCAGTTGGAATAGGAGGCTTTATATACTCCATTTGATTTGTTCAGCCACTTTAATCAAAGAGCCTGTGTTTCAAATTTGAGTATGAAAAAACTTAGGGATCCTTGAAAAGCTTTGCACTGTACATAATCTGCACAAGACAGAAGAAATTTCTTTTTCTTTTTTTTTCTTTTTCTTTTTTTTTTTTTTTGCAAGGGGGTGGATTTCAGTTGTGGCAAACCAGTTTTTACTGGTCTGTGGTGGTATCCAGAGCATATTCATCCTTGAGTAATTAGAAATACAGAAAGGATATTTTCTATGGGCTTAAAATAAAAACAATTGCATGTAAATGTATTAGCTTCATATTTGTTTGTTTTATTGATCTTTATACTTCAAGCCAAGATGTACATTAAAAAAAAAAAACAAAAAACAAAAGAAACAACAAAAAGAAAAGCACTAGATGGTAATAAGTAACACATTTGCAAGAGCAAAATACAAGTTCTTTAAATCAGCTAAAGTCACGTCTGGTCCTAACAGCTTTGTCTTTCTGTCTTCTATCCATCCATGAAAGAACTAGAAGGAGCCACAAATACTTTTTTTTTTTTTTTTTTTTTTCCTCTTGTATCTTTTGTGGAGTACTGAAAATTGCTTTCCTCATTTTTAGAATCAAATAAGGGTAATTTCTTTTGGGGGAAAAAACAACACATTGTTTCTTGGTTCACTGTATGCTTTTGCTTTGGTTCGTATTGTTTAGCTGTTATTCTTATGCTAAGAAGTATCAGGTGTAAGTATGACTTTTCACTACACCATCTCTCCCATATTGAGATACTGCATATGCATGTTGATCTGGGAACAGACCAAAACCAGCAAACAACCTGGGCTGCTTTGAAGTCACAAATAGCAACTCTGCTCTATGCGATGTGCTGCTTTGACCAGCCAAAATTTTCATACAAAGTTTTGATATCTGTGCTTTCCAAAGAGCTGCTGTATGACTGATCCAGAACAAAATTAGGCATGTACATGGAGCTGCTGGCTGCTGCTGAAGACCTGCTGAGTGTGAAGCACATCACTTCGGCAT
Source organism: Centrocercus urophasianus (assembly GCF_019232065.1). NCBI lineage: Eukaryota > Metazoa > Chordata > Aves > Galliformes > Phasianidae > Centrocercus > Centrocercus urophasianus. Next base: position 70,088,321 of record NW_024884142.1, on the reverse strand, counting down.
CACACACATCTGTTGTGGCTGCAGAAGGTGGACTCATCCACCACCTAATTAAGCTGTTGTCATGGAAAATGGTTAGGAGAGCCAGTTCAGCTTTGCTGATGGAAGTAAAAGCTTTGTTTTCTCTCAGTCAGCAGATCTACCTGTGAACATGCAGAGAACAGATTTGCTGCATGATTTAATTCTATTTAAAAATTTTCAGAATTGGCTTTTACCCTGGCACTACATTTAAGTGATTGGTAGGGTACTGCTTAACTCACATGGAAAGAACATCCATTGAAAGTTATCTTTGTACCCTGGAAAGTGTCCTGCTGCCATGGTGAACAAAATGGCCGCAGGTTTTGTTGCAGCAGCAGAAATTTATAGAATCACCAAGGTTGGGAAAGACCTCTGAGATCATCCAGTCCAACTGTGCACCTACCGCCAATATTTCCCCAACTAAAACTTGTCCCTCAGTATTGCATCTAAACATTTCTTGAATGCCATTGGGATGGTGATTCCATCACCTCCCTGGGCAGCCCCTTCCAGTGCCTGACCACTCTTTCTGAGAAGAATGTTTTCCTGATGTCCAACTGAGTTTCTGCTGGTGCAACTTGAGGCCATTACCTCTAGTCTACGGCTAGTGAAGGAGAGGGCTCCATTGCTTCAGTTTGGTGAGATCCCTTTGAGGATCGTTGCCATGTCTGCCTATTCTATTTTTAAGACAGGTAGAGCAGTAATGAATACAGGGCAGAGAGCATGATCTGATGCTATTTTCAGTATCCTGCCAAAATGAGAAGCAAACTGTTATCAGCCCATTTGCTACGTGTTTTTTGTAGCTGTGCAATGAGAGCTAGACTGGCTTATGGGCTGTTGCAGGGCCACGAGAGAGCTTATCAGGGACGTTTTTCCATGTATTGATTTCTTTTTGCCCTTCTGCTTAGACTAGCTATATAAAACACCTTCAGCATGCTCTGCTTATCACTTGTGTGTTTTCAACAATTTGCTCTGTCTGTCTATAGCATCCCACTCTCAACTGCAATGGGCTGTCACTGCTGCCTAATTTCACTTTATTGAGGATTCTCAGATATTATGCGCCCAGTTTCTTGGACCCCTGTCTTGTGCAGAGGGTTTATGGCACACATGCTTGAGAACTGAGAAGGAAATGCGTGTAACTGATCCCTGCATGGTGGTAATAAAAGACAGAGCCAATGACTGGCAAGTTTGGCTAACTTTCTTTTTCTCTTGTTTTGTGCAAACGTTTGGGTTTTATGATTCAGAGAAAAGCCTCAAAATATTGTCCAAGTGAACCACTGTAAATCAATAGCCAAATAACAGGAATTTCAGCTTTATTACTCATAGAAAAATCCTTGTGATTTTTAATGGGCTTCATTACTGGTTTCCTTATAAAGGAAAATGGAAAAAAAATCTGAAATTTTTGATTGCTTAAGTGGTCTGATAGTGCAACTGTAGTTTCCTCATAACCTTTAGGGAACTGGGCAGGTTAGGTCCTGGACTGGCCTCAAAAATGCAGACACAGACATACAACAGCTGAGAAGTGCTTTGTGAGGGCTGCCCTCCTATCTGCTGTCTGCTCTTTGACGTGAACCCAGGATGTTTCCTGGATCTTTTCTGGGAATTAGTCAAAAACAAGACTGTTCCTGGTGCAGCTTCCAGCCAGGCCAGGCTGAGGTTAAGATGCCTCCTGTTCCCATCCCCTTCTGAGTATTGAAGCAAGCAGTCTGTGGAAGGTTGGGCAGAACAGCAGCTCAGAAACACTAAGTATTTTTAAGTAGAAACAGGCTGCAGAGGATGTGGGAACTACATTCTGCTCCTCAACTATTCTCTGGTATTATAAATAATGGCTGTATTACCATTCTTCATTGAGAACCAGTCTAAACTCTCTGGGCTTAATTACCTTCAAGGTCTTTTTTTTTTTTTCTTTTTTTCTTTTTAACATCTGGCCAAGTTTGTGAATGTTAGGCAGTATAGAAATAATGAATCACTCATTTTTTATCTTTTATTAAATAAGATCGTATGTTGGGGCCAGAATAGTCTTAGGATCCCATAACGTTTAAGGACACACAATATAGTGAAAATGATGTGAAACTCTGGGTTAAACAGAATACTTCAGTCACACATTGGAACTTACAGATGGGTTTTTCCTTCTCTTGCTATGCAGAAGTGTTGCCATACAGTTTTACTTTGGCCTAGTCTCAGTGTTCCTCCATAGAATTCACCCTGCAGGGGAAGAAATCTTTGCACAGTGAATGAACGTGAACTCACAGCTCTCTGCTTACAGACCTGTACACACTGCGTACGCTGCCTGTGACTGCCTGTGCGTGATGCACATGCAAAACTGAGCCGGAACTGCAGAGCCTCTTGTGAGGTAGCACAGGGACATTCTGTTCTGAAGAAGCGTGATCAGGAAACAATGACAGCAGCTAAAACATTGCGTGTGATAGAATATCATGTGCAATTTAAACACTAGTAGTAGTTCCTGTAAAAAAAAAAAAAAAAAAAAAAAAAAAAATTACAATCTGTTAGTCCTGTCTATTGTTCAGTTGAGGAGTGGAAGAAATAATTAAAAAAATAAAATAATGGGGCATGTTGAATAGTCTGACTTTAATGCTACATATGGCTGACAGTTCACTGAAATTTGGACTGAATGTTTGTAAAGAAAGGGCAGAGGGAATGCGCAGCACTGTTTGAGATGGGAGGGCAAAGGGAGATTTATGGAATGTGTCTGTCTGGTCAGAAGAAATTCTCCTCACCTCCAGGCACCAATACAGGGAGATTTCTGATTATTATACTGGAAATGTGTTGCCTGAAAGATGGGGGTTGAAATGGGGTGAAATTTACTATTACTACCTATAGTAAAAGATCTAGTGTCTGCAAACTAAAAGTGATGCGATAGTAAAATACCAGCAAATGCAAATACTGACAGATACCAACAAAGGAGTGTATAACCAACATTTTATTAGACATTTTCCCAATTTGTTGTTTTATATTTCCTTTTGCTCTCTAAATGTTCTGACATTGTCTCTTCTGAGACAGGTTATGTGTGTAGCATCAGTAAGTAAAGACAGAGATGCAGATGGTTTGGCAGCCCATAGAAACAATTACCCACAGTGCTAACAGCAAATCTGGTTTGCAATTCTGATTTATGCATTGCAAAATAGTAGAAGTTCTTAAGAACAGTTGCATAGTCTGGAATTTTCATGTTTGAGAACAACCTGCCCCTGTGTTGCTGAGTGTCTGCAGCTTGGCCAAGGACAAGAATTTGCATTTTGTTTTCACATTCGGTTCCCTGTTCGTTATCCTCCAGCTCTCAATTCTCATTGACTCTCTGCCCTGTTTTTCCTATGATTTCTGAATGTTCTTCGATGGCTTTGTAATTTCTGTCTCCACTTTGATAATAACACTTTGGTGGAGGGCTGTTCAAATTGTCCGTGGCTTTGTCACTAATGCACAGAGTGGTTATTAAAACCACGATGCTCAGTGCAATGATAGCACAGAGCTCCTTTTCCTACTGACTGTTCCTGTGCACATGATGGACACCGAAGACCACTATGACTGTCTTTGCAGACTTTGTGAAGAGTCTGACCTGGCCGTGGTGAAGTAAGGTGCTGCTACTGCATCCTTGCTTTGGGCTCCCCCTGTGTGTGCTGACTGGGTGCAGAACATGCACTTTCATCTGCTTGTATTTTTTATCACTCAGCTGTTGCTAAGTACGCTGATCAATCGTGCCTATAGTAATTTCTCCATCTCCTTACAGGTGTATAAAAGCTAAGTAGTTCAATCTTAGTTGAAATTTTCGCCTCCAAATTGCATTACCTCAAAATTATCTTCATCAGGATCCTGTGCACTTCTAAGTGTCCTAAAGAGGTTTTTTTTTTTTAGAAGTTATCTGTCCAGCTGCAGGTAACACTTGAAGGACTCCGTGTAAATTCTCTTAATGTATTGAGGAGGATGGCATTGATCTGCCTGCAGGCTGGTAGTGCTTGTATTGTGAGGAAAATTGATCAAAACCAAATGATATTCTGAAATCCATAGGCAGAGAAAGAACTTCTTGAAGAGGTTTTTGTTACGAATACCTTGTACTTACTAGTATATTTTTGCGCTTCACAGTCTAGTGTGCATATATATTATTTTAAATTTATTTGAAAATCTGTTGCTTCTTCAGTGCCTTTTGCAGTTTGCAGTGATGGCTGTGGTTTGCTGCCAGGTGGATGCACAACCTACCTTGCTGTGAGACAAGATTGGGAGCTGTTCCAAATAGCTGGCAACTACAGCTATCTGCAAAGTAGAGACAGGCAACACTGCTGCCAGCTGTCTCTGTCTGACAGAATGCCGTCTTTGGTTACATGTAAGGAAAGAATGAATAGAAAAGTGGTTTTTTTTTTTTTTTTTTTTTTTTTTTTTAACTGAGCTGAAGAATCAAATTTTTGATAGCTTACATGATATTTAAAAGGGTTATACACTAGAGTTTGTGCTTCACTCTTTAACAAAAAGTTAAAGAGTCAAAGTCTTTGTAGTAATCTTTTCAAAAATAAGGTTGTTATTCTTATTTATGCAATTTTCCTACTGGGAACAAAATAATTTACACCCAACTGCTCCATAATGTAGATGTTCACATAATTATCAAGAAAATACAGTCATTGAGAGGTAGGGAGAAGTATTTAAGATGTATTAAACATGTTAACATGTATTAAATGTATTTTAAAAATCTAATACATAGACTGCATTTATTACTGTGCAGTTGTGTCTGTTAGGACACAAGTTTTCTGAGTGCTGGAGTGAATGGGGAATTCAGTTACATTTAAGAGTTAAGTAGGTTGCTTTAAAATTGGAGAACAAGATTCTTTGTCAATAACCTACATTTAAAAACAGTTGTAGACATTTCAAACCAATCTGTCCAGAGCAGGAGATCCTGTCTCGTTCATCACCTGTTTGCCTGTAAGTAGTGTTTTTCCCCTTAGAGCCCAAGGAGTGTGATAGGAAGGCCCCCAGGTGTTGCAGCTCCCAGAGTTGCATGAGAAGCCTCAGGCATCATAAGCAATGCAAGGCCGCAAGTCAGAAGAGAGATAAAAGTGAACAGACAATAAAAATAATAACAGGGCTTTCATCATCTCTGTCTTCCTTTTCCCCTTTGTGTAGACACATTGGCTCCACTCTGTTGTTCCATGCCATCAGTGGGCTGCCATGCTTGCCTACTGTTGACAGCTCAATGCAGTACAAGAACTACTTCTCCCATACTTCTCTCTGTTGTCAAAGCAAATGATGTATGGTAGAATGACATTTCTTGTTTGAATGAGATGCAGCCTTGCTCCCTTCCTCAGCCAAAGCCCTGTGCTGCATGACCAGAAAAGCCTCCAAGAATAATGATGTATAATGACTGGATCTGTGTTTTGTCACTGACCTCACAACTCACTGTGGAGCTAGAGCAGGCCAATTGCTGGCATTTTAAGGAGAGAGATAAAACAGCTGAGTAGAGCTGAAGGTTCTAATTAATTACTACTCAGGAAGGTGGCATAAAATTTATGTGTTTCCTCCCGGTGCTAAAAGCTGTGCATGATTCCTACTTGCAAGCCGAGCAGCTCTCCTCCCAGAAGACTTCGAGTGCTAATTTTGCTGCTTCATATGTCGAGACATTTTTTTCTTCCAATGGATCTGCTCAGCTTAGTAATGGATCAATAGGCTACATATGTGGGGGCTGTTTTTTAAAAGGCAGCTTCATTTTATATGAAGCAAGAATAAGATGTCGAGGGGTAATCTGTCTGCTTTCCTTTGATCTCTGAAAAGTAGTATCATTCAAGATGAGATTCTCCACTAAGGAATCCTTCTTACGCAGGGTTGCTTAAGGAGTTTGGCTTTTCTGGTTCATCCAAGGATTACACACATTGTCAGTTTTCATGGAGCTTTTTTGATCCAAATCCCATTCATGAGAGAAAAAAAAAAAAAGCAACAACAAAATAGCTTGAGGTACATCTATCCAGGGTACAGACTGATTTTATTACGAGGAAAAATTTAGCCTTCTAAAGTCACAATGCTGCCTTTTGTAAGAGGTAGCTGCTTTGGTTTAGCTAAGCCAGAAAAGTGCATGTCTTCTAGTCTGATTAAGAGGCAAAAGATTTTGAAAGTGCTTTGTGTTATACTTAGGTGTAGAAGACAGCTGACAGTCTATGCTAACATAGAAGCGTGACTAGCAGGCTGAGGGAGGTGATTCTTCCCCTCTACTCTTGTGGGACCCCACCTGCAGCAGTACATCCAGTTCTGCAGCCTCCAACACAAGAAGGGCATGGAGCTGTTGGAGCAGGTCACGAGGAGGGCCACGAAGATGATCAGAAGGCTGGGGTACTGGCCCTACAAGGACAGGCTGAGAGAGCTGGGGCCATTCAGCCTGGAGAGAAGAAGGCTCCTGGGGGACCTTACAATGGCCTTCCAGTTCCTGAGGGAGGCCTATGGGAAAGGTGGGGAGGGACTTCTTATAAGGGTGTGTAGCAACAGGACAAGGAGAAATGGCTTTAAACTGAAAGAAAGTAGATTTAGACTAGATATTAAGAAGAAATTCTTTACTGGGAGGGTGGTGAGACACTGGAACAGGTTGCCTAGCAAGGTTGTCCCCTCCCTGGAAGCATTCAAGGCCAGTTGGGACTTTGAGCAACCTGGTCTACAAGGAGGTGTCCCTGCCTATAGCAGGGGTTGGAACTAGACAACTTCAAAGGTCTCTTCCAATCCAAATCATTCTATGGTTCTACATCTAAATGAGGTGCTTTTGCAGGCAAGCCCCGTCTGGGTACCTCTGGCCCCATCGCAGCCTATAAATGTGCCAGGGTACTAGCACAGAAGGATCTCTTTTGTAGCCCTCATGAGGGAGAGGACAGTGCTTTTCAACCATTCTACACTTATGCACTAAGCACGGGGAAGAGATTTGTTTGAAGCCTCCTCTAGTTCTCAGAGCACCAAGAACTGTCAGTTTGTTGTCACAATTTATTTTCATTTAAGTCAGAAATCTGTGTGCAAAAATTTACTTAGGGGTCTTCCTGCAGACCCTCCAGCATTTCCTAGGGTTGAAAAGGTCTTTATAAGCCTTCACTTCATTTCCTCATTTAACGTTCCTATTGGAGTCAGCTTCACAAATATAATCCTTTATGTACTTTTTTTGCAACTCTATATGTGAGATGGAAATCAAGATGGAAATTGATTCTATGGAATATTTCAGTAACACTACTTACACGTGTTTTATTGCTAAGCTTTGTGTACAGAATGTGATTAGAAGATTTTCAGCTGACGTGGAATAGAAAAGATATTGTTTTGCTTTAATGATTACAGCAAATGAGTGATCTGGTAGTTCAGCTAGAAGCAATGCTTGAATCCAAAGTCAAAAGTTTTTCCATATGCAAGTTCTTTTGAAAATCTATATTCTGTATTTTCACTTGTGTAGTCTCTACCTTGATATTTATGTGGAGTGGTTTTTGAAGAAAAACTAGTCATCCATCATTTCTTCTGCTAAATGTGGTAAGGAATTATTCAGTGACTTTCAAAAATCCTGGTGATTTAAAAACAGAATTTCTAATAAAATTTCTTCAGTGTGTGAAAAATGAGTCAGAATTTGTACCTTTGATCTCATCTGAATGTTCTGTTGTTGTCAGTTAAATGACGTATATATTGCAAAATAGCTGTCAGAGCCAGTTCTCTTGTTCTGCTGCCTATATAACTTAAGATTTTTCTCAGTCAAAAATGAAAGTGTGAAATGCTCTCTGCCTACAGATATCAAGGTTTCATTAGCATAAATTTCAAAATTTTGATCTGTCCACATTTAAACTTGCGCAAGATCTTATTGGTTTCCAAACCAGATATCGAACCTAAGTCTAATTCTGAAATTTCTCAGCCCGTTTTTATTTTACTAAACTGTGGAATTTTGCCACAAGCATCAGGTCAGGAACACTAACTTATTCCAGAAGGTGTCACCAAATATATCCACTTAATATTGAAAGTATTTTCCTGAATCAGTGCTCTGCTAAGAGTGACATAATCTCTGGACCTATCTCTATGACTTTTCTGAGTGCCCTGTGACTTAACTGGGTTATGGAGACGTTTGCTTGGGACCTTAAATTCCTTGTATATGTAAAGTGGTTGATTAATAATAAGGCTGCTGCAAAATAAATGTCATAGTAATGCAGTGGACCAGCTTTCAATTTAGGTGTGATTACAGAACTCTGATCTACAGAGGAGCGAAGCACAGCTTTATATCATGCTACCTCAAGGTAATGGGGAAGAGAGGGTTTCTTAAGTTCCCACACTCTGTGTTCAGAAGGGAAAATAGTTTTTACCAAGTCATGAAATGAGATTTAATTCCTCCTTTTCCTGAATTTATACTTGCTTGTGTGTGCGCAGCTGTATAGTTTAGAGAGTGAAAGATCTTGCAGTGGCCTCTTGTTGATGGGAAGCATTGGGGCAAGTGATTCTGGATATCACAAGCCTTTGGCTCTGTGATGGCCAAATTGTGACAGAGCAGGAGTGACAGCTGAAGCCAGCTCTGTGTCAGCTGCTGCTCAGACAATCAGCTGGTTCCACTGACTGCAGTGGCTAATGAATTCTCATGGAAATCACATACACAAGTTTTTCAGGCTAGAAATGGCTTGTTGAATTTACTGTGGAACTCCACGAGAAGGGGGTTGAATTTTTATTCATGATAAATTCTGTACTACATCTTTCTTGTATGTTCCTGCTAGAAATTGTACTATGGTTAAAAAGCTTCCAATCTTTCACAGTATGACATCAGTTAGGGAGTTACTAACTCTTCATACGTCCTGCAACCATCCTTCAGTATCATGGAGGACTGCTGCTGAAAGAAAAAACAAAAAACAAATGGCTTTACAGTTCAGAGGAGTCATCTACTCCCATCTGTTGTAGTAGTTTTTGATTTGATTTAGTGGAAGAAGAAGAATAATCCTGAAATCAATGTTAAATCACACAGCTGGCATCCATTTGTACTTCTACATGCCAGCTGTGTGATTTCAGCTTGTTATCTTACCAGATTGCACTTATTTCCACATATTTGAGCTGACATCCTGTTCCTTAGCTTCTGGTTGGGAAGCTCTTTGCTTGTTGAATGTGTTGGGTTGTTGACTGTGGAGCCTTAAAATTAAAAAAAAAAAAAAAAAGCTAAAAATATCAGCATTAATGAAGTGCAGCAGAATTTGTGTACCTTGAACATAACAGACCAGAGCATGTGTTTGGCGGGTTTTACTCTAGTGAAAGGCCAGTGTCCAAATATCTGAAATCTTTTGGATCCATGTGATGTAGACTGTAATGAACCAAAGTGCTAGTTCTAAATATCTCCAAACTGGGGGCAACCTGTCTGTGTTTGGTTTTGGTTTTTAATTTATCAAAAACATCTTTTCTGTATATTTTTCTGAAGTATCATGATACATTTTAGCAGAAAGAGGATTGTTGTAACCAATGGAGAGGAAGAGGACAGGATATAATGCAAACACTGAAATCAGCTGATCATCATTGCTGCAAATGGCAGTGTTTCAGAAGAGAGGACTAGGCATGTTTCAGCTTGACCTGATGCATCTGAAGTGTGAAAGTAATCTGAAGTAAAAACCATCCATCCTCTAAGGATGTTTTATGATGTTATTGAAAACAAAACAGCTTAAAATCTTAGTATTTAACACAGATTCTTTCTCACACACTCGAGCCTTTTATTTCTTTTGACTTCGGTAGTGGAACTGACCTCTTGTCTGAGGCATGTGAAGTGTAAAGGGACAGAGCAGGAAATTGTTTCTTGTTTTGGTGGTGAGTATAAAATAGTTTCACATAGTCATGGGAAGTGATTAAGGAATCAAATATGAATCTTGCAGAAATGAGATGCGTTTATGATGATGTAAAATGGTAAGGCTCTTAATTACAAGGAAGAACGTAAGTAGTTCTGTTGATAAATATTCCTATAGAATCCTTCATTGCATTATAGTGTAATCCTGACCCAATGGTTGCAACAGAAAAAATTGTGGAGAATTCAGTAGAGCGTAACTTCCACACTCTGTTGAGAGCTATGTAAGAATCAGTCTCCATACTTTTACAGAATTAGAGAATTAACCTTGCTGTTTTTTTCTGATGAAATTTTCACAATTTAGTTGCTTTTTTTTTTTTTTTTTTTTTTTTTTTAAGTTTTCTTAATAGTCATGAGTATTTTGATAGTTCTTTTTGATAAGACTAGGGCAGAAGCAAAAGGCTGGGTTCACTTAGCAAAATAACTACTCATTTGTATTTCTGGACTTGAATAATCTAATGTGAACTCTTAGTATTTTACCCTTTGTTACCTTCAATTCAGCAAATGCAAAAGAACTGAGATAAGGAAACTTATTACATGAACAAGTCCAACAATTATGGTTGGATTTTCTGTTCTTAATGCTTTCTTTTATTTCCTTTGAAAATGAACATGTTCAACAATTTGTTCCCTATTGAAATTCTAGTATTTGATAGTTTAGACAGAGACTTTCTGACCTTCTTCTCCTGCAGAATGCAGTTTCTCTTCCTATACCAGAATGTTTAAAATACTCAGTCGGCAATTCCTATTACAGTTGCTTATTTGGACCAGGCAAATTGCCGAATAAAAGGTTTGTAAATTATCTGCTTTATATTTGTGCTGTCCTCAAAGGACTGAAATTTGCTTTGGGGAAAAGCAAAGGACCAAGTAATAACATTTTCTTTTTTAAAGCAGTGCCAGAAACTTAATTTCAGAGAGCTTTTTATTATTAAATTTCCCAGCCTTCCTTTCAAGCACTTTATTAGGAACATGCTCATTTATTTGGGAGCAGGAGTAAAGCACTGAGGAAGGGAGAGATGAAGATGAAAAGCAAGCTCATTAATTCATATTGTGATTTAAGTGTGCTGTTCATGTTGGCAACAATTTCATTTTTCTAATGCACAGTCATTGTCAAAGATCAATTTTAATATGGAAACCTTGAAGAATTGGGGAAATAGTTTCTTTTGCACTTTTTTTGGAAGATATTTTATACAGAAATGTTTAAGGAATTTGAAATTTTTAAGTGATTTTCCTACAACAGGTAAAAAAGATAGACCTTTGTTGCTTTACTGGAGGGAACAAGAGAAATCAAAGATTTGATTGCTTTAATTATGAACTAAATTAAGCTAGAAATGTGAAGGGGAGTCTGAATAGTAGGTACAATGTTAAGAGAAATTGATCCTGCTTATGGGTTGCGTTCTGCAAGTGTTCTTTTGTTCATTTAAATCCAAGCCTTAGCAGGTCTCACCTGGATTTTAAGATTTTGTTTCCAGACTGCAAAATAAAGATGTCGTGTTAACATGCAGCAGCAGAAGAGCTCAGTGACTGAATTTTGTTATACAATAAATGCATAAATATTCTCTGTCAAAGACAGAAGAAAAACTGTGAGCCCGCTTAAAAAAAAATACAAAAACCTTAGGTGCTGGGAGAATCCAGAGTGCTGGTCTGTCTCACCCATGTATAATTTGAGTCTTGAGAGCAAAATACTGATTCCGTGTCAGTGTGCTGTTTTGACTGTAGATACCAAATTGAGGAGTTTCTTTTGGTGGTGCCTCAGGGAGCTAACTGAAAATGAGAATTACTCTTCCCCAGGAAATCTGTACATTTGCAAATCTTGTATTGTTACAGCTTAAGACCAAGCCTAGCAAGAAAACTATATGATTTAGGATTTCTTTGGTTTAGGATGAAGGAAGCCTTTCAGCTTTAGTATTTTCTGAAAAAATTAGAACGCTATTTCTGTTTAAATGTTTACCAAGCTTACTATGATTAAATTTTTCAGCAGCAAAACAGCTCTCTTCAGAAGCACCTTCGCTATTTGATATTCTGTGGACTGATGGCATGCCTCCTGTGAGAAAAGGCCTTGATCTTCTGCTCTTTGAATTTCACTTTCTATCCTTTCTGCAAGCTGTGCGTGCTGGGCTGTGGTTGAGCTCTAAGCCATCCAGCTCTCCTTCTTAGGCAGCTTTTTCTGAAGTGCAAGGTTCTTGTCAAGGAAAATGATGGAATAAATTTCTGCTTCCCTTAGCACCTGTTAATGAGTTGTTTCTAGCATCCTGACAGTAAGACATGAGGAGACCTCTGCTGAATCATGTGCATCTTTGATGCTTTTAGGACTTGAGATGAGGAATGTTCACTTCTACTCTACTTTTCATTCACTTGCTTTAACTCTTTCTCTAAAATAATTGCTACTGCCTCATTATATCACTTGTTAAGCCTCCATTACTTGTTTCTGGTCTTGTCTATCACAGGTTGAGGTTTTTGACTGCGTGATTTGTATTTCACACGCTTCTTCTCTCTGAATGTGAGGAACAGTCCTTCAGCAATTACTGTGGTGCAAGGCTAAGGGCAGGACTGCCTTACATCTTTTGCTCCCTTGTAATGGGAAAGGATTTATCTACCATGGTATCAAGGTGGAAGTTGCAGTGCAAATGATGTATTTCTTCTATGTGGCACACTGCATTATTTGTAGGCTAGAGAAGTGTGACAGGCAGCACAGATATGAAGGAATACACCATACTGTTCTATAAATTACAAAAATAATAGTAGTCAGCTGAGAGGATGCAGCTGGAAAAAAGCAAAATGGGCACATCTGGTTTCCTGTGTTGCAGAAACCTTATGTGGGACACAGCATGAGATGAGCTGTCAGTAGTACCTTCAGATGTTGGAGCAATATGCCATTACAGTGTTAGTGTGTGACTCGAGAAGCTATTTCGCTTTTGCAGGAAACATAGGGGAAAAGCTTACTACTGCTCTTCAGAAGGGAGATTATTTTTGATGGATATTTGCTGCAGACAAAAAAAACTGGGTAATAATCTGATGCTAATATGTGGTATATATGGTGTGATTTTCTTACTGTAAATCCAGCCTTGTTTCATCAGGTTTACTCTCAAAGCCTTTCTATGAACTTTATAAACCCCACCAGATAATTTTGAAGCCTATTTCTGGCCTCATTTTCATTTGAAGGACTTATTATAGAACATGGCTGGTACTGTGCATACAGCTTCAGAGGAGGAGCTTCCAAAGGAGCCTTCACCATGGAAAATAATCTTTCTTTGCTCTTCTGAGAATGTATCACCTGATGGGTTTACTCTTTTCATGGCTGTATCATACTGATGACATGCAGACATCCTGTATTCCACAAATGTACTGCCTTCTATGTTGCTCATCTAGCTGACAGCTTTGTAGTTATAGCAAAAAGTCTCATTATTAGTTCCAAAGCTTATGACCTTGCGCACTACTATTAAATTTCATCCAATTTCTATTACTCCTCCCAATCATCCAGCTCTTTCTGAGTGAGACTCCAATTCTTCCTGGTATTGACAAGGCATCCAATCATTTAGACTTGGGGAAATTTGTTAGCTTTTATACTTCTTTTTTTCCCAATGTCATTAATACAAGTATTAAATGAGACTGGTCCCAACACCAGGCTTCTAGTATTCTTGTTATTAACCAGCCTGGACTGCACCAGTTTCCCTCCACTTGCAGACCCTGTGCTCCTTCAAAAGGCTACGGCTGGCATGCAGAGGGGAAACCTGCCCAGCCCTTGTGCTTCTGTTTCAGTGGATGCTTTGGTACCACAGCAGGCTGCCCCATCCCATTCCAAGCACCCCAGCCAGTGGAGGCGGCACACTGGCTGCCACTGGTTAGAGCACATGGTGAGCAGTACAGACAAAGCAAGGCGGAGTTTGCTTCTAGGACATGTAAAGGGATGCAGCCACTCAGCCTTCAGATACTGAAGGCAGAGACATTTGCACTAGGCATCAAGAAAGTTGTTACAGAATTTGTTTTGATCCAAAAAATAGCTAGATATTGGTCAGCTGAGAGCTGGACTGGAGAAAATGACCTGCCATGGTGATTCAGGAGAGGCTTAGTTGTAATGCCACTTGCTTTTTCTCTTCCATTTGACAGAGCTGAGGATATATATTTCTTTTGTTGATATCATTTAATGGTCTAGCTGCTGTTCAAGCACAGCTTGCTTTCTGAGATACTGGAGTATTTATTGGGGGCAACATATCTCAGTGTGTCTCCCTAAATCCTTGTGTTGAGATCAGGTCTGCAGTTTTGAAAAGAATTATTATGAACTGTGGTCTTTTAATCAAATAAACTAAAAAAAAAAAAACAAAAAAAAAAAAAGAAAAAGAAAAAAGTAGATAAATGAGGAATAACCTTCCTGTCACCAGTTATACAATATAAGGCACCTGAAAATGACTGAAGATACTTTAACAGCACAGCACCTACTTAGCTGGGCAGCTCCAAATGTACAGGTTTTGTGGGTTGAATTTGTCAGCTTGTAGGTGATGGCACTTTGTCTTTTAGAAGAAATGAATAGCTCAGCATTACAGTATCTGCTGCTGCTGGTATCCATTTCTTTCCTGTTTTCAATGGCCACAAATGATGTAGAGAGACAATATGCTAAACACTGTCTTCCATGGGCATTAATTATTATGATTAAAATGCGTTTTATTTTGTTACAATGCTTGTGAACACGTCAAAGTGGAGAGAGATTGTTGATGCTTGTGTGATACTTAGCACTTTGCTTGTTCACAGCCTTGTACAAACATTAATGAACCAACATAAACAGTCATTTTCATAATGCAGCTTAACATAATACAGTATTGTGAACCTTGCTTCACCTTTGTATACTCAAGGGATTGTAATTTATATCCTTCTGCATGTGTAATGAAGGCTGCACCCAGCATTTACACTTTCCAATTCATCCATTTCCTGTGGCTTTCCTATGAAAAGGGAGAACAGCTTTGATTTTAGACAGAGCTCAAAAAGCTCAGGCCATAATTTGGCTGGCTGGCTTCCAAGTTCCTCAGTGGTGCCAGTTTGTTCCAGGCTTCCTCTGGTGCTGTTTCATTGCAGCATTTGCTGGATAGAGCAGGGGACAGGAGTGGTAGTTTCTGCACATCTGGAGCTACCACTGGCATTGCACCGGAAGACATAAAAACCCACCTGCATTTCCAAAGTGCAGGCCTGCTACATTGTCTTGCATGCAAAATGCTGTCTGTCTTGTGCTTGCTTAACTTTTAAAATGCTAAAATGATCCTTTTGCCTTGAGTTAAAAATGTGAGCATCTATTTTGACAGCATGACTTCAAACAGCGGTATTTCAGATGTTAAAAAGTGTGTGCTTTCAGGACTTGCAAGGACCAGGAGCAAGTGAATGTGAAATTAGCAGATTGGAACAAAGACATCAAAATACTGAAGGACTCGAGTCAGGTTTGGGTTAGAGCAAAGAGTGCAGAGTGAGGGCCAGTTCTTCCAGTTGTTGACAGTGTCCTTATAGACAGCTGCAAGAAGAAAAAATCTCCTTCTGCTTTGCCTACTACTGCAAACTAAGGTAGGGAATTGTCAATTTATTTTACTGCTAAGAGACTACAGATTTCTCCATTGGCTAAATGCGATGAATTGAGCAGAAATAATTTAAGCTTTCACCCTACAGTTTGTTGAGGGGAGACGTGTGCCTGACAGCTGATAGAGTTAAACGTTTGCAGCTTAAAGGTGTGGATCCTCAACGCTTCTGACAAGCAAATGGGAGTTGAATTATTTACGTTACGGAGTGCAGATGTCTGGCTGTTAGTCTGATTGTTCATCATTGCTCAGTGAGCACCTGTGTTCAGACATTGCATCATAAATACTGCAAAATGAATATGTAATCTTATATTTCTTGAATATGACTCTGACTCACAACCGCACAATGACGTGCACGACAGCCATATTGTATTAGTTGTCATGTTTAGGGGAATGATGGCTGAACCCAACTATTCCTGTATATGAGAGATTTCTCTACTTAATAGATAGAAAATGTAGATAGTATGTAGGATACTCTGAAAGTAATGCCTTCTATTTATTTCTATGAAAACTATGACAGATACGTAAAGAACCAGATCTTAGAATTGAAAACAGGGACCCTGCATAACAGTATAAAACTGATGGTCATCCTTTTGGATACCTTTACTTTGTCAAGGCTGCAGGTAGCTTGGGAAGGCACAGAATAGGAGAGGAAGTGGAGAAAGCATCACAAAGAAGCAGACAGGTGCACCTGAAAGCCTAAAAGCAATTTGCACATGTGGGGGCATGGGGAGTGGAGCAAACACTTGCCATGCTTCAAACACACACATGCTGCTACTGTGTCCTCCAGGTAATCCCTGAAACAAGCACTGCATCTTCAATACCTTAAGCCTTTCCTGGCAAGTCAGACCCATTGGTGCCTGCGTGGGCAGAGCTGCCCCAAGGAAAGCCTTTCTCTCCTACCAAGAGCTGATCTGGGTCTCAGTGCCTTGTGCTGTGTTCAAAGCAGCACAGCGATGCAGCAGATGCTACCCAGGGAGTTTGCATCCCTTCTGGTCAGCACACTCTCTGGGGTTGTGCTGATGACTTTACAGCACTTGCTGCTGCTGGGCCAGCACAAGGTTGCCAGCAGGATGCAGGGCTGGTGCTGCCTGCCTGTATCTGGCTGTGGTCCAGACGGAGCCAGCAGGGACTGCAGCCTTGCTCTGAAGCACAGTGACAGTGCAACAGAACCCTGCTGCAGAGTTGCTGACAGAAACCACAGTGGAGCACAGCTACACATGTTCTGTAATTCCTGAGGAAGACCTGTTTACATAAAGGAGTTCTATAACAAGCCCAGGTAAATCTGCAGCAATACATCAACAAAAACATTAATACAGTCAAATTTAAACTGATGGAAGAAGGGCAGAGGGATTTGTTTCCAAACTTCAGAAAGACATGTTGCCATCAGCCTAAGACTGCTCTAGGGCTATTGCCATTGATCAAGCTCACCAGCAGACAAATGTTGCAAAGGCTATTTTAGCATCTCAACTAGAAGGGATTGCAGTGTCCTAAATCAGCAGAGAAAACTGCATGATATACAGAGAGAGGCTGGTAAGGCAGATGTCATCCTGAGATGCTCCAAGGGAAATGGATGCCTTGGTCTTGATCAGCACTGTGCAGGATGGAGTCATCTGTTGCCAGTCATGCCCCTGATCTGCAGAGACTAACACAGCCCTGGGATGCCAAATTTCGCTGCAGAGGTTCTTCTGCTTCCTCTGTATAGATGTCAGCTACACCTGTACAAGTTTCCACAACATGGTGAATGTCAGCTCCTGCTGAGCTCTGTGTCTGAAGCCTTCTTCTGTAACTAGAGCACATCGAAGAGAGTATTCTACAGCTTCCAAGCTAAAGATGGTAATTCAAGAAACAGGGCGTCTTCTATAGATAGGTAGGATTCCATGGAAACTACAACAGATACAAAGAGTACAGTAACGTAGTTTGACAGAGCAAAACCTATAGAAAGCTGTTTTTTCATCATAGTTACCATTAGCTATGTATTTTTGCCACTGAATGAATGATCATTTCTAAGCCAGACATTTGGGTGTTGACAAGAAGCCTACAGCAAATGGAAAACACAGTTTTGTTGTCGAAGGCAGGAAATACAAGAAAAAAATGAAGTTACTCGAGCAGTTTAAATCCTGCAAAAGAAATGTAAGGAGTATCTTACATATAACAGCATCAAAAGTAAATTAACAACTCAAGCAGACATGGACCTACTGTATCAAGAAGTGGTTTAGGATTAGGTTTCGGCTTATAATCAATGCAATGAAGGCTAATATTGAACTGTTGGAATTAGCAAATTTTGTGATGCTTAATGTGGGAATAGACTTAGTATATTTCCCAGGATGGAAATGGTCACAGTAACTTCAGAGGGGGAAGCATGTAGAACAGTAGATGATGTCCACCCCTTCATTCTGAACAGGCTAGCGCATGACTATTGGCTGCAAATATATTTAATAAAATACTGATTTGTGTGTTCTTAATTATTTGTTAGCAGTGGTTTCAGGAAAGGGAGTGGCAAAATTAAAAGTTACCAGCAAGAGATGGCATTGTTCACCCGTCTGAAGAAACTTGCTAATCAAGTCACTGGAATAGAAGAACGTCACAATAATTTACGTTGAAAGGCATCTCCTGGAGTCCATCTAATTAGATCAGGTTACCCAAGGTTGTGTCCAGTCTGGTCTTGAACAGCTCCAAGGATGGATTATACAACCAGTCTAGACAAACTGTTTCAATATTTAATCATCTTTTGGTAAAGAAAAAAAATTCTTAGATCTAATTGGAATTTTATGTGTTCTGACTTGTCCATGGCCTATTCTCCTACTGTTGTGCACCTCTGAGAAGAGTCCGGCTCTGGCTACTTTGTGGCTTAGGAGAGGAAACAGTTCAAGTTGTTTTGCAGTGGCCAGGGACAGAGATAACAAGTGGAGTGAAAGTCATCAGCTCTGGGGATTTCCAACAATCTGGAAGTGACTGCTCAGTAGGTATATACTGCTCCCCCGTAATATGAATTACCTACATCAATCACTGGTGAGATGCCCCCGTAAGAAGGAAAATGTATTCTTGTAATGTACTGGCACAGGAATTTCCAGGGATTCTCCTGAAGCGTGATTTGAATCGTACTAAAGGTAGATGAAATTAGAATGGAACAAGAACGAAGAAGGGACATGGAAAAGATTGTGGGGAATAGAGAGGAGTAAGACAGGTTTTTTTTTCTCTCTTTTTTGTCCAGATAGGTGAAATGAAGACTTTGAAAGGCATCTAACCTTTCTTCTGTAAGTGCATTAGCACCATTAGTATAAATGGGAAAGGATAAATGAAGGCTTACTTTCATGTTGAAAACATTTTTCTAAGTGAGGCTTTTGAGCAGGCTTGGGTAAAAGCAGTTGTAAAAATATGTGAAAGAAGAACTAATCCTCACTGTGGCATGGGAACTCCACAGCGGTAGCCTTTTTCTGAATACACTACTTGTTTTTTCTGGGTAGACATTCTGTTCAGGAGGAGTTAGCCTGGCATTTCAGGACACTTGGTTGCAAGGCAAGCTTGCTCATGGATTTCTATGGAGAGAGTGCAAGATAAAAATATAGTAGCCCACAGCAAGAAACATCTGTGAAAGAAATTGTGTAACATTTACTTAGTTATCCTGGGACTTTGTGCTTTCCAAGCCAGGTCTGTCTTATCCTCAAGCAGTTGCAGTATCATGACTAAATAAAAATAACCATTTTCATAGAATGTAAATTATTGGGTTTTTTTTCCCCAACAAGTTGTTTAAGTTAGCAACATTCTATGCCCTTACAAGCAATTTAAACTGCATGATGAAACTGTAAGTTGAATTAGTGCTTGTTAATCCCCATAAGACTTTTGCTTTAGACACCCTGGTTCTAAAACAAGCTCAAATTAAATTGAATTCCAGCTGAGAGTCAGTTCTGATGTTTCTATTTCTGAAGTCATGATTTGAAGTTCTCAGTTGTTACAGCACTTTTGTATTTTATATCTAATTTAGAAACTCTGAATAGAGGTGAAAAATTGGATATAGCGCTGTGAGAACATGCTGGAAAAGAAAGATATTCTGATGTAAAATAACAGGTTAGTGATAAATGTATCAGGAGTAACAGAGTGGGATTAGATGGAGCACAGAAATATCAATAAGCAAATGGATGAGTGGCAGCAGGTGACATTGAAGCTCAAATTAAGCAAAACATGGAAATATTAAAAGGATATTTATGAGTGGTTTTTGTTTTGTTTTTGAATAAGAGAGCATTAAGGTGGTTATCAATAGAATAGTTCTATCATTTAAAAATCAAAAGCGGACAGAAAATAGTAGTGCTAGTGAGAAGTTGCATGAGGAATGATTTGGAGAGGCATATGCTGCTAAAAGAGAAACAGAAGCTGCCTGCTCATAAAGAGGATGTCTGACAGAATCAACTGATGTTTACATCAAGATCAATCACTGGCAGTGACTGCAGTGTATAAGTTTTTAGATAAAAAGTCTTTCCCCCTAGATTGATCCTTAGGTGTATTTTCACTGAATTAATGGAACTGCACCCTGGGTTGAATGAGCCCCTGTTGCTTTGATTTAGATCAGATTTTGCCTAGCAAAGCACAGCATTATTGTATTTTGCATCACTGAAAGAATTTCTAATGTGCAAAGGTAAAAATAATGGGATACCTGCTGCATTTCATCTCATCTTTCAGCTTAAACACAGACTTCCAAAACCCAGTCAATGATTTTGCTTCTGGAATTATGTGTTGGGATGCATGATGTTGTCCAAAGAACATGCTGGATAAATCCGTATGTATTTGCCAACTTCCTGAACAAAACTTTCATCATTTTTATGTAATGTAGTTGTGCATATGATCACAGCTACTACTGAACTGTTTCTAATTGCTTTTTCAGCTGGTAACATGTACAAACAAGTGTTTGATGTTTGGAGAAAGGAGTGCTTTTGAAAATGAAATCTGGAGCTGTAGCATTGTTGTACTGGGAAAAGGTGGAAGCCAGGAGATCAACAGCGCTGCAGCTTTCATGTACCTGCTTTCATCTTCACACTGACGACTTTTGACACAAGGGAAGGGAACCTGTTTACAGGGAAGAGATGCACATTTTCAAAAACTAATTGACTGAGTTTGTATAATCAGAAATAATTCAGCAATACACGTGAGAACTTATCCAGATTAAGCCAGATGCATAATGCAATATGTTACTGAAAGATCCGTTGGCAGGAGGAATTTCCTTAACCAGCTTTCCTTCTGAATTTGTGGCCCAAATCTGAAGTCATTGATCCGGTAAAGCTAAATGCATGATTTTTTTTGTCTTTGACAAAGAATTATAGTACTTTGCCCTATAAGTTAAAGAGATACAAGGCTTTTTAGTAAAAAGAAAGAGGAAGCTCACTTCCTCTTTGATAAATGTTATGATAAATGTTCTGATAAGGTGTATATACTGTTGATCAAGAAAGTCATTAGGCTCGATATCTAAGTTTTTACTCAGTGTCAGTATGTGGATAACAGTTGCTGACAGCTTGTAGGTGGATAGAACAATATGAAAGCTGTTCTTTGGTATACAATCAGTGTGGTTATTTCTCCCTGTGTGTAGGGTTCTATGCTTGCCCCTTCTGAACCTTGTAAGGTTCATCTCTGCTCGACTTTCCAGCCTGTTGTGTTAAGTCAGATCAGGAAGACTCCTGGCTTTTTCTAGCAGGTTTTCCTGTCCTCCAGATGCGTTGTGAGTTCAACAAATTCAGTTTTCCTGTTCCCTGAAGACTCTTATCTCACCCTATGACATGAGCTGCAGCCCGCTATGCCACCCCTTAGCATCACTTGCTGGCTCCTTCCCCAGTCTTCCCAAGCTTTCTGAAGTGCTGGATTGAATGTTATAAGTAGCCCCTGGAGCCACAGGGGTCTTGGGCATTGGGATGCATGCTGTTTGCCCAGAACTGGTGTTGTGGCAGAGCTCTTCACAGAGTGAGGCTGAACCCTTTGGGGCGTATTTCTGTTTTTCATGGTGAGATGTCTTTCTGAATGCTAATCACCAACTGTTTTAATGTCTGCTGAGGGATTTAGCTCAAGGGGAGCAAAATGATTACGATAACAGTTTGAAAAGAGTACAAAGGCCGCATTTTTAGCAAAGCAGTTGGCTTGTTTTACATTAAACATGCCCTCAAGTTCCATATTTATTTTTAACATATTCCTTCTGCAGCTTTTCATACTCAACAGTGATTTCTCCTTTCTGTATAGCAACCACTCAGGTTTCCTTGTCCCAAGCAGAGCTGTCAATCTTAAAGATTAAATTGGCATCATCCTTTCCCCAGCTCCAGCTGTCCTTGGCTTTCTTCAAGTTTTTGTCAGTGCAATCTCCTTATAGTGCACCATATAAATACAGAATATATGTATTTTAAATCTATGCTGGTTTTGTTTCCTTTGGATTGTACTCAGTCTATTACAGTGGTAAAAAATATGGGTTGGTTGTTGTGTTTGTTTTGTTGGTTTTTTTTTTCGCATCCATGGAGGTATTTGCAGTGTATCAGAACGTTTTAAACTTTATAGTGCATTAATCTCCTTACGTCACCAAGGGAAATCTGAATGTGGGTTTTATAGTTAGAAATCTAAAGACTGCCTTTCTTTTAGAACTTTTTGTCATGATTGATAAACAAATTTGACTTTAAAGAAGAACATGCATAGACCTATATGGGCCTGTTTTGAATTATGAGCAGAGTTGAAATGCAATGAATAAGAATCAGTCTAAGTTAATCAACAAGAATCCTGGAATAATGAATGGCAACACCACTGGGGTGAATGTCTTTCTACTTTTAAGTCTGCATTGCTGATTCTATCTTCACCCCAGTGGGGTTTTTTCCAATTTATATTTCTTCCCAGAATATAACTTTGGTTTCTGACAAGCCTTTTTTTTTTTTCTTCTTTTTTTCTTTAAACAATTCTTCTATTTTAAATGTTAAAAGTGAAATATGCCAATAGGAGATTGTGACAGATTATATTCCCAGATGTTTTTCTGGCCCACTGGCCCATGTTATGAAAGGACCTCAATATGAAAGCAGAATGGGTTTATGAATTTAGTCTTAGAACATTGTGTGTATGTTGTAGAAGTGTGGATTTGGTACGTGTGTGGCTTGTAGATTTGTGTCATATTCATGCTATGTTTGAAAAGAAATAAGCTGTATTTGATATAGCAGTGCTGAAGAGGTCAGAGTATTCAGATAATTTTCGGTGAACTTTGTGTTTCCATGAAGAACCTGTTATCATCATTAAGCTCAATCCATTGTACACCAAGTACTACAGTAACAGATTGCTTGTTGTAATAGGCTGTGGTGTCTGACTGTGGTCCATATTTAGAACAGCTTAATGACAGGATTGTATCAATAAAACATGGGTTGTCTTTTTATTTAACTTCTTCTTTGTGGTTCTATGTCAAATAACACCAAGCACGAGAATTTCTTTAACTTTATGAAAACACATTTAGTCCTGAAAAGGAACACACTAGAGACTGTATATCTGAAGCTTGCATCCCATGTTACAGAGGATGTGTGAGCAGAAACAATGTTGAGGCAGAGCAAACAGCTTCTCGTGCAAGATCTTGATCTCAGCAGTCTCACCATCACTTTGGGGACAATTCAAGATATATGGCTTTTTTTTTTTTTTTTTTTTTTTTTTTCTGAGACTGATCTTTGCATAGCCCATCTGAGTATTCAACCTGAAACTTGTAATTTGTGTTCCTTTAATTTTTTTTTAACTAAATCTTTGTTTCACTCCATTATTCCATCTAACTCTAGTATTTTGTTTTAAAAATAGGAATGATTGCCAAACCAACTAACTGATAGCCACTCTGTGCTTTTAAGTAACTGTTTGTTTTATTTGTTTTTCAGGTAAGTAGTGCTTGCGAGCTGTTTATCAACAGTTTATGGTAAGTGTATTTTATATTTAGGAAAGACTGAGGTTAAATTTGTGTTTTGTTCTGTAAGGGGGGGGGGATAATATGGAAGTTAGTCATGCAGTAAGATTTGTTTCAGGTGCTAGCCCATGCCCTGAATCCTCACAGATGTGGGTTTACAATGTTTTTCTCCTCATGGTATTACTCATCTATTGTGGGAAGAAATAAATATAAATAAATACTCAAAGCAGTATTTAAGGAAGTTGATGAAAGGATGTTTACTTCAAACAAAACAAATGTTTCTGTTTTATTTTCAACTCCTCTCAACTATACTAATGTTGGAGATATTTGTAACTAGAATAAATAAGAACCTCACCAGCAAATGCATTACATAAATCTTGGTGTCCTTGTAACTTTTTGAAGCCTTGTTGCAGGACATTTCCTAGACTCTCCTACTTATCCTGTGTCTGTGCCTTGATGAAGATAACATTAATGCTTACTTCTTACCTACCTCATTTAATTAATAGATGTCATTGTGCCTCCTGAAAGATGCTAGTGTCATCATCCTTATTGTCCTGTTGGGGAACAAGTACAGTGAAGAGACTTGTCCCAGATCACTAGCAAGTTTCACAGGGCTTAGTATCCTCTGTGGGAGCACTTACACTCTAAAATAAAGCTGATTTTTCTAACATACATCATTTGTCCCATTAGTTTTAAGTCTTAATGTATTTACTTTTTGTCCATGCAGATTTTGATATTTAATTTGTCCATGCATAGCTTTTTTTTTTTTTTTTTTTTTTTTTTTTTTACTTCCCAGCCTTTCCAGAGTCAGCTGTTGTACTGTTGTACTGTGAGGTGTATAACAGCTTAGTGCTGCAATGTTTGAAATTTAATAAGTGTACAAGGGGTGTTTGTTCTTGTGGGAGGACTGACAGACTCTCAGCATTAGGCACAGTTGCTGTTCGAGCATTTGAAAAAAAAAAGTCTTAATGTTTCTGTGTTTTTTCTCCTCACACTTTTAATTTTGTAGCAGGTTGTAGTTGTTGTTATTTCTAGACTACATGCAATTCTTACTTTTTTTTTCAACATCTATCTTCTCTTTGTAGGTCCTGTTTCTTGTCCTGGAGCATGTTTATTTTGAATTCATATTATTATCTTCAACTGATGAACAATGCAGTCCTCCTTAGTCACAGCGGCTTTATCCTTACCATACTGTGACAACACCTGTAAGTTTATGATCCAGTCTGTGTTTATTTAAAACTCTGCTCCTTCAAAGGTGTTTGTAATACCATGGCTGATTTAGATGATTTTGCTTGAATATATCTTTTTGTTTTGCCACAGCATCTTCTCTAGAGGTTTCTTTTGCTTCTGTTGTTTTCTTTTTGTCATCTTTTGTAAAGTGTGTTGCCAGAGGTTTATTACTCTATGTCAACTATCATTTTCTTCCTAAAGATTTTTCTAGTGCATACTTCTGCATGTGCATGCAAAAGCAAAGTGGTTGTATCTAAACCAACAGGGATATAAGATGTTTGTGTTTGGACAGATATAGCAGACCTGGATGCAGAGCTGCATATTCTCAAATCTGAATTCCTTCTGCCCCTTGAGACATCATTATCATATTGCGTCCCTATTCTCTCTGTTCTGTGCAAAGTTGTCTGGATTGCTGTATTTCTGTAATTTAAAGTTTTGACTGCATGTTACAGTGCTGGGATGGTCAAATAAGGTGGCAGAACGGTTGCTTTTCATTTGGTTTCTCCTTTGTTCTACCCACTCTGGGGTGGGCAGCCCTCTCAGGAGCTTATCTTGTCAGAGTCTTGGCTCATGGTCCAGCTGCAGGGAAAGGCTTCAAGAGGTAATTTCCTAGATCTGATGCCTCAGCCATAGTGTCTCTACATTTACAATGAGTTTTAAATTATTCAGATGTATCAGGTGATTAGTTGTGAAAAATATGCTGTAGCTCTTCAAAATAATATTCCTTATTGTTGCTGAATATATTTCTGCAGGTTTTCCAAAATACTTATCATTTGAAATGAGATAAAAATAATGCTTAAAAATTTTCAAGAAATTTCTTGCATCTTGAGCTGCTTTTTGTTGTTGCAAATGATCTCAGCCCAAGAATGCCTTACGTGCATAAAAATTCCCAGAAAAGTAACTAGTGAATAGTTAATGAAAATATTTCTAGAGGTACTCTTATTTCCTTTTAACTAGGAGCTTCTATGCTGAAGCTGCTAAATATTACTTCTTCAAACATACTCATAAAGCATTGTCAGCTCTGAAAGTGTTTTTTACTTTCTATTCTGGATAAGCATATTAATTAAGGACAGGCATATTAATCAAGAGCATCTCTGTACTGTGGCCTGATATGGGGCACTGTTATGCATCTTCCTCGGACAGGCTTTTTGGCTGTGACAATGTGGGAGAAGAAGACCAGTCTATTCTAATTTCTGCTGGCAGCAGGAAGCAGCCACAATCACCTGTCCTTTCACTGTAAAATTTTGTGCACTGTTTATCTTTCCCGTTTTTCTTTAATACCTATTTTGCTGTTGTATTTTTTGCTATGGAACAGTATGAATTCTGGTCAGACATTTGGCTTCACATTTCCACCAAAATACTGTCACCATTACTCTTAATACAGTGAGATTGAACATTCATGGAAATAATGGTCCTGTTTCTTTTGTCCCAGTAGTTTTACAGTACTTTTCTATGCAGTCAAGATTATATCTCCTACTGGCTTTGTATGGCAGGGATTTACTCCAATATAGTAGCAAAAACCATAAGCAGGTTGTTTCAATAGAAATAATTAAACTGAATCCAACACATTCCATTTCACATCTTATCTAAGTAAAGCAGCTAGATTATTAATATATTAAAATAACCATAAAATGCCAGTTCATCTCTGCGTAACTCCCTTTTAATACACATCCATTGTTATGTAATTCTTTCATTACTCTAGTTTCTTCAGTGAAGGAAAGAATAAAAATGGTGGCTGCCTGACTTACATATCCATGACTCTATGTTCTTGATGAGTTACACTGTTACATTTATGTTTGGAAACCATAGTGTTAACTGACATTAAAACATGAACTTCAGTGTATGTGGCCACAAGACTTTTGCTAGCACTCATATATTGAATAAATTGTATTATTGAATGTCATGGTACATCTGTTTTTTGGTGGTTTGTTTTTTTTTTTTTTTTTTTTTTTTTTTT
>NW_024884142.1:70014612-70061777 GCF_019232065.1 Centrocercus urophasianus | reverse complement strand
TTTTTTTTTGTGGTTTTTTTTTTTTTTTTTTTTTTTTTTTTTTTTCCTGGGAGAAAACACAGCATTTCATTAGAGTTTACGTAAAACTCATGTAAACTGTGAAAGACATTTGAACTCATTTATAATAACTTAAAATATACTGACATTTTCTCTCTTGACCTTCAGTGTTTAAATGCAGTTTTTTGTAGCCCACCTTCTCTACTGCTAAGCTTTTCTTGGCAGACTTTTACTAATACCATCAAACTGAAAAAATATCTGTAATAGTCTTGGGGTTTTTCTCAACATTTTTTGCTAGCTGCCTTGATGAATTTATGTGAGAATTCACATGCTATCTTGGAAGTGTGAAAGGTGCTAACAGCAAAAGTAAATAACCTGCCTTTCTTAACATAGTTTGGTGGGAACAAGACTGTATTTCAACCTTAGTGTTCATATGACATCTTTGTGTGCTTTGTGATTCTTTTTGAAACTTCATGGTTATTCAAAACTTTCAAAAGGAACTATGAGTTTGCTTATAGTCTGGACAGTCACTAGGGATGAATCTCTCTCAAGCCTCCACTTTCACTAGGCTTTCTGAAAAGTTTGGGAAAAGATATGAGAGCAGAAAAGATATTTTATGTAGCAAGAAGACAAGGTACTAATTTCTAACATCCAAAAATTAAAAATCCTTCTTTCATATAAGAGAGTAACTTTTGGAAAGATTGATCTGATAAATGTTTGTAAATATCTAAAAGGAGGTGGGGTTGGACTCAATGATCTCTTGAGGAGCCTTCCAACCCCTTTGATTCTGTGCTTCTGTTATTGACAGAATGGAAGAAAACAATCAGAGGTTTTGTTGTTCAGTAACTGTGGAAATGTAACAAATTACTAATGTTGTTTTAGTTGTTCCAAGTATTTCATTTGGCAGCCTTTAAAACTTACACGGTTTTGACTAGCAGAGATAAGCATGATTGGTTTCCTGAGAGTGGCAGGGTCTCAATCTGATATTTTTAAAGTTCCCAGTCATCAGGTTAAAGGACGATGTGCCATTTAAAGGACGGTGCTAGTGGCAATTTCTCTGCTCTGTATCGTCATTATGTCTTAGGAAGCAGGTCTGAGGGTTCACATGTGGGTGCGTGAGAGGATGTTCCCATTTTATGTCATTCACCCTTCTCACTGTCTGCAAAACCTTTCCAAAAGGTTGCAGATTAATGCTAACATGCTAACTTCAGTAGTGACTTTGATGCTGGGTACTTGTCTACAGGCTGGATAGATACAGCCAAGTTGCATTTAATGAGCAGTCAGGTATTTTGGAATTGTAGTGGTGATTAAAATGGCTCATTGGGCCAGATTCACACTAGTACCTTACAGATGACATTTTGAAATTCTGTTCCCTTTTATTTATTTTTTTTTTTTTCCTCATTTATTTATTTATTTTTTTTCTGTGTAATTTCTAATGCTTTTGAAACAACAGCCATTTTAGTAACTTCACTTTAAGGCTGAAAGCTACAAGTTGCAAACTAGAACCAACTGGTGTGGTGTCTGCAACAGTTAGAGCTCTAGGGTTGCCTGGATTCTGGTGCTGCTCAAGTTCTCTCTTCTGCATCAGTATTGCATGAGAGCAGTGTAGACTGGATGTGAGCAGGGATGCTGGTGTCTGTGGTACTCAGCTTGTACCTGATATCCTGTGCCCTTTACTCCATGCCTGAGAGTAATTAATGTGCAAAATTTGGCCATCTTTTTGACAGTAAAAATAATGAGGGTCTTGGAAAGAGGATAAGCGAATTGCAGCATGAATGTACCTGGTGGTAAGGTAAGCTGTGGTGAAACAAAGTTTGACAATTCAATTTTATGTGAAAGGAAAGAATTCAGCATATATATGCTTTACATTTTGGGGGTTTTAGTCGTGATCTTTTCTGGCAACAAAAAATACAAAACCTTTCACTATGGTGAGTTTCCATGTGGTTATTACTGAGATATACTCATTTGTCAAAACTTAATGGGCTGCAAAAAATTGGAGTGTCTTATCAAGTGCATCTGAATTCATGTTCTAATTCAGACTAGGAGAGCACTTCTCAAGTGAATTCCCCTTTGGCTGATTTTGGTTGAGCAGGAGTCATGAAATGCATGATCGTGATGTGTTTTTGATGAAACTCAACTGGAAGATGTGCTCTTGGAGTCCTGAATGCAGTCCAGATGCAAGGTAGCTTCAGGCCAAGGCACTGGAGCAGAGCTAGTGTGAAGGTTATCTGAAGAAAGACCAATACACAAAGAGGGTGTACAGTAGGGATAATGTATTCTCAGCAGTATTTTTTCTCTATGGAGCTGTCGTTATTTGTCTGTAATACCTGATATGTATATCTAGCCAGTATGACCACATGTATTAAGGGCCCTTATTACGTTGTCGGTTAGGAGCATCTCTGTTTTGGACAAAGATACTGAGTCTACTTTTATGATTTATACTAACACAGTTCCTGTGAAATGTCTAAACACTTTTCATTGCTTGATACCGATGCAATACCATGGAAATGTGCATCAATCTTCAGATGGGGAAGATGCCTGTTAAAATGTGTCAAATCTGAGGATTACGAAATGAATGTTTCTGACCAGTGTTTAAATGGATTCAGACATATTTCCATTGAAAAGCCCCCTTGTACATTTTGTCTGCAAAGATTAGTCAGGATCCTTGTACTAACAACAGAGATAAACATCTTTCTTCAGTTGCACGATGAGTGCTGTGTGTTGGGTACTCCCAGGGAGTGGTCTGTACCTTGTTTACATGTTGTAAAGTATAAGTCCAAAGCGAGAATGACTCTATGGAGTTCATGGCTGATGGGTCAACCCTTGCCTCTGTTTCCTCACAGGTGTCATTAATATTCAGAAAAACTGGAGTAGCTGATTGTGTTCCATCATTGTTGCTGTTTCTTTGGATTATTTTTTTTTTCTTTGTTTGTTTTAGTACTTTGGAGAATTAAATGAGGCTGCTGTAGGTTTTTAGTGATAGCCTTTTCTAGGCACTGTGCAAAGCTTCAACACCTTTCCATATACCAGCTGAGTGTATGCTGACTGACAGTGCAATGACTGAACTCATGACATTCTTGAATGAAGTTGAGCATTACTGAATATTGGGGGAGGATATCATGAAATTGCCAGTGTGACAAATGTAACCCATTGTGGTAGTGTTCAGCCGCTGGTGAATGAAAAACTGAAAAAATCACAAGTAAAAAAGCAGAGGAGATAAATGCACTGTAAAAAAAAAAAAAAAACAAACAACAACAAAAACCCCAACAACAAACAACGTGTGTGTGTGTGTGTGTGTACATATAACCCATAACAAAGGTTTTTTTTTTAATTAGTAATGCTACAGACAAATTAAAAATTTGTCCCTAAACAATTGTTATTCACATAAGCAATGAAGATGATGAGAATTTAATTACAGCAATAATTATTTTCTCTTATAAATAACAAACTGCTATGCAGAGGAGGTTGCTGCCACTACCCCATTCATTTGTGTGAAGAGATGAGAGGATGAAGGGATGAAATGGCTAGGCTCAGCAGTCGCTCAGCAGATCATCCACGTTGAGCAATAGTTCCCATCCCAGACCAGTGCTCGGTGCTCACAGTATCTAGAAAAAAACAAGCACCAGCTTATGACTCTGCAAAGTAGGACAGGTCTGCAAGGGTCTTCTCACCAAGATTCTGGGAGCTACGGCTGTTCTGGTGACTTCAGCCTATGTAGGCTGCATATAACTGGTTTGTGACAGGGAGGAGGAAAACTAGGGTTGGATTCTTCCTTCTCCTTCTCTGATAGGTGGCTACTGCAGTCAAGGTGTGCTACTGGAAGTTATGTGTAGTCATGCAAAATTCATACATAAACAGTCAGCAGTTTTACTTGAGTTACCAGGATGTTCAAAGTTCGATGAGTGGCAGTATTGTTAGCAAGTTGTCCCTCATTATTTTGTGGGTATTAATAAGTTAATTTTATGTTCTTCGATAATGCCTCATTTAAGTTATTTTAAATGGTTGGTCAACTCAGTAAATAGTGGTTCTGATTTAAAAGTATATTCACAGGTGCTTTACTACATTTGCATCCAAGAGGAATACACTCTGAATCCATTGGATCCAATCACATGTGTGAATTATATGGATGTGCAGTTATTTTCAGAAGCACATGTTTCCATCTGCGTACTGATGGATTTCTGCAAGATGAAGTAGAGTCTTCTCTATCAGAGACAAAAGCATTGTCACTGTCAAATTCTTTATTTTTGTAGCTCTCCTTCATCTTCTCTAACCTTTAAATTTGATTCCAAAGTGAGCAAATGACTTCCAGATGTGGAAGGAGGTGATAAACATCTCCAGGAAGCCCTTGTAACTTTGCATCAGGAACACGATCCAAAGATTTCCTTTTGTCAAAGTTAGTGGAAACTGAATAATGTGTGTGTAGCTTACCAAGGAAGTGTCAGGCTTTACATCACTGTTCCTGGTTGTCTTACGACTGAAACTATACTCATGACTTGATGGTGGGCTATATGCCAGCTACCAGATCCACATTCACACCTTTAGTCTGGTTATTTTGTAAAGTTGAGAGGTAGGTCACTTTGTTCAGATAGGTGCGTGGAGTGTGAAGGTGAAGTTTGGATATAAGAAGGCAGCTTTATAGGATTTCCTGACAGATCTGACAACTCTTCTTTCAGTCCGGGTGACCATTGCTGGGTCTTGTTTCTCATCTGCATTTTCCTTCGTGTCCAGTAGATGGTGATGACATGTTTAAAACACCACATCATCCATATTTTGTTTGGAGGAAATACTGTTTTCATAAGCATGATGTACTAGGTTCCAGACATTATATATAACTGATTCATTTTTACTTTTCTTTAGAAATAGTTTTAAACTTTTTTCTTATGACTCTTATGAATTAATCGAGCTGCTGTGGTAGCAAGGTATTGTTCTTTCAGAATTTTTTGGCTTAGATTTTGTTAATTGCTTTCACAGGTGCCACTGATTCTGTATTATCTGCAAACCTCTTACAAAATATTATGATAAAGGAGGATGAGCCACGTGATTTAGTTGTCCCTTTCAGACTTTACAAATCTTCCTTTTATGATATATTGAAAAGAAAACCAGCTCTTCCTACACTACAAAGGAAGAAAAGAAGATTTTCTCAACTAAAACTTGCAAATGTATGTCTCCTTTTTTCACAGAACTGTAACTTGCAGATGTATGACTCCTGATTTCACAACCTTGGAGTCAACAAATTTTGGTAACTGCTTGCTAGAGACAAGCTCTTTATATTTACAAGGCATGTCCATCACCTTAGTGAAGCCACAAACGAGCTGCTCTTGGGAATAGCTTCTGACATCTAGCTTTTATATAAGTATCCAAAAATACCAGGATTTTGCAAATGTTAGGATTTTCCACGTACTGTTTAACCACATGAAAATGAGACTACATTTTGCAAGGCTTCTCTATAAACCATTCTTTCCATTCTTTAGAAATATTAACTAATAAAAATGAAAACAAAGCAGACAAAAACTAATAGCACTGAATACATTGAGAGCGAATTTAAAAGTAGAAATAAGCTAGAAATAATATCTCCCTGAAATGTCTGTCTATGTGTTCATTATTTAGGCTTCTCCAAACTGTCTAAAAGCATAATCTCCAAGTCATTTAATATAAAATCAGCATTATAGGTTTGCTGGACTCTGTCTGTTTCAATGGTCATGTTCTTCTCCTGTAGAAGATATTTATGTAGACACACATATATGCAGTGTTACGAAGATAAGTATTTTTGATTCCACTGACTGCTAGTATTCTTACAAAGCTGTTGAAGTTGTTTTTGTAATGTGGCTCTTTTAAAGCCATTCTGAAAACAGGTCCAGTCACCATTATTAATTCCTGTGTAAATTAAACATAATCACTAGGAGAAGAAACCCTTTATTTAGTGAGTTTAAAGCTCATTATACAATTTTGTAGGGTGAAAATTACCATGCCTGTAAATTAACTGCATTTCCTAATGAAATAACTTGGCAATTTTTTTCAGCTTCCTTTGATAGGAATAAGAATTACAGTGGTGCTGTGAAGTAGAATCATGCTATTCCTACTGGCAGTTTTCCCAGTTCTAGAAGACATAACTGTGAACACATTTTTGATTCAGATTTATCTCATTTTCTAACAAAAGCATCTTTTGTTCTGGTGTTTTTTCATCTTCTCTTTTCCATCTCTTTTGTTAAAGCCTAAATAAAGCCAGCTCCACCAGCCTTGCTTGTGGCTTGTGACACACATTCTCTGGGGGCACGTGGCTTTCTCAAACAATAAAGTATCATTACACTCCTAATTCCTGAAGATAGTGTATTTCAAGGGATGAAATAGCAGAACTCACTATGCTCTTTTCCAGCAAAAAATGAGGGTTGCACCTTCCCATCAGGCTTGCAAAGGCAGGCATTTTTACAATAGGTCTTTGTGCTTATCTAGTTTTGTGCTGATATACAGTTTTAGATGGCAGCAAATTGATGGTGTTTAAGTGCATTGGATGCAGCCACTACCAACAGGCATGGGAGACGACAAAGTAATTGTTCTTGAGCAGACTGTCCTCTCCCTCGTGTGTCAATTAACAAGACAGCACAGTGTCTGTAACCCTGCAATGCGCACACAGCTGTCTGTGAAGCCAGTTGTGGCCGCACATCAGCTGCTGATCCATGACCTGCTGTGATCTTAAAAATAATTTTAAGAACTCCTAATAATTCTGTTTTCCTAAAATTGGTTATACTTTATAATATGAATATTAATTATATGTGTTAATAGATTTTTTCTCTCACTTGGGCTAAGAGTAAGTACATTTAGTGACACATGGAGTAGAATCCTCAAAGTTCCTTTTCTTCAATACCACTTTGACCAGTTTTCATTAGTGTAAAATGAGGGTTGAGAATAGTTTCGCTTTGGAAAGTAGCATTAAGTCAGACCATAAAGGAGTAGTCAGAAGTAGACGCCTTTTTTATTTCTTTACACAATTCTGTTCTATGGTAGTGGCAAGATGCAGTGGTCCTTGGAGTCTTTTGCAGTGTGTTAAAATTAGTGAAAAATCAAGTGGGCTTCTGTTTCATTTGATCAGGATGAGACTTTCCTTTATATGAATGATATTCTTTCAGCAGCTAGGAGCCACTAATGAAATTCTACTGCTGGCCAATGCTTGCAGGTTGGGATATTTCAGGAGGCTGAGAACTCTCTCTGGACTTGCTCCTGATCAAGCACAGAAAAGCAAGGCTTACTCTTAAACACTTATTCCTTTTACTTTTTTAGAATTAGTCAAATTTAAAATAGGTGGCTATCCATACTTTTCAAACTTGTTGGCAGGGCAAAAAAAAAATCTTATTTCTGTTTGGGATATTGGGATGTAGTTTCCTGAAGTTAGTCAACACAGGGAGTTTGCAGTGCTGTTGTATCTGTACAACTACCACTGTTTTTCAGTGCTCAGCAGTGCTCATCGTGTCTCAAAAGTGAAGTAGTTCTGCTTAGCATTTTGGGCATCTGGAAATGGGCTCCTGAGATAGTCTGCTACTAAAACCCATCTTGTTTGAGATGGAGGTAAGATGATACAAATTTCCTACGACAGCTATTTTGGGGAAGGAAAAAAAGAGAACAGGAAAAAGGTAAGGCTGAAGTATATATTTTTGAAATTGTCGACAAAATTGCAGGTATTTTTGCATTGATTTTACTCTGGACATACTTTATCTTTTATGAATTGAAAATGAAAATAAGTTCAACTGTTGTGCAGAGCCAGCAATTAACATTAGCCCTGTGAAAAATAGTGCATGTTGCAAAGCACAGAGATTACAAATCAGCATTAGGGAAGGGACAAGGTGGTCTTAGGTTAACAAAGCTTTAGGATGGAGGGATGGAAAAAACAGAAATAAGCAGATTTGAGGTCGAGGGTGCATTATTCCATTGCTACTCTACTAATTAGAGGGGAAAAAAAAAATTAATACTTGCCATAAAATATTTTAAATATGAGAGTCTGTTATTAGGTTCTTCCAGAGCGCAATTAATCACTTGCAGCCACACATGCTCTTTGTATAATGGTGTGCAGTGGTAGCACTTTATCAGAAGTGAGTTTAGTAACAAAGGGTCACTTAAGCTGATGCTTTCTTTGAGGAAGGCCTGGAAACTGAAAGTGCATTTCTCCCTCATGCTGTTGTACCTGCTTGCTGAGGTGGGAGGAGAAGGGTGGTGAGAGCCTGGAGTTCATGGCCTATTTGGAAATTCCCCAGCCCAAACATGAGTGTTGGTGGGAGCCCCAGGAGTGGTGGGATGAGCTTAGGACAGTGGAATGGCAAACATGCAGTGCTGCAGCTGGGCCAAGCTAGGCCAGGTTCCCTTGTGCTCCTGTCAGGGTCCCAGCCATCCCCATTGGGTACTGCTGTCAAATGGTGATGGAAGAACAATCACTGGAGCTGCTTGATGATACTTGTTCATTCTTGTGCAACTAGATGCTGAATTCAGTCAGTTTCCTATACCAGAACACCAAATTAGGCTGCTGAATTGACCTAGCTGTGTGTTGGCTGTGCCACAAAATTACCGTGGTCTTGCCTTTCATAGGTATTTGAAAAAGAGACTGCATGTTACAGTCAAATTCCTACCAGAAGAATGTCTGCTATTATGTAAAAATAAATAAATAAACACCAAACCTGCTAATAATTTAAAATAGATGCAGGTAATCTATAGCTCTTATTCAATTTTTTTGGCTGTAACATTTATTTTAGCAACGATTGTAAAATATACAGCCCTACCTGCAGATTGTATTGGAGAGAACTAGTGGTTGCTCACTATTATCACTCCCTCAAGGAGTGAGACGCTAATAAATTCCATGTTACTGCCATGAGGTGGAATGAAATGTGAAGTGTGAATAAGGGCAAGAAAGTGACTGTAGTGTTCACTAGGACTTGGGAACTGAGAAACACTTTGACAGTGCCCAGTGGCTCAGCTATTACAGGTTACCTGAGGGAAGCCCATAAAAATGTTGTACATTGCTTTGAAAGTATCATCATATGATCCTCACAGGTATAACACGGTCTCTCATGAAGTAAGCAGTAAATGAAAGAGGTTTTCCCATGTATCTAATGAAACTTAAAGCCTCATCCTGCACCATCTTTTACTTCTGAGTTACCTTTCTTTTGAAACATATTTCAATGGCATTACAAGAAAACACATTAAACACCTGAAGTAATATTTGCAATAAATGAAGAACAACACATGTTGTGTAGACACACCCCAACATTTTATATTTTACTTCATGAATTTGTAGCAATTAGCTGTCACTAAAGTCCAAAACTGTTGAACAAGGGGAACAGAGTGTTCTTGACTGGGAGGGAACCTGTCAGTTGCTGAACAAGGATTTATTTTTTTAATCTTAAATATGATTTAATGCTCTGTGAAAAGAATTAAGAATTGCATTTTATACTGAAGCATGCTGTTAATGTGCATATAAAAATCTCAGCAATTTTATTGACAGTTATAAATTCACAGCTGCCACTGGTTTTTTTTTTTAGACTCCTTTCCTTTCTCCATCTCTTTGCAGACTGTTGTCATAGCTTGCTATTAGCTAAGGCAGAGCCTTATTTAGCAGAAATGCATAGGACTTCAATTTCACTGTATACATTTGGAAGAAAAGAAAATCAATGTGAAGCCCAGTCTCTGTCTGCTGATGCTAGAGATGACTATCTGTAGAATACAGAAAGGAAAGCAGGCTCAGATCATTTTTTTCTTATTCTTTCAATGTTAAAAACGACAGAAGGAGGTTACTGCTAGTGGGAGTTGTTATGACTGCTATCTTACACTGAGATTGGAGGTTAAGCCTGGAGACTGTCACTGTGTGTATCAAATGTTTTAAGTACTTACTATTAATTTATATTCAAGTAAATTGATGGAAAGATGATTATTAACATGCAATATGCACATTTGCAGATTTATGTTTGCATTGCTTATGCAATGTGTATGTGTGTAGATGATTCCCATGCACCCCGGGACATGTCTGTATGTGTATATATATTAATCATATACATGTTTATATATGTACGTATACATCTGTCTAACCTTCTGGTCTATTTATGTGTAAGAACATGGGGGCTAAAAGACTCTAAATTGTGCATCTATGAAAAGTATAAATATCTGAACAAGAAGAGGTGAAGATTATTTTTAATTTTAAACAGGATGTTTGAAAATCACAATACTCAGCCTGAGGCCTGTTAAAGCTTCACGAGTGAGCTCTGTGTGTTTTATGTTGCGAACACAACTGTAGCTATACGGTGTGACCTAAACTTGGTGATAATAGCTATATGTGTGAAGGTTGTGTGTTGCTATTAATTTTTGGTCTCAGTGCAGCTTATGTTAAATTGACTGTTGCTACGAGATATCCTTATAAATGGTGTCCGTAAGGAACAGATTTTGTGAATCTTTAAAAATCTTAGTTGTTCTGTTAGTGGAGTTAAATGGACTTGTTTTCTTTCTGTACAAGAAACATATATGTTCTTCTAGTGATTTATCCTCTAGAAATGTCTCTGATGTACTTTCTCAGGTGTACATGTTAATGAAAATTATTCTTCTTAGGAAGAAATTGTGTTTGGTAGTGAATGATGCTCTTCAGTAAAACACTGACAAAAAAATATGGAACTTCAAGAAAATAGGAAGGTAGCAATTTTGCTTTTGAAACAAACAAAAAAAAAAGTCTTTTTTTCTTAACTCCTTTTTCTTCTTAATTTTTCCTTAAACTGACATTGCTATTCTGGCCTAATGGAAAGTAGTATTGACTGGTCTTTCCATGAAAGTATGGAGATATTCTTTATGAGTCTTCATCAATGAGAAGTTGAAGCTTCCCAATAAATTATTTTCTACCAATATATTTAACAAAATAAACAATCCTATAGACTTCTCTAATGTTATTTCCAATGTTTATAGTTGATACTCTTCTAATGGTATCAGGACCTGTGTGTCTCATCTACTAACATCTACAATATTTGTAATTTAGAAACACATTCTATGGTTAGAAAAAGAACTTGGGTTTTCATATATGTTAACTCTGCAGATGTCAGTAATAAACCTGCTTATGATGTCTAATAAAAAAAATAGTTGGAAACTGAATTTCCAGCTATGCATAGATGTGTATAACTAAACTTGGGAACCCAATTCTGAACTGGAGCTTGGGAGATGCTGATCTTAGACTCAGCTCTGATACTTGCCAGCTGACTCTGACCTCTTTGTCTCACTTCCTTGAAGTGCCCCAGGATCTCTGTAAAATGTGTGTATATTATTGTTTGCGTTCTGTGTAAAATTATCTCCTCAAGATGTTGTAGTTTGCCATAGTCCTTCAGATTTTAAGATAAGTCTGAGATATTACACACTTAAGATAACTCTCGTGTGAGATTTTCTGTAAACTGTTCTCCATTTTAACTTCCTCCATTCCAGTCATGTTTCTTACCAAAAAAGGAATGCAGAGTTTGATTTTTGAAGGTAAAGGATTTTGAATCGTTTTTTGTCAAACGTAGTTCAACAATGTAATTTCACTTTACATCTCCACTGTCTTTCTGGTCAGTTTTTTTCTGACCAGAAAGGACTCTGAATTTAGTTCTTCAGCTTTCAAACTGTAATTGTGTTTATGTATTATAGGGCATTCATGATAATGTTTGGACTAGTTTATTTGCAGGATCTCCGACATTTCACGGTTGGACTAGGTGATCTTGTAGGTCGTTTCCAACCTTGTGATTCTATGATTCTATGATTTCCCCATAATCTTCTAAATGAATTTTGATTCTTGCAATGATTACAAAATACTGTAGAAAATTGCTGCAGTAGCATTTACAACAGTTTTATAGTAGTGCTAATAATAAGTGCATCATGTTCTGGGCTTTTTGGGATTTCGGAAAGACTTGTTTCATGCACTCATTTTCATTCAGTATTTCATACATGACAAGTTTGGATGGAATTTATGGTATTGAATTCTCAATTCTTTACCTGTTTGGTAGAAATAACTTCTTCCCAACAGGATTAGTTGTGAGCACAGTTGTGTCAATTAGGAAGTGAATCAAGCTGCTATCTAATCTGTCTGTCAGAGGAATCTGCGTATCCCTCTGAACTCTGAACAAATCCTCAATGCATAGTTTGATAAACCAAAGAGAAGGGGTATTTTGGGAACCTAATGCCTTAGATTTTTTTCTGCCTCCTTACTATCCTAGAATCTTAATCTCATAAATGTGCAAGGACCTGACTTACAATGAGGAAATCAGGCAAAGAGAAATGGAGAGCTCTTTGGAAACATTGCATGAGAAAGATTTAAAAGTTATTATAGCAACCTGCAACTTGAGGTTAATATAAACCAGAAACGCTCCTAAACAGTGGTTCTGCCAGTTGAGTGGTAACATGGGACTCATTCCAAGTCCACAGAAAATACTATATTCAGGCACTGGGCCATGTGAAGTAATTGTGGTCCCACAGTGAAACATATATTTAACTCTGCCACCTGGCCTTCTGTTCTCATTACTTCCAATTTGTGGTAAAATAGCAAGCGCTCTTGTGCTTGTGGAGACCAGGAGAAGCTGGTGGCTGTGCACTGTCAATAACTGTGCTGGCTGATTGGTGGGCTTGCTGTGTTCCTGGGGATGCTGCAGTTCCCCAGGCTGCCCTGGTGCAAACTAGACAGTGCTGAAATTAGGTTGTAATTCCATTAGTAGCAAGATTTTGCCTCTTCCTCTTCCCGAAGGGGTCACTGTTGGTACAAGCACCAAGTATCTGGCACTTACTCAGCAGTGTGTCTCAGTGGTAACATTGGAGCCCTATAAAATGCCAGGCATTTTTTCTGGATGTTTTTAAGCAGTGTGATTCACTGGCGGAGCACCTTGTGTCTCTGAAGATTTATCTTCTGACATGCTCAATTTCTTATACAGAGCCATTTTTAATAATACTATAAAGGAATCATTTAAAAAAAAGCTGTCAAAAGGGATCAGTAGTCTGAGAAACAATAATTTCAAAGTCTCTTAAGGGGCTAAAGAGCAAAATAACTCTTTCCCTCCCATTTTTTATTTTTCTTTCATTTTCTCTTTATTTGCTCTAACGTTCCCAGAACGTTTAAACCCAGTTAATCAATAGTTCATGCTTTTTAATTCTCCTTTCAGAAACAGAAATTCCGCAGAAATTGGCCTCAACTTTTCAAATGAGTTTTAGAACTCCCACTCTGTTATTTGAAAATACTTAAAAATCCAAGAGACATCAAATGAAGATTTCCCTTTGTTGTTTTTTGTTGTCTTCAAAAAAACTCCCAAAAACCAAAGGATAAAAACCTGAACAATATTTCAGGTATTTAGACAATCAATTTGCAAAGAGTTTTTGAATAGTTTTCCATTAATAATTTCCACATAACCATAGCAATTTATTGAGTTTAAATTATCCATTTTGCTTGAATTATACAAAAAAAGATGTCATGATGTGATTTGCATGTGAAGTCAGCTATTTATTTTGATCTCAGTGCAGGACTAGTTTTGTGATTACTAATGTTTGAGTAACAAGTGCTGAGAGTTTTAAAGGGCAAAGAAGTATTTGAAAGTGGGTAAAGGGTTGACATCCATGTATTGCACAACAAATCCTGTGATCTGTTGGACACCTCCTTTGCTGCTGTTTACCTTTTCCTTTCACTAATTAAGGATCCAAGCATAGCATTTGCATTAAAGCTTATTATTCAAACTTCAGTTTATTGATGGCAACATACTTTCTGAATTTGCAAGCAAGCACCTTTACCCAGTTACAGTGGCATGAAGCATGCTTGCCTGTTGGAAAGAATCCAGGGCTTCCTCAGTGTTTCAGATTTCTTCTCTGTTGGATTTCTTTCATTGTTATTTTCATTGTTGATTTTCTTCATTTCGTCTACTGCAACAATTTTGAAGAGAGTTGGTTGATTTCTCAGTTTGTTAGTTAGTTAGAAGCTATAAGGTGTGGTTGTTCTCCTGATTGTAATGTCTGGTACTGCTAAGGGGAGTTCGGTGCTGCTGTTCTGAAAACAGCCCTTTAGTTAGTTGTAGGCAGTTATTAAATTGCCCTGTGGTTTCCAGCCTGTGTTGACTTCCTCCTGGACTGAGTCTCTGACACTCACTGGCTCATCTATTCCCCACAGCTCTGTCTGAAAAATTGTGTTACCTTCCTATCTGAACGGAGGTCAGTCTGTAAAAGCCTACTGATTAGGTTCATTTCATTTTTATTGTCATAGCTTCCCAAGATTTTCAGCAATGGCTTTAGGAGGAAAAATTTCCATTATCTTCAAGATTATACTCCTGCTTACCTAAAAATGAGGAGGAACTCATGAGTAAAGCAGAGGTATTTCATTTCTTATGCAGAAATGAGATAGATATATTTAAGTGAGTGTATGACATTTTAAAATTCACATATGCGTATGGTTTTTTTTTTTTTTTTTTCCTCCACCAAAGCATTTTCTTTTTGTCATTAACTCACTGTCTGTTTAAACAGTCTTGTCCCTACATTTAGGAATAATTTTTTTTTTTGGAACATGAGTGATTGCTTTGTGTGACAAAGCAGTGAGTTGCGTATCAGGTTAGACCCTCTTTTAGAGATAGAAGACATCTAGTTTCAACATATATGTAGAACTTTGCATTGCTTCTGGCAGTAGTGGGCAGTTTTAGTCTGAACAAGGGAAACTGCTTGAATTCTGTTCCATCTTAAAAACGTTTGTAATAAAAATAGGTTTTATATACCCTTGTCTTGTTCTCCAGCCCTGCATTTATTCAGTTGCTTTTTTATTTCATGCAACTTCTCAGTTTTCTGGAATCATGAAGAACTTCAAAATCTGTTTTACTGCAGCTGATTGCTCTGAAATTTTTTGTACTCCCCTGTTCAAAAGGAAGGAACATTACACAGATGAATATTCGCATTCACGCAACATCATACCAGAATATAATTTAATACTGCTTGGAAGAGTGTTCCTTGGAATCTGACCTTAGAAATAATCTTAGAAGGGTCACAAGGTAACCTTAGAAAACTCAGTCTGATCCTGCAAAACTTTGAAATTTTAGATATTTCCACTATGCAACACAAGGGGTACAAACCTCTAATCTATTGTCTGTTCCACCTACTGAGTCTTTATATGGCATGAATTTGCAAAGGCTAGATCTAAGGAGAAAGTTAAACAAAATAGTTGTAATCGTTATTTCTAGTTAAGCATGCAACAATTTTTTTGAAAAAAGTACTCCCTACGTAACATATTTTTACAAGAAGTGTGTATAAAATATGCAGGGTCCCACATACTAATGCTTGATTGAATTGGCTTAGTTCCAATTTGCAGCATATATTCTTACTTGGTAATACAATACAAAATCTTGTCTGAGGCAAAGGAATGCATCTTTCATTTTTATTTTTTATTTTTTTGTGAGATATTGTTTATCACAGATGCTAGCCCCAAGCCAGACACACTTATTAAATTCTTTATATTTGCAAATTTTAATTTAAGCCGGGGAAGAAAACTCTGGCAAAACAAGAAAAGCTGCTTTAATCTAATGTATTTGTTTGTTACAGAGTTTTTTTGTTGTTTAACTCTCATTATTTGAACCCGTTAACCAAATGACCAAGTGCTTCTAACTCCCAGTTTTAAGATAGATGATGGATGTTCTTGTATTATAACCATTATTCTGAAAGAAAGTGTTGCTTTTTACAAGTTAAGAACTGATACTTTTTGACTGAAAAATAATGGTTATACATCATTCAGTGTTCATGGAGCTGGAGGGAAGATGAAGTTCTGTAGAAACCTAGAGGGGGCCTTTCAGGACCCCACAGAGGATCTCTAGGAACTGACCCCAGTGATGGCCCCTTGCTTACTCTTCCTAGTGACTGCCAGGTTCATCTGAATGGCTAAGGGGGCTTCTGGTCTTGTGTGGAAGATGCATAGTTGTAAAGGGGCTGAAGGGTATTTTTTGGGCAGGAATGGAATTTCTGTGATGGGATTCTACTTTTACTTCAGTTAGAGATCATAATTTCCAGTTAATTCATCAGTAACACTTAATTTACATCTAGACTCATATGCTCAACATACAAATTACCACCAGAGCAAGAAATGCATTCATAAAAGACCTTCCAAGAAATATATTACACTGTGTAAGTTCTTGTTTTCTGCCAATATATCAAGCCATAATAGTGGAGACTGTTTAAGTCTGTCCAGTAATGTTAAACAAAATGAAGAAAACTGCAGCTCAGTATACTTCCCAGAACTACAAATATATTACATATCCTACAGGACCACATTAAGAACTGTAATATAATGTATATCCGCATGATTTAAATACCCAGTGTGGGTATTTATGTGTATGTGTGCATTAAAGAAAAACCTAATGTAGGAGTTTTATTATGTTGGAAGATGGCAAGTTGAAGCAGATGGCAGTAATTATCCTTTGGAGTCTAGTTTCATCGTATACAACAAAGTTGTAAAAGCCCAAACCACCTGATGAACATATTGTGTCCTTCCTGGCTAGCAAAATCAACAAAAACAACCATTACTATTAGCTGAGATTGTACACTGTTTATTTCCAGCAAACGTAACCTTCCACCCTACTGTAGAGAAAATGGTAGCATGGGCTGTTATTTGAAGAGGAAAGCATTATTCAGTCTAGGCTATTTCTCACAGTGATTCTTTTGCCTTCAGCTACTTATTGAGATACACAAAATTATTGAGAAAATAATGGCAAACAGGCTCTGATGGTAACAGATTGTTGACGCCAAGGCTTCAAATGAAGTTTAAGTAGGCAAGCAGGAAGAAACATAACAGGTAATATGCTCTGATAACACTGCATAGGCAACATGCTTGGAGTTCAGTACTCCTTCACCTGAAAGTCATTGCGGTCACACCTGCTGTCTTGAGTGCTGGGGTAAGATATCCAGGTGGTTTCCCTTTTCGTGTACAGGCTAACGCACTTTCCTGGCCATGAAAACAGCATGTTGGCTGCTGGCTGCTTGTTGGCAGTCTGTGGTATGCTGTAGTCATATTCACTGCTTTGTGACATTGCCACTGCAATTTATTTTTTATTTTAATTCAGAAGAATTTTTTATTTTATTCAGTAAGAAAGGACTTACTTTGTAGTTTTTCTGTTTAGATTAATATTCTTAAATTGAAATAATTTTTAATTAAATAAAGTTAATAAAATATTTGAGCTTGGTAAAATATTTTGTTTTATGCATTTATAATTAAACACAGGCTAACTTGTATAACAGTAAGTTTGCTGATTCCCTGTAAGAAAATGCAAAACCGAATTGGTTTCTTTTGCAAATTCATCCTTTGTGTTTCATGTTTCAGTATTTTCAAACTCTAGCGTCTTATGATAAGCCACTATATGCAAGTGTTAACAATTGGAAGCCATGTTCTAAAGTAAAAAGCAAATTTTTTGTCTTTGTCAGAGAATCTCCAGAAAAGACCAATGACTGCTATTGCTTTATACCAGTATAAGTGAGGCAAGACATGAGTCCTAACAAATATTAACTTGATACCTTGTGGAAAGTACTGAGATACCTTGGAATTAACTGTGGTATTTTTTTGGATGAATATATGCATGTCCTTTCATAAGATCAAATTCTATCCTCTAATTTTTCCATTCAGTGAACTCAAAACAATAAGACAGTATTTTCTAAACATAGCAGAATAAAACTTCCCTTTAAAATACCCTTCCATAACAGCACTTAGAATAAATTAATTTAATTTTATTCTCAATTAAGACTGAATAGTCTCAAGAACACTAGAAAAAAAAAAAACAACGCATGCCATTGTGTTGAAGTGTGGATGGGAAGAAAAGTGAAGCGTTTTTGCAAGAGGCAGTTCTGGGTAGTTCTCGCAGAAATGAGAAAGTGGTCTTTTACTTTCTCAAAGATATCTTACTTGAGGACAAGCAGATGTTATTCTCAAGTGTGTCTATAGAAGAATGTAAATTTAATTAGCATGTTGTATGTGTTGCTTATTTTTTGTTACTTAAAGTAACAACTTCAGCTTGCAGACTGTAGATTACACCTATCTATGTGCTCTAGATACAGAAGAAGGCTTCAGACAGAGCTCAGCAGGAGCTGACATTCACCATGTTGTGGAAACTTGTACAGGTGTAGCTGACATCTATACAAAGGAAGCAGAA
This sequence comes from Centrocercus urophasianus, assembly GCF_019232065.1. Classification (NCBI taxonomy): domain Eukaryota; kingdom Metazoa; phylum Chordata; class Aves; order Galliformes; family Phasianidae; genus Centrocercus; species Centrocercus urophasianus. The sequence continues at coordinate 70,043,649 of NW_024884142.1, read as the reverse complement.
GAACCTCTGCAGCGAAATTTGGCATCCCAGGGCTGTGTTAGTCTCTGCAGATCAGGGGCATGACTGGCAACAGATGACTCCATCCTGCACAGTGCTGATCAAGACCAAGGCATCCATTTCCCTTGGAGCATCTCAGGATGACATCTGCCTTACCAGCCTCTCTCTGTATATCATGCAGTTTTCTCTGCTGATTTAGGACACTGCAATCCCTTCTAGTTGAGATGCTGAAATAGCCTTTGCAACATTTGTCTGCTGGTGAGCTTGATCAATGGCAATAGCCCTAGAGCAGTCTTAGGCTGATGGCAACATGTCTTTCTGAAGTTTGGAAACAAATCCCTCTGCCCTTCTTCCATCAGTTTAAATTTGACTGTATTAATGTTTTTGTTAATGCATTGCTGCAGATTTATGTCAGCCATTTGAGTGTGGTGGAAGTGGAACGAGCGTAGGAGTGTTAGCCACAAACCTTGAGGGGATGTGTCTGCTCTTCTGAGATTTCTGGGCTTGTTATGTAAGCAGGTCTTTCTCAGGGATTACAGAACAAGCACAGCTGTGTTCCACTATGGTTTCTGCCAGCAGCCCTGCAGCAGGACACTACAATGATCCTTGTCACAGCTGCAGGGATTCTTGTCAGAGCCAGTGCTGCTATCACTGTGCTTCAGAGCAAGGCTCCATCTGGGCCACAGCCACGTGCAGGCAGGTAGCACCAGCCCTGCATCCTGCTAGCTGCCTTGTGCTGGCCCAGCAGCAGCAAGTGCTGTAAAGTCATCAACATAGCCCCAGAGAGTGTGCTGACCAGAAGGGATGCAAACTCCCTGGGTAGCATCTGCTGCATCGCTGTGCTGCTTTGAACCCAGCACAAGGCACTGAGACCCAGATCAGCTCTTGGTAGGAGAGAAAGGCTTTCCTTGGGGCAGCTCTGCCCACGCAGGCAGACAATGGGTCTGACTTGCCAGGAAAGGCTTAAGGTATTGAAGATGCAGTGCTTGTTTCAGGGATTACCTGGAGGACACAGTAGCAGCATGTGTGTGCTTGAAGCATGGCAAGTGTTTGCTCTGCTCCCGTGTCCCCACACGGGCAAATTGCTTCTAGGCCTGAAGCCTGAGCCCAGCAGCAATGCTTCACGTGCACCTCTCTGCTTCTTTGTGATGCTTCTTCCTCCACCTCCTCTCTTATCCTGCACCTTCCCAACCTCCCTGCGGCCCTGACAAGGTAAAGGTATACACTTTTTTAACTTTGCATTTGTTGTAGTTTTGATGGCAATAGATAGGAGGTATTACTTTCAGAGCAACCTACTTACTATCTGCCCCTCCTGGCAGATGGACTTTTAAGTAAAGAAATCTCTAACAGCTCTAACAAGCTGGGTGGGCTTCAAGTCCATGCTGCTCTATGATTATCTTGAATTTTCAAACCTTGAGAAACTTGAGGAAACAAAAACTGGCGTAATGACTGTTATGTATACATATGACTAGTACTGGATGCCCTTTGAAACTTGCATCTTTCCTTCTGGTACATGGCTGATTATAAAGATCATTAAAATTCTCTTTAAGGTATATTAAATTCTTATCACTGTATTTAGCTGTAAGAACTATTACTAAGTACAAAAGGCTGTCCATTTTTAATGTTAATAGTGGTAGACATTTGCTTTTCTGTATTGCAGTGTCACATAAGACATGTTTTATTAATTTCAAAGCTAAATGTCCATACAGTGTGCTTGCATTGGATAGTTTACAGGAGTTTTGCAGGAAGATATTTTTGCCTAATGAATCACTGGTGTCTTGTGTTTATCCATGCTTCCCTTGGGATTGTCATGCAAAGCTTAAAATCAGGATGGCAAAAAGTCTCTTGAGAATTAGCAACTGGTGTGCAGCCGGCACATTAGCCACAGATTTTGCTGCCTGGAAATGAACAATAAAAGCAATCTTCATAATCATGATTGCTCAATTTTGCTTTTTTGTGCAACTGGAAAAGGTCTTTCTGTTTGATTCCGAGCTAGTATTTCTATATCTCTTGATAATATTTCTGCTTTGGAAATGATTTATTTTATTTTATTTTATTTTAATAATATACCCTACTAGCTGCAGTTGTATGTATGTTACTGCACTTATTATAGGAAAATGAATCCAGCTTTTTTTCCTGAAGTCTTCTTTATGGTGGAATTAATCTGATTCCTCTTCCAAAAGATTCTTCCAGTTTGAACCTCCTTTTTTTCTTTCTGTGAGGACTAATGTAGCCACGTATGCTTAAGCAGCTCTGAGCTAATCCTGTATTCCCTAGCAACAACTTCCCTTTTATTTCCTTATCTTTTTGAGATAATATAAGAGTTTGATCCGAGGCACTATTAGTAGAAAAGGCACAATGATTTTATCAGCTGATTAGAGACATCTAATGTATTTGCAGGACATCAGTTACTGCTCAGCAAATGAAATAGTTCAAAGGAAGAACTGGTGAGTCTGGAAAAGAGAAGCATTATTGTTGAAGTTAGAGAAATGGTACTTTTCTTAGAAGGATGTAGGCAATTTCCTGTGTCCTCTGTGAGAGGTCACAGGTGGAACTGTAGCTTGTCTTTTGGTTTAGGTTTACCCATGTGTTTGGAGTAATTTGTGCAGCTTCCAAGATATAGTTACCCTCTGGATTCTCAGGAGGTGATTACATTGGGATTCTCTTTTCCCAGATTACATTTGTCTTACTTTGTCAGAGAGGTGAGCTGGTGCTTACCGCTATGAATAATACTTAAGGATAACATAGCGCTCACATGTTGTAATTGCATCTCTATGCCAGTGTGGAAAGTTGCAAGTCTTGTGGTTTCAAACCTCTTCACAGTGGTAACAAAGGTTTTTCTAGTATTATTTGCTTTGATTTCTGTGGAGCCATATTAATTAATGGCTTATGTTTCCTTTTTTTTCCCTCTGATTTGCTTGTGTTACTTTATTTTTTGGCTCTTGCCAGAACCATTTCCAAACAGCAGTGTAATTTAGTGGAGGAAATCAGCTCAGGTGGACTATGAAAATGTTATTAAAAGGACTGCTTACTGCATGCAGTGAATATTTAATCACTGCCTTTATTTTCAGCTTCCATTTTCAATTCAGTGAATTCTATAGTTTTTATTTTTATAAAAGAAGATGAAGATATACTCTTCATTCTCTTTAATGTTCCAAAGATAGTCTGATTTGAATTTGATCCTGAAAACTGTATTTTACTTTGCTTTGATGTTGGTTGTGGAGTCATCCAGAGTCTCAGAATTTTCTATTACGTTCAGTATTTCTAGATTCAGGAAAATACTGAAACCTTGATGCTGTTCAATTCAATGTGTAATACCATTGACTTAAGTAACGGTAGAATTTAATTTGGATTTACTTGTTTATTTGGAGGTAGTTAATATACCAGCACAAGTTCATGATAATGTGCAAAAATGATCCTCTCCTATGAGGACAGGCTGAGGGAGATGGAGGAGTTAAGCCTGGGGAAGAGAAGGCCTGGGGAAGACTTGGTAGTAGCCTTTCAATATCTGAAGGGAGGCTATAAGAAGTAAGGGGACAGACTCTTTAGCAATATCTTCTGTGATAGGACATGTGGAAATGATTTCAAACTAAAGGAGAGGAGATTTAGATTGGATATAAGGAAGAAAGTTTTTATAATAAGGTTGATGAGGTGCTGGAAGAGGTTGCCCAGAGAGGTGGTGGCTGGCCTGACCCTGGAGACATTCAGGGTCAGACTGAATGTGACTCTGAGCAACCTGATCAATTCTGATCATTGCGGAAGAGTTAGACTTATGATCTTTCAGGGTCCCTTCTAACTCAATCAATTCTATGATTCTATGATAATGCAAGATTTGTACTGGAAATTACATAAGGCATATGACTTTTTATTAGTGGTTTTATAGGTTGCTATCAAATAAGATAATTTGATTTAGCATCTTAGAAATTTCAAATTCTGGTAGGCACAGTGTAGATTTGGAATATATTTTGGCACCTACCATTTCCTCATCTCTTACAAGTGGTATGTATAATGTGTGTATATTGTTTTTTTTTAAATACTGTGAATTTTATTAAAAAGTTATAATAAGAGCTGTCGTTCTGCAGTTGCTGGATCTTAACAGTCTCAGCATTTACAATGGCCTTTTGTTCATCCATTGCCTAGCAAACTGAACAAGTAACAAATCTGCTCTGTGCTACAAATGGTGCCTAAATGTTCAAATCCCCCAAATATATACTGCTTATCATTTAGTTTTGGGGTTATCTTAACTGAGGGACTCAAACTCAAATTAGTGCACGCTACACTCATCAAAAAGAGCTTTGTAGTGACTTAAGCACAGGTGTGCTTAAATTGTTGAACTGATTCCAGGTGATGAACATGGTTTTGTGACGTATCCAGAAACAACACTGCATGTGTTGGTGACAGGAATGGCAGCAGAGGAATTTCAGTTTCTGCTTGATGGTTCCTTCTGCTTGACATGTCTCTAGTGCTTTATTACTACTTTTTTGGTAATCATTTACAAAAAGTAAATTGGAGGATGCAGATGAGGAAGGGAAAATTAGTTATTGAAGCCCCTGCTGAGGCAGCCTTAGTCACACCAGTTGCAAAAGTTTGCCTGCCATCACCTGTTTATAAGGTTCAGGACTTATAAAGTGATTATTAGGTGGCTGCTAAAAATAGTACTATAAATGAGGGTACATAGGAAGTGGAATGATTTTTATGGATTCTGAGCTAAAGTATGCATAATATATTGGGAAAATACATAGCTACCTCGGCATCATAACATTTGCAACATGAAAAGAAAAACTGCGGTTTGCTAGGAAACCAGAAGGCTGAATATTGATTTGCTTTTATTATGAACATTTGTGCTTATATCCCTGGATCACCAGTAATTCTGGCAAGTGCTCAGTATTATGAAACTTGATCAATAATTGCTTATTTGCCCCTTCATAATTAATTCAAATTGAGATAACAGAGTTTTGGGATTTTTGTTTTTGTTTTTTTTCATTTCCATACATCAGTTGTTTGGTTTTTTTTTTAAACTTGACATAATAGAGTTAGAATTGATCTTGTTTTGAAAGGATGCTGGTATTAACAACCACTGATGATACTGAAGAATGAAAGTTGTCAGTATTGCTTGTAAGTCTCACATGGCCCTAATTGGAGAATAGGAGGATGACTTCTTGCTAAATTAAATCTCAGTAATCTTTATCCATGTTAAAGTCAAAATGTTATAGAAAATAACATTTATAAGCTTGAGAACTTTATGAAAATGTATTTTGTGTATAACATCTGTACCATGCTAAACCTGGTGACAAATATTATTCCATTGTTTTCTTTACTTTCTCTATTAACATAATACAAGTTGCACTGTGTATTTCATTCTGTGAATAGAAATATTATATATGCCCAAGTGTGCTGTGCTGATAATGTGTAAAAAGCATTGAATGTGTAAATACATTTGACAGTATCAATCATAGAGTACTTCAGGATTGCAAGGAACCTCTGGATTAGAGTAGATCTCTCATCCAGAGAACATGAGGTCGTATCCCCTCTCAAAGCAGCATCAAGGAGATCGGGTCGGCCAGGGATTTGCCCAGTTGAAATAGCCTCAAAGGTAGAAATCCTGCATTTGTAATAATTACATTTTGGAAATGCCATTCAGCTTCATTTATTTGAACATGGTATTTTGCTGAGGCAAAAAATGATGAAGAAAGTCATTGCTTGACTTGAATTAGAACTCGAGTAGAAGTGTACTCTTTCTTCTTGCTCCTGAGATGGAGCCATGATTTTATGCTAACTAACTCCTTAATGAGAAAGCTTCTGGCATTGCTGGTAGCAATCAGAAAGTGTGTGAGTATCTGTAGCACTTTTTGTTAGTTCATTAAAAAGCTCGCCTTCCTAATTATGTTTGCGTGTCTTCCCGTAATTTGTACTGACCTCAATAATTAAATGGTTGATAATCTGTCTGCAGAATTGCAGAAGACTTCAACCTTTACGTTTGCAATGCCTCTGGCAGTATTTACAGCTATAGAATGGTGTGTTGCATTTCTTACTGGCCATTCTGTGATTCTGTGTCCCCACAACATAACTTCTATAGTTGCAGAGGTGAAGCTTGGAGATTGGTGCTCACCCTCTGAAGGTCAGAGTGCAGATTGAGCTGTGGGACTGGAATTACTCAGGGCTTACAAAGCTGCTCCAAGTGCACTCACCTGGTTGCTCTTTCTCTTATATTTTTGTTAGTCTTTTTTTTTTTTTTTTTAGTTGACCTTCAATTTTAGTGTAATTTTACCTTTTCTTTAACACTTCTGTGATTTAAATGCTTTATGTTGGTATTTCTTGCAAGAAATCCCTCTATAAACACTAAATGCAATATTTCAGTGCATTGCTCTCTAAATAATTTAAAGCGAATTTAGCTATCATTAGATACATTTTGTATGTGATATCAGTGCAGAGGCTCTCTTGCTAAAATCTTTCAGACACTCATCCATGAGTCCTGTTGCCATCAGAGAAGAGTTGGCAGCAGCATCTCTGGTCCATGTGTGCCACCTGCCGTAGCTACTCAGCTCTCCTCTTAATCTTCTCTCAGAGTAATACAGGGTGGTTATCTTTCTTTCTAACCATTTAGATTACATCTTGGAGAGCGAGGTCAGAGCTTTATACCTGCCTCATTATCATGTGAAATTTTTCGAAAGTATACCATTTTAGCACTATATCATACGTTCTGTCCCCGGAACAAGAGAACTAAATGGGAGGAAGGAGAAAGGAAGAGAACCACTATGAGGAAGGCACTTGTTGAGGTTGCAAAGACAGATCACAGGCTGAAAGTGACCACCTGTTTAGACAAAGTGATTTCATCTGGGATTTCTGCTACTGGAATTGTCCCTGTGTGTGCAACTATTTGTAACATCCTCTTTAACTTATTTCATGTTTTGTACCTGTTGTGAATAAAAAATAAACCAGAATGGGTATTTTCCTTTCCAGAAAAACTTGTAACCTATGACTGATTCCCTCAAAACACTACTTTTCTGTGAAGGGGCAGCCATATATTGTACATAACACACAGTAATAACGACATTACTTAGGTAAGGCCTATACATTGAAAAAAAGTACTACAGTTATTACGGTCTGAGAGATTTCATAGTGTGTAAAACCATGTGATTTAAAATTTCAGTGTTTCAGTTTTTTAATCACATCTCATTTGGCATTGATTATTCTGATTGAAGAGATGTATCTTCTTATTATTACTTATATTTGTCTATTCAACTTTAGTATTGTACTGAACTTCATGTCAGGTTGTAGTGTCACATGGATGGAAGTGACCATATCATTGATATATGTAAGAATTTATCTGGTCCATAGCAACATTTTCTCCAGCATCCTGAGAGCTCTGCAGCATCACTTGCAGAAGAGTTGAATGAAATTCAACTTTTATTTCCTATACGCTAATGAAAAATGAACTGCAGAATGTACCAAGCAGCTAACATAACATGATATGTAGACTGTGATATTAGGTGTAAAGACCTGGTTTTGCAGCTCTAAAATATAAATCAAGTGTCTTGTAAGCAGTTGGTCTATGAAATATATTACCTACCTCAGTATTTCTCCCAGTATAGTCCTTGCTTTTCAGTTTAGGAGTTTTGGAAACTTGCCTACCTTTCTACTATCACAAAACCAGCATGAGGAATTAAAATTGGGTGCCAGCATGATGATAGCGTAAATTGGACTGATGATGCTGAGATAGTATGCAGTGGGCCATACTTGTTAATGATTTGAGTCAAGGCTAAAAACAAACTTAAAGGCATTAACTTTTAAAAACATGTTATGCTGCTTGCACGAAGGATTTTATTTGATAGTCTGGTGACCCCTAAATCAGATATAATTCAGATCAAGGCTTCAGGAATTAGGCTACTACGGCTTCCATCTATGCCATATTACAGTCTTTTTATAAAATGTTTAGAGCCGCTCAAGCTTATTCTTCTATAAATGGCAATAATATTAAATAAATAGTATTAAAGGCAAAGATTTCTGGCACTTCCTTCCAATTTTCTGCTATAAATGTCAAATGGAATAAACTTATTTTCCAGCCTTCGTAGTAAGTGTTGGTTAAGGTAGAATTAGCTACAGCATTATCTTGATATATTGAAATTTTAACTGTATGATTTAAGTACAGGCATATCATTAATGTGTTTTTTTTTCCCCCAAGGAAACAGCAAGGCAGTTTACTGTAACTAGAAGCAAAAGCTAAAATGTTGGGATTTGTACATCAGATTGATTTACAGTGCTGGATTATAAATCTTGCCCACATTCATTTTTTTTTTTATTCTTTTCTCCTTCTTTGGTGAGGCTTGCTTTAGTTTATCAGGTGTTGGCTGAGCAACACTGGTGCAGAATTCCCCATGAGAGCTCCAGTTTTGGTGTCCATTGTTCTGCAACATTCTGTGTCCCATGTGGTCAGTCTGGCCAAGAGTGTTATTGTACCAGTTGTTCTGAGTTTATATAAATTACTTTTTTCTTTCCTGAATTGAATCCAAGGCATTTCAAAAACTTAGTCTCAAGGGCACAGTTGATTTGTACAAGATTTTTGAAGCAAAAATGGTAATGTGACTAAATTCTGTTGATCTTTTATAGGAATAGGATACTGAAAGGACTCTGTGCCTTTGAAAGTCCTCTTCCTCTGAGTTCTCAATTTCTTTTTTTTTTTTATTGCTTAAATATTGCCTGTGTAATATCTGACAATTATAGTTTTTGATTAAATTATGGATTGGGTAAGCTAAGAAAGCATAGTTCTTTATTGTTTATCTCAGCTGATAGCTCAGAACTGACTTTTGAAATGTATTTTCAAGTTCTTCTTGGAGTTTTATGGCATCACATTTGTACGTCTAAATGTTCTGATGCAAACAAAGATCTGATTCCTTTAAAACGATTAGTCTGCTGAAGCAGTAACGTTTTGTATTTTGTCTGTCTGCTATATGCTCAAATTCATTCCAGCATTTTATTTATCTTATGGACTTTGTTTTGAATTATAGTATTTTGCTGCATCCTTGAAGGCTCTATTTAACTTTGTACTGGCATATCACCACTGAGAACAGCTGGTCCTTTTGCTGTGTCTGGTACTTTTGGAAATCTTTTGTTAACTTTGAATAATGTTTCTGTGCCTGGACATTATTTCAGTGTCATGTCATTTGTAGTTACGCAAATACAAATGAAGAGAAGCTTGAGGTGAGATAAAGTTATTGTGAGAAATTAATTCCTGTTGGAACTTCTTTTACCTATATATATGTATTATATATATGTTATATATCAATATAGCCCTCCAGTTTTCTTCATGTCTACATGTAACAAATCATTTCTTTACACCCTGCATATTTACTGCCATGTGCTTCTCCAGGAATGACTCAGAGAAGTTACATGGATTTCATTTTAAGAGTAGTCCCTGAAGATTGTTGCTAGAACAGTCCCTGAAGATTATTGCTTGACAATTGTTTTCAAAACACTACACAGATAAAAGGTGTAAGAATACCCCTTTACAATAGTCAAGTTTTTCATGGCACTAATGGACATGGGTTCAATTCTTTGAAAAGGTAGATAAATAGCAGGACAGGGGGAAATGGTTTTAAGTTGAAGGAGGGAAGATTTAGGTTGGATATCAGGGGGAAGTTCTTTAGTATGAGAGTGGTGAGGTGCTGGAACAGGCTGCCCAGAGAGGTTATGGATGGCCCATCCCTGGAGGTGTTCAAGGCCAGGTTGGATGGGGCCCTATGAAATGTGGAGGTTGGTGGCCCTGCCTGTGGCAGGGGACTTGGAACTTCATGATCCTTGAGGTCCCTTCCAACCCAAGCTATTCTATGATTCTGTGATTCTATGGTTTAATAATGGCACTTGGTAGGTCAGGTTGCTGGCAGGACTTGATGATCTTGAAGTTCTTTTCCAACCGAGATTTGATCGATTCTAGGTATATATTGCTTGTCCTCCTACTTCAGCACAGAACAAAAGAAATCATCATGAGATTGCTACCAGTACTAGTGTAATGTGCCTCGTCAGAATAGTGCTTCCTGGTTTAATCAGAGTGATCAGTCAAAAATTGAAATCAGGGATTTCAAGGATTTGTATACAGGTAGAAACGTGTTTTTTTTACTTTTTTGTTTCTTTTGCACATTAGTATAAAAGAATTCATCCAACAATACTGGTAAAAAAATTTACTTCAAACAGTGACACTGAGATATTGTGCTGGGAACAAAAACAAATGACATCAGAATGAATTAGGTAAATGCAATAATACTTCAATCCATAATAATCTTAAATTAGATATTTTATTAAATGTTAATAACTTTGGGGACTTCATTGCTTTTTACTTAGGTCTTTCAAGTAGAAGTTACTCTGTGTAAAAAGATGCCTGCAATGTAAAGAAGGTGGAATGTGCACCAAGGGTTGTTTCTGACTGCTTAAAACCATTTGAGATTTATTAATTTTCTGGATTTGAGTTAATATGGTTCCATGAATAGGCACAAGGCCTGGAGAGTGGGATTAGGAAGGTTTCCAGAGGCTCTGAACTCATGTCAAGCAAAACTGTCATGCCAAGCAGCTAAGTCAACTGCAAAGGGAAAAGCCTTGAAAGTGCTTTATCGGTGCATAATGTTTGTAAATTTTATTCAATTAATTTACAGCTGCAGGGCTCATGAGGCTGAAATTAAAGTTTTGTAAAGTTTTGATAAGGAAGCAGCCAAAAACAAACAAAAAAGTTTGATTAGCTCTGGATGTTTTTAAACAAGTTGGCAGGGGAGCAAAATTTCAAGTGCTGCAAAAAAAAAAGATGCATTTAGTCTTAGGAAATACTGTAATCAACCAGACTGGTAGAGGAATGCCTACTAGTACCTCATATAAAGGGCCAGCAGGTGTGCTTGCCATTTTTTTCCCTTATACTTACAGGTGCCACTATGAAAAATCATTGTGTCCCAGAGAGAAGCCTTTGAAAGCTAGAGCTATGAAAAATACTTAACAAATAAATATGCTTAAAATTACTGTTATTTCGTTCACAAGATTAAATGGGATTTACTTTAGGCAATAAATGATAGTGAAAAAGAGCATATGCCAGAAGACAACCAGAGTACTAAAACACCAGTTTTACCCAAAGTATCAGCGCCTCTTTTGCAGATGTGAAGATGACTAGCTCTTGAGTTGACACTAGCCATGCTGCTGCTTCTTCACTTGATTTTCTTTTCATGGGAGGATTAGAGAAACCCTCAATTGCTTCAAGAGCCCTTAAAGTACCCCTTGGGAAGATCGGGGCTGGGGCTGCTGCCCTAAGTGTGAGCTTTTTGCAGATGATTTAGGAGGAGTGACGTTGCTTGTTTCTGTCTGGCTCTTTCCTCATATGGGATCAGGTCAGAGCAGACTTGTGGAAACAAGCCAAAGTTAGGCTATCCCTCCCACATAGGTCATGGGTCACTCAGGTAGATGTTTCTATGACTTTTAGTCATGTGTTATTTTAAGTTACGTTTGTATTAGTCAAAAAGAGCAGTGTTTATGTTGTTTTCTTACATGCACATTTTAGACTTGAGATCCCATTTCAAGTATTATTTTTTAAGGTAAGATTAGCAAAGTGGGTTATGCAGTGAGCGCGTTCATTTCCGGTCATTGTGAAGTTTATATTTTACTGGGAACTGTCTGTCAATGTATCTACAATGAAAAGGGGAATTCTGTTAAAACTGAATTTTCACATGCAAATGAATCCTTTTTTCTGAAATATTTTACTTTGGACAAATCTAAACAAAATTGCCTCTGTTTCAGTCAGGTCATTTATAAATAAGAATCTCAGTTATTAACAGCATCTTTTAACAACGAGTGGGATAGGTTTGATGCATCCTATTCATGTCAAAGCTGTGTCAGATGCATTTTGACAAGGCTGGTCTGTCTGGAAACAAGCACTTTAACTGAGAATCTTGGACTGTATTTGGGCAATATGTAAACTGCATTTTCTGAGAACAGAGCAGAATCTCAAGGGAAGGAATGTGGCATCACTGTTGCTTGAGTCTCTCCTGTGTTTGCCATTTAAGTACTGTGGTTTTGCAGGGGGCTTACAGACAACGGGAGATTACTGAAGGTTGTGGCCTTCAGAGGTTTTTTGCAGAGGACACAACTGCTGCCCCATTTTCAGTCAGTCACCGCCAGTCATCACCAGTTCACTGGGCTGTTAAAAACTTCTTGCCAAGGTAACTCAGATCATATCCGTACACCAGTGGATTGGTTTCAGAACTTGGATTAGTTTCTGAAATGACAGAAACGATATCAAGTTATGATCTTTCCCTGCAGTCCTGGTCTGGAAGAACTTGAAATATTCATAGTGGTCAATGGCTCAATGACCTGATGGGGATCAGCAGTGAGTACTATCCCTCAAGGGACAGTACTTGGACCGCTGCTCTTTAACGTCCTCATCAGTGATATTAACAGTGGGATTGAGTGCACCCTAGCATGATTCTAAGCTATATGCTGTGTTTGAGGTGCTATTCAGAGAGACCTGGACAGGTTTGAGCAGTGTGCCCAGGTGAACCTCAATAGGTTCAACAAAGCCAAGTGCAAGGTCTTGCACCTGGGTCATGGCAGCTCCTACTATCCATACAAGCTGGGAAATGTAAGGATAGAGAACAGTCCACTTAAAAAAGACTTGGGGTACTGGTGGATGGGAAGCTGGACATAGGCCAATAGTATGCCGTGATAACCCAGAAGCAAACTTTATCTCAGTATGCATCGAAAGAAGTGTGGCCAGCAAGTAAAGGAGATAATCCTATCCCTCTGTTCTGTCCTGGTGAGGCCTCACCTGGAGTACAGCATCCAGATGTGTAGCCCTTATGCAAAAGAGATGTAGACTTGTTAGAGTGCATCCAGAGGAGGGCCACAGAAAAGATCCAAGGGATGGAACATCTCCCTGTGAGGACAGGCTCAGAGAGATGGGATTGTTTAGCCTGGAGAAGAAAAGGCTATGGAGAAACCTGTTAACAATTTTTCTGTATCTAAAGAGGGGTTGTAAGAAAGAAGCGAATGGACTCTATAGCAGGATCTTCTGTGACAGGGCAAGGAGAAATGATTTCAATCTAAAGGAGGGGAGATTTAGATTGGGTATAAGGAAGAAGTTTGTTTGTTTGTTAGTTTGTTTTGTTTTTTATAATAAGGGTGGTGAGGCACTGGCGTAGGTTGCCCAAAGAGGTGGTGAATGACCCATACTGGAGACTTTCAAGGTCAGTCTGGACAGGACTCTGAGCAACCTGATGTAGCTGTAGGTGTCCCTGTTCACTGCAAGGGAGCTGGACTAGGTAATCTTTTAGGGTCCCTTCCAAATCAAACAATTCTATGATTTAATGCTTTGTAAGTACAAATTTTGGCACACACTATCTCTATTTGACTTTGAACTCATTGTTCATGGTTGGATGCTGCATGTGTTTTGCAATCTCATCTTCATACATACTTGAAAAGAAGCAAGCCTTCTTTTGTGAAGTAATGCTTCCCACAGAAAATCTCTTGACATTCATAGGACTGGAAATGGAAAACAACATGACCAAAATTAAAAACAAACAAACAAACAAAAGAAAACAGCTTTCAATAATACGTCCTTCTGATCTTAGAAGTATAGTGGGATTGAGTGTCCAGATTTTCTGGTGTGGTTTGCATGCCTTCCAGAGATGCTTTTCCACTGAGACTGCTTGTGATAGGCAGCTGGTCTCATGGTTGGAGGTTTTATATGCTGTCTCAGAAGACATTTTAAGAAGCTCTACTGACATTTCTTTAATTTTTCCCAGGTCCTGTACTCAATTTCATGGTTGTGGTACATGGCATATGGGCGAACATTCATTTGCACTCAACTGTGTAATTTATTTAGATTTCAGAGTGTGTGAGTGGTAGTTAAAATTTAAGCAAGTATATAAAGAAACTTGGTTTCCACAAGACTGCTTCTGGTGTTTCCTTTTGTATAATAGTGATAATCCTCCGGAAGTAAATATATATGTTACTGATTATCTTTGCCATAGCTTGGGTTTTGGCTGCATTTTTAGAAACCTACTTCAGAAAGGCTGGTGATGTTTTTTTCATTCCAGTCTATATACCTCTGCAGTATGGAATTGATGCACAAAGCCTGTTATCTTCAATAGTTTGTCATGGAAATTTTTGGTTTTATGTACTATTTGCCCTGTTTAATACTGTTTTTCCTTATTTCCTTCTTGAAATCTGTATGTGGATTGGTCCAAAATAGTTTAGAACTTGATAGGTTACTATCTTAATACTGAATCCCGAGAGTTTTCATATATGACAACTTACCCATTGCTCTCTTCTGTCTGTCACCACTAGGAGCAGAATAAACTCGTTATAAAGTTGCCTACTTAAAATCTTTTCCAGACTTTATGTGGAGCTGTACATGAACTGGAGTTAAACATATGCCATATCAAACTTCGGACAAGACAGAATTTTTAATATGTTAATAATTCTTAAAGTAGATGCTTTTTCTGAAATCTCTGGAAATATTTGATTCAAGACTGTATATGTGTACATACAAATACCTTCAGCACTTGGAAAATGTGCTCTAAAAACTGTATTTCTTTTGGAATCAGTACTCGTGACATATTTACTGCTTAATCAAAGTGTTAATTGCAGGTGATTTTTCAGTGTATTGTGGTCAGCCTGTTAACTTATATGTTAAAAAAATAGTTTCCGTGTTATACTCATTAATGATAGGAGAAGTAAAAAACATACATCTATGATTAAGAATTTCAGAGTATTAAAAGTATTAGAATAATAACCTGTTACAGTAAATCTGTGGTTGATTTAAGTCCTCTTATTTTAGAGGGAAGAAAGCCTTGATTGAGTGTTCAGGAGCAAATTCATGATACAAAAACTAGTTATTTAATATTATATAATACAGTGATTCTATAAAAAGAATGAATTTTCAAAATTAAAGGTATTTAAAGAAGCCAGTCATGAACCCTTTGAAATACCAGAAGTCATGGGAAAGACTCATAAATAGTGATCTGGTCAGAATTTTAATGAGATCAATTTATAGTCGAAACACTATAATATTCTATAAATCATGCTGAAAATATTACGAGATGAAAAATGTTATTTGCTTGTACAACGTACCTGTTTTTGATAGTGGTTATAAGATGGCTGACTAGCTCAGAGCTCCCTGGCTCTCTGGTTTATAGTCTGTGTCAGTCTGAAGAGCAGCATGTTTTTGCAGAAAGCACATGCTTTCTTTTAAACTTTGAGATGCAGGTATGTTGAAACGTGCTATCTTCTTACAATTCTATTTGCTCTGCCTTTATCCTTCTGTTGTACAGATACTGCAGCTCTCTGTAGACTCCATGCTGCATTTAAGATTGCTTTTCACCTGGCTCTGGCCCTCAAACAACTCAGAAACTCAGGGATGTCAAAAAGCTGCTGTTCATTCTAACCCAGAATCTGTGTCCCCAGCTTGTCAGATTTGGCTGGTGACTGACAGTGGTGCTTGGAAACATTAGTGACTGTCAAAGTGCTGTCTGAAAAAAGTGTGTTTGTAAGAAGATATGGAGGTGGACATTGGACAAGGACACTGCTGGCGTCTTTATTTGGTCTTAAGAGGTGTAAGAACAGTATCTGATTGAGGTTGTCTTTCAAAGCACACCTGCTCAGTGGGGAGGTGCTCAGTGAGGCATTCATTTAAGAAATATCCTTCTCAAGGGAAAAGAACGAGATAAACAGCCAGGCTGATGTTGTTTCAGGAAAGTGGTTAATTGATTAATCATGACAATTAAAAATTGTGTTGGGACACAAGCAGTATTTGAGAAAGCTGTTCTTCCAGGGGATCTCTGACAACTGTACTTGGTTGTCTTACAGCTAAGATTTCACCCTATTTTGTAACCTATACTTAAGGAATATTGAGCTTTTTTTTTTTTCTTGGGATTTCATGAAGTTACTGTGTTTACTGTGTTCTGCAGCTATTGTTTTCTTTTCTTTTTTTTTTTTTTTTTTTGTGCTTTTACAAAGAATAGGTGTCCATTGGCAGTAGATAGAGTAAGAAAGATAAAGCAGCCTGCAAACTTTTGTCTGGAGAAATATAAATCTCTGTTGATCGAAGTCTGAATGGAAACAAGTCATAGTCAGGGGTGTATTTATGAGTGCAGAGATCTTCCTGCTACAGGGGCACTTGACAATAACCAGAGAAGGCATGTGAAGAACCAAATACTGCAAGATTATTTATATCTCTATGAACACTTCTCTGCCTAAGCTGAAATCTTTAAATTTTCCACCTTTATTCATCTCCTTGATTTTAAGTAGCTTAATTCAGGATTTCTTACGGTGATTTGCTGTGCCTTTATAGTGTAAAAGTTTTAGTATCTATTTGCTGTGACAGGAGTTTCCCTTACTGAATTATTTTCCTACCTCTGTGCAGCCTTTGTCCTACCTAAAATGGGAACTAAGGAGCAGATCTACCGTATATATGTAGCTTCCTCCAAAAGTAGTGCCTCCTGTTTATTTCCACAGAAATTACAACAAAGAACATAATGACACCACCATTAGCTGTGCATTTTTGCCAGTAATGAACGAGAGCCTGCATGCCACACTTCTAAAAATCTGCAACAGTGGTGGTGACCTGCTCTTCCCACTATTGACATGCATCACCCACCACCTCACTGTGCTCATGTCCACTGTTTGATTTCCATAAATATTCAGCAAGTGTCAGTAAATGTCAACAAGTGCCATTTTTTCTACGTGGAGGAATTCAATGACACACTTTTGCTTCATACACACTTCCATGTCAGGCATGATTTTGCCAGACTGCCCCTCTTCTGCTGTCTGTCACAAGGTGACAACACATAACAGAATATTGCTAGGAAGGTTCAATCACTGCTGCCGAATCACCATCATCTGCTTCTGACATCATGAAACAACATAATAAAATAGGAGGCATTATTTTTGGAGTAACCCTCATACTTTTCCTTTCTGCCTGCGATAGTCTTCTGTTCCACTTCTGTCCTGAAGTAGTAGTTTAGTCTTATAGCAGTTTATATAGGAAAGAGGGAAGTAAAGATCAACAAAAGCTTTATTCTTAACATTATCCTGTAAACGATGCAGATTGTTGGCATCTATATCAACATTGGAGTTGCATACTGTTGAGAATAAGATCTTCGGCTAAAATCTTTGTCTACCAGCTATAGAGTCACTTGCACTACTTTTTCAGAAATATTAGACAAAATCTTGTCCCTGAAAGGAATTTTGGAATAAAGGTGTGCTTCATAGCAGCACTGACAGCATGCTGCAGAATTTACTTGCATTCAGTTTAGGAGAACTTTAAGTTCATTACAGAAAAAGGTAAGTGAATAATGTTTGGTAGATCTTTCTATCACTAGATGATCTATGAAATATAGTAATTGAAATGATGAATTGGACTTGCCTCCATTTAATAGTTGGATAAAATAACACAACATCTGCCAAGACCAGGAACTAAAGCATACAGTTTTTGACAAATCTGTCTTTACATGTGATAGCTCATAGACACAGGGTAGGTGAAGGTGCCTGCAGCATGCTGTTCATGATCTGTTCCTCAGGTTGGGACAGTGTGTGCTATACATCATGTTATTACTGTAACTGACTCAATCAGATTTAAAAGACATAGTAATGGACACGCCAGAAAGAAACGCTGGCGTCCAAGAGGTTAATTAGAGTGGGAAAGAGCAATTAAAGGGACTTGGGGAATCCTTCACAAAACTGTAACTGAGCACTCTTCATTCCAAGGATCTCATTAAACTAGGCATGGGATTTTTTGTTGTTGTTGTTGAAATTGTGAACCTCTCATTCAGGTTAGCTAATTAGCTTTCTGAAAGAGGAGTTATTACAATACTATAGGTTTTGAAACCTTTTCTTGGTCTCAAAATACTACTGTGTATGTTTTATGTGGATATGTTTTGCTTTGCCTCAAAATGAGGGAAGTGAAAATATCACTTGGATATGAATGTCACGAGTGTGTCATTTTTATTTGTCGAGCCTATGAGACAAATGAAGATTTAGCTCTTACTTTCAGTAATTGCATAGTTTTATTATGTATGTTGTGTGATAATGTGACTACATGTACAGAATACAAATCAATACCTCAACAGCAAGTAACAGATGGATGGCTTCTGTGAAAGAACTTTGTTGTCCGTTTATTGATTGCAGTTAGTAGTTTATGTTAGCAGAGACGTACCATAACTACTGGTGCCAAAATAAACATCAGTCTGAATAGTGGTCCAGTGAGAACAGGTTCTTGCTGGTTTACTCAGCAGTGCTGACTGCCAGACTGTCTCATTGGTCGAACTTAAATGGAGTGCAGGGATCCAGAGAGGAAAATGAAGGACCAGATGCTGTAGAAAAGCTGATGAACATTACATTTGTATTGATATAAAATGCCTTAGCTATTGTGAAGAAGTAAATTACTTAAATCACAACAAATGAAGTTTGTCAAGAAAAAATAGAAATAAAAATAAACAGAGGGCAATACTGCTGATTTAAAACTGAATAAACAATAAGCAACAGCTTCATCCACCAAGTATGCCATTTGTATTACTTCTGTGAATTACTGTGTCAACAATTTCTATTGTTTTTCTTTTCTAACTCTGGATGAAAGACCCATAGAACTGCAGAAGCATAGTGTGCACAAGAATATTGGTGTACAGAATGAGGAAAATGTGGAAAAAATGTGTTTATTTCCCGTACTGTGATGATCTATGGTGCCGCGTGCTGCAGTGTCCTCACAGTGATGTGAGGATGAATGATTCTTGAGGTTCTCAGTATCCTTTTAAAGCTATTTACACATGTGAGCGTGTGACACGCATCTCCAGATTATGTTGATGGTGTCATTTTGGCTCACTTTGTTTTGTGCCCTGGCCCCAGCTCTCTGATTATTTGGTGTCAGTTATCATCTATCCTTCTCTTGGCTCAAGATCTGTTCCTTCCTTCTTAGAGAAAACCGTAGCTGCTGCACTGATAAGTTGACATATTTTCCACATATCCATGGGGGCCTGCTTTCTACAGAGTAGTGTAAATATAACAAACCTGGAACACTGTGGAAGCAGGCCAAAATATGCCATTTGCTGCCAATTTTTCTTCTATATTGCAAAAGCCATCTAGGAGCATCTACACTATATCCTTACTGTAAACAGCATTGCTATGATTAGGCACAGGAATAAGTGCCCATTTTTCTTAAACGACCCTTCAGTGAAGTACTAATTAAATTTAAGGATTTGAGAATCCACATTGTGTTATGTGTTTTCTATTACTGACATATGTAATATATTGAAAAAAATATATATGAATGGGAGAAGAGAGATATGCTGTACATTTTGAAAATGAACAAAAGTAGGTTTTATTCCCAAGCGAACTTCTAGATATAAACAAAGAAGAGACCTGGAGGAAATGTGGCTTTTCCTCTCATGTCAGTATAGGAGATTTGAGGAGGCCTTATATGTGTTTGCTCTTGCCTTTTTGCTTTCGAAGACCAGCAGGATGCCATCACTGCTCAGTTGTGTCCTGGCAGCTGCAGTGGCTGCATTTGCATCCTGAACATTTGGGAAAAATGGCTAATTATAGGGGGAAATACTTGGTGGAAAAGTAAATCAAACTTCTTTTTCTTTTCTTTTAGCATTTATACCTATTAGCTATTGTCAGTAAATTATCAAGGAAAGTAGGCATGTATGGACTTGCCCTGAGTAACCATATGTACTGAAAAGTGCTTGTGGTGAATGCAAACAAAAGCCATAGCAAGTCAATTCTTTCACCTTGCCATAGACATGGCTGCCTGTTCAGGCTGCGGCTCTCATTTTCTGGTGAGGATTAGGAAGCTCTGAAACACAACTGAATAAGTGCTCTTCTTTTGTTCCCTTCTTATTGGAGACCTGAGGACATCCATCAGCCACCTTGGTGCTGTGCCAAGATCATGCATAGAAATAATGAGAACCACTCCTCTTGCCAGCCTATGGGATGTACAGTCAGAAATATGGGAGGAAAAAGCAAAGCCCAGACTCTATGGTTTGCACCCTCACTACATTGTGTTGTGAATTATTCTCATAGCTGGCTGAATTTGACTTAGAAATTGATTGACGTTATGTGTATTCTTGGCCCTTTTTTATCTTCTGGTGGGGAAGAAAGAAACAGCTACTCCATCCTTGAACAGAGATCTTGAATAGGGGAGCCAGAGGCATGCAGCATGTAAAATTGAATGACTATAATAAATAAAACTTGGTACTATTTTTCTGAATGCTTTTGCTGCACACTCTTTCCTGATGCTTTGCCAGCTAATTAGCGTCATGGGATAGTAATTTCATTTCTGGGTGATAGCAAAGCTTAATTCGTGTTGTTAATTAACTACTTCCCATCAATTTTCTCATCTATGAATGGACAACATATATATCTACACTACTATCGAATAGAAAAAAAATCTCTGTTGAAGGAAAAAAAAAAAGCAGTTTGTCTGTTCTCAGTAATTGTAATGTTTTAGAAGAATTATACTGGATTATGAGACATATAATTTTAAGTATAAAAGCTAATTCAAATTAATTGTAACTTCTAGCAAAAACATAAAGGCAGTATGCAACCGAGAGAAGTATTTCCAAATCAATTTCTGGAATTGTTCAAGATGCAATTAAAATGTTCTAAAACATTAAAATGTTTTAAGTTGTTTACGAGCAAAAAATATTGGCTCAGAAAAATATTTTTTATTTGATGATTAGCTGGAAAATTTATTTTAAAATATCGAGTTCTGTATAATATGACCTATTAATGATTTCTAATGGAAATAATTGAGGAGATGGCGTAATGAAGTTATTCAGCAAATTCTCTGAAATGTATAATGGTCTGAACGAGATGACAAGCTGGATAAGTTGGCTGTGTATGTATAACACAACTTCAGAGCACAGACGTATCTGCACACTTCATTGCAGGTTTTGATTTATCTGGACTCGTACTTTATCTGTGCTTATGCTTTCTCGTAGACATAAATGCAGCTCTTTGTGAATATCTCTATTGTGTAAAGGTTTGCCTTGCTTCTTGGCTGTTTGAAAGTGGGGAATTGGGCGCAACTGGTGAATGGAGCAAGGCTGACAAAGTGGTTTGTGTTAGCAGGATCAGTACAGGCCTTATAGAGACTCCTGCTGAGGTGCTACCAGGATAGTTGCTGGAGCCTGTTTATTTTGGGCTGTGTAACTGTGGAAGTTTGTCAGTAGCACTCATAGGTGAGAACCCAGCTTCTGTGCTTTTTTCTCCGTGTATGAATTTGCAAAATGGTTATCCAGCTCCCAATCTGAGGTGATGCTGATTTCTCTGAAGGATGAAGAATGCTGTCTACAGTTTGCTGTTGCTCAACTTGCCAGCAGGGTCCCTCCCAAGGAGGAAATGTGCCTCACCCATCCAAATGGCGGAGGGGTGCAGAGGCTTGTGCTTGCTTCTTTCCAAGAGTGTCCTGGCAGAGTGCGTTGAGGGGATGGCCAGGCCATTCATCCATGTCCTGCTGCTTTGAACAGTGTCACCAAGAGTTCACAGCAGACTACAGTTCAGACTGGTGAAAGCTCCGCTCTTGATTTGGGAAAGCTTTGGACCAGGCAATTAGAGCAAAGTGTGCTTGCTTTTTAAAGGTACACTTGGTATTGCGAGGATCTGCTTCTGGTTTTCTCCAACCCAATTAAAGATATATGTAACCAGAACTGTCTGCATGTGTACACTGCAAATGCCAAAGTCAAATAAATAACAGCACAGCAGGCAAACTTGGGAAAAACCAAGGCGAGGTATGTTGCTTGGACCAGATTTTGCCTTCCTCATGATGTGAGAATAATTACTTATAATGCAGCTGTTGTGTTAGAGCAAGGCAAGTTATTCATAGTACCTATTCCATAGGCTCTGAGAAATGTATTGTGATGCCATGGGCAGGCTGCCAGTTCCTTCATAGATGACTAAAAGTGTCCCTGAAAAATCCATCTTAATCCTGATGATTCCCTGCAGATGAAGGAATTTGTGGAACCTGCCCTGAGATTGGGTGGGAATTCCTGGGCAAGGTACTTCAGGGGTCCTGTGGGAAGCAAATTTGGGTTGAATGATTGGTTGAGGCTGCTTCACTGCTAGTTACTATTCACCCAAAACTAGGTGAAGAAAGATGTGGAGGTTAGGTTTCAATGTTATTTATCCTTTGAAGAGTTATAGGTATTGAATGATGGTAAGCAATAGTAAATGAAATTTGCAGGTGACAAAACAAACAAAAGAAAGTAGTTCTGGACTTGATCTGCAGAGCATATTACGTGATGGAAATTGCTGCCATGGGACACTGAATATTTAGAGATTACGTGAAGTCAAAGTGAGATGTGGCAAATTGAGTATTCCAGATTATTCTCTTGAAAACCAATAAATGCAGAAAAACGTACTTGGCTTAAGAAAAGCTCTAGTTGTAAATGTTTGGAGAACATTTGGCAGAAGTATAGTTCATCCTCGTTATGTATAGCTCTTCCTTGCGTTTTCTCTTACAATCATGAAGAATAATATAGCTATTCTTGTGCTCCCATTAAATACCTTACCTGCTGGATTTCTCACAAACTTAATTCTGTAGATATTTGCTTTTAGTTTTGTGCATCCAATGATTTCTAGTCGTGAGCAGATGACTATGTTTTTTTTTTTCTTTGTTTGTTTAAATATGATAATTTCAGAATCTCTTTTCTAGATGAAGTATTTCAGGAAATAAGTAAGAGTTTGGGAGACATGCTATCTACAAGTATTTTAGAGAAGAAAAGTTTAATAAGAAGAATACAAGAGCAGCAATTGTTTTTACATTCAGAATAGAAGAGGAAAGCCAAGACACATAGGGCTCAAGGGCTCTTGACACTCCTTTCCTCCCGCAAGTATACTTACTCATTTCTTGCTCGTATACTTGCCACAGTCTTGTCCTCAATATAAAATCAAGTAAATAGACTTTGCAAAGGATAATTACACTTAGAGTATTTTTGAAGTATTCTAAGCATTTTCAAAGCTAGTTTGACCATGCAAAAACAGGCAAACAAACAAAAAATCCAAAAAACTACACCTTAATTTCAGTTTATAGTATGGCAGAATTATATTGGAAGTAGCTGAATAAGTAAAACTGGAATTGTTACACCCTGTGGGCTGCTTACTATTGATTTCATGTTCCCAAATACTATGATCTGGTCACTGTGATGATAGTTAATGTATTTATTTACTGTTTCTATCGGCTTAATTTGACTTATTTTAAGATTTTTTTTAGGAGTTATTTTGCTATGTATTTGTCTTGTAGACTGAGCTATCCCAAAAGGCACAAACTTTGATTTATCTGGAATCATTTAAGAAACATTTTGTTGGTTATTCCCCACCCTTTCTTCCCAAGCATGCCATGTTTTCCCAGTTTGTGATAAACAGGCAAGAGAACCTGTAGTGAGTATCATGTCAGTCACTTGTTTTATTTGAATCATCTGCTTTTTAATACTCCAAATGGATAATAAAAACTGAGTCATTCTCCTCTTAAAGAATGCATTCACGTTGTTAAAATAGATGTCAAAATATCCTGACAAAAATCTAATAAAATGAAGAGTTTATGTGATCTTAGTCCTTGCTATATCTTTTGACTAGTGATTTAAGTCGACAACCAGACTGATTAGGTTTACTTCTAATAGTGAAGATAATATTAAAAATACCATAGATTAAAATGTTCTGTAGCCAGAGGTACAATAAAGAATTTCAGTGATACCTTTTATAATATTGGACAGTAAATCACAGAAGTATTTGCTATGTCAGGCCCATGGTTGAGTGTCTGAGTTAGAAAACATCGCTGAAAAGATTACCTGCTTTTTTTTTAAAGACATCATCAGGTAGTGATAGAACTTCTGCATTTAAGTGTGTTGTTGCAGCAGCTCCATTTTGTTTGGCTTCTGCTTCCGCTTACGTGAATTGTTGTGAGTTTGTCAGAGGAAAAAGCAAAGAATCACTTCCAGAAGTCACTGCTTGTTGATGGTAGTTGGAAAGCACGTATAACTTGAGTCTCAGTTGTTGGGACTCATTGGCATAGACAAAGATTTGCATAGACTCAGATTTGCAGGTGTGAATTAATGGTCCCCAAACCTGTGGAAAAGGGAAAGGAGCTTCTCAAAATGGCTCTTTTTCCTAAATATTTTCTGTTGCTGGAGTCATCAGCAGCTCTTCTCAGCAAAGTATGGTACACTCATACTGCAAGTCTCAGTCTTCTGACACTTGGAAAGCATAAGACAAACATTTTCTTCCTGAATGTTTACCGAAGTTGATATTACTCTCATGACCCCTTCTGGGTCAAGTGTTTATTTTTCAGTTTTCTTTCCGATCTAATTCCTTCCAAAACTTCATCAATTCTACTTCTAATCTGCTGTGAAATCCTGCTCTTTTGTGTTTGTAGAGCCAAGTGGATGATACATCCTTTGTGGTCCAGGCTCACATCCTAGGGAATACTTATCCCATAAGCAGATCTACAAATATCAGTGAGGACATACTGCAAAGAAAACCAAATGACTATTTAGCTATTTCCTGTTTAGTCTTTATCTGATTTAGCTGACATTAAATATTCAAGAGATGGTTCTCACAGATTTTACCAGCTTTTACCTATGACCAAGGAGCAAATAAAGGAATTATATTTTTTCTGCCTTGATGTAAGGAAAGAATTTTTTACATTTTTATGTGATGCTTGAAAAACATGCCAATTTCTCAGTACATTCCACTGTTCATACTGAAAGGGCAATGCGTCACAGTCAGTTTGCAGATCTATGAAAGCTTAGACTGCTTTTGAACTTTTGAGGTATGATGGGTTTGGAGGTCACAATGATTTTATCTGAATCATCTGTCATGTGTATCCTGCAGTCACAGGTAAATTTATCTAGTCTAACCTCACACAAGGAAGAAGAGAAACTAATCTGCTGAAGCTGACATAAAGGGTAGAGATGCAGGGAGTGAGTGATCTTTCCTCTCACTTGTCAGTTGGCTTGATGGAGGACATGTAGCTGTCCACTTTTCTTGCAGGTCCTTGTAGTGGCCCAAGTGTGGATTAGGGTACTTGTTCTTTGGGTGGATTAATTGATTTTTGGGGGGGGGGCGTATCACTTCCTTGCAGCCACTCATGTGGAAAGGAAGAAGTGGCTCTTCCATGTTGGTTCATCTGGGTGGGTTGTCATTGCATTCTACTTCTATGTATACTTTCATCCGGTTATGTTTGTTAAGTGGAACCTCAGTCTCTTTGTACAATGTGTGGAATAACGTATGTGGCATAGATATTCATGGACATCTGTTAAAATTTGCTGTCTGCAGGAAATTCTGCAGTGTCAATAAATTCTGGAGTATAAATAGATTGTACCCTCCTGGATATGTACTTGCTAAGATCAGCTGTAAGTTTGTGAAACATCTTTGTTTATCATATTTCCAAATGATATATTTAATTTATATATACACAGTGGAATCTTGGTTTTTATGGATGTTTATCCCACAGGCTGTTGCAAGCAGATCTCTCTGTGCTTTTCACAGCTTTTGTTTCTCGGCATAGCTCACTCCTGCCTGAGTCTCAGCAAAGGAAATTCTGTAAATGCACAGTGCTTTGACAGCTTATGAACTGTTTATCTTTAGATTTGCATTTTTTGTGTCTGGTTTTTATGGCTCAGATCAAAGTGACAGATTCTGTAATTTCATTACCTTTGTGTTCCACAACTTTTATTTGTGCCTGTTCTCAATAGAATAGCACTGGGACCAAAACAGAGATTTGAAAAATCTTTGAAGTTTTGAACATATGGGAGGAAGAATATTCTTGTGACAGAAGACTTTGCTTGAAAGCAAAACAGATAATTTAATGTACAGACAGCATTATGGGCACCACTCATGTTTAAAAGCATCAACAAAGCATCAGTTCTTAAACAAAAACCAAATTCTGTCTTAGATTTGTGCAAACTCTTTGTACTTGTTTTGGCAATGAATGAGCATGGAGTCTCTGTTCAAGACCGTCGTGTTCTCCAAGCTTAATTGAATTGTGTTTATTTGGGAGAGTAGAGAGGAGTAAAAGATCTTTGCAGAATCAATTCTTCACAAAGAAAAGCAACTCTTCTACCCACATTAATGAAAATGAACATATGTTACTGATTTGCCTATTTTTCTCAGAAGGATAGAATCAAGGAGGAGCATTGAAAGTGATGAGCAACCCACTCCCATCCACCAGTAAGATGTTGGTATATACATATTACCCTAGAACCATCTTCTGAAGTTCCTCATTGCTTTGTATTTTGTGTAGCAGCAAACTAGATATAAAGTGGCCAAGAATTGCTGCTGGCACAGAATCTAAGCTCTGGATTTCATCCTTTTGAACATTTTTAAATGATGCATAGAGAAATGTGCTTTGAATTCAGGTGCATAGTACTAATACATGTAGTGCAGCACAATATATAATATGAAAAGGAATACCACAAAAAGTTTGGTGTGCTTTAAATTCTCCTTGAAATCAGTAATGGAAATTAAAGATCAAGCTTAAAGTTGTCTTGATTTTCTTGGAAAATCAGATCCTTAAATTTGTGGTGGGATTGTTATTTCCAAATTTCTGCACTTTGGACTGTGGTTTTCCTGAAAACTAAGACAAACATAATTAATAAAATTGTATATTGTTTTATCAGTGATTGTGGAAGTATGCGTATTTTAGAAGGACAAATTTTTATTTTAGAGTTCCTAACCGCAAAGTAATCAAATGATCTTTTGTGTGTTTTTTTTCTGAAGACATTTCACAGATTAAGGAGAGACCAAATTATAAAGTCAATTAATTTTACTTCAGTTTGTATAGGTATAGATGGTTGAGCGAGAAAACTCCACAGGTAACAGTTTGTTATTGTAAAAACCTTCAAAAATAACTCTTCATGGATCAGTACTTAATCCATGAAGCTGATTTATCTGGCCGTTTTCAGTGAGACCAAGTATCCTACATTCACTGTGAAAGTTCAGAGAAAACAGGGCTTAAAACGGGGAATGAGTCAAAAGAAAAAATTGAAAACAACACTCATATTCTTAATATAAAGTCCTCTGACTGAGGGTACAATTTTATATTCAGATGTGTCTCAGCTATTGCAGTGAGAGCTCTGTATGTCCAGGAAAATTGTGAATATTTGATTGATGAGTAGTGTTGGCCAGAATGTAGTTTTCCATATGAGCTTCTTTTAAATTCAGGAAAAAAAAATAAGCATTTTAGTTTTGAGAATATTGAGGCTGGAAATAGATGCAAAATGGTGAATGAGACCCTTATTCTGATCCCATTTCAGATGACATTAAAGTTAACTTTAAAGTCACTGCTTTGGCAGGTGATGTGTTTTGAAAAGAGCAGTTTATGACCGATGTTTTCTTATTTTGGTGTTTCTGAAAATAGTTACGTGACACATTGCAATAAGGAATTTAGTTGTTTATTTTCAAATTAAGAAACTAAATGTTATGTATTCTTCTGAACTATGGAAAATTGCCTCCCCTGTGCTATAGGAAAATCTACATTAGTTGATTGTTATCTCCTTAAAAATAAGTAGGTATAAAATCAGGCTGTGATTCATTTAGCATTTAGTGATGTGCAGTGCTTTCTCTTGGTGCTTCCAGCTTCAGCCTCTTCCTGCCTAAAGGATATTATCGCTTTTAGAGCATGTAGCTTCTCTTCACCACCTCTAGGGCACTGTATCACCCTAATAGATACAGACACAATGCAGCTATGACCATAATTTACCCAACACACTCATGAAATGGTCTTAGTTTTTAACTAAAGGCTGCACCTAGAACTGGAAGTAACCTCCATTGTACTCTGTCTGTGGAAAGAGTCCATCCCTAATTCCAGTGGAATAATGAAACCTTGGAATGATGAAATAATGTTGCCTGCTTCTTGTGCAGGGAGGGCTTTCATCCTATTTCAAAAATCCAGGTGGTCCTGCATCTCCTGTATTTCACAATCTTTCTTCACAAAGCAAATGAAGGTTTAGGTCTTGCTCCCTGACTTTGTGGAAAAGAGTTCTTCTTCTCTTCTCAGGAACTGAGTTAACAGATATATTCTGTCTTCTAAGTCCTCATCTCAGGTCAGTCAATTAGTCAAGCTTCTCAGAGTGCTCTCCCAAGTTATATCACTCTCTCCTTCTATGCCTGTCTTCTAGATATATATCCAAAGTAACTTGCTATGCCTCCCTAAGACTATGTGCTCAAAATAAGTGATGCCACTCATTTTTTTTCCACTCATTTTGACACCCAATACTATGTTGCTACAGTCAGCATCATGGAAACAACTTCCTTTCTTGCTGTATCTCCTCAGATGTGTTTCTGAGCTCGTATGCATGTCAATAGATGCACCCTTTCATTTTTACTGGCATAACTGGCATTACAACATACGCACAAATGTCCTACAGGGTGGAACTCTGTTTATTTCTAAAAGTCCTATTCATTACTTGCACAGCAGAAAAAATGTGCATATAAAATTTCCCCCCCCCCCCCCAGATAATCAGATTTTGATGTAGTCTGAAAATTCTGTGTTTATATCTGAGCTTTTTGTTACCGATCCTGACCCCCTGTGCCACTCCACTGTAATGAGATTTTGATGTCTGCAGTATTATATTTCATATATATATATTATTTGTAACTATATTTTATATATATAATATTTCATAATTATTGCAGATAGAACTGATAAAATCTGTACAGTTTATAGATTTGGCCTGTATTTAAGACTTCTTAGATCTCTGAATTCTGAGATTTCACAGCAGTTTTGTCCTCTGACAATCTGGCCTCCATGAAGGAAAGTGGAGAGTAAGATAAACTTGAGTGTATTTCAAATTTTAACACTTTTTAAATTCTGACTTGTGTCTGAATACAGAACAAGAATACTCTCATGATTCCTACTGGTTCTGAAAGGAGCCCTTTGTGAGCACTGATGTTAACACAGTAAGAATGATCTCCATCAGCTCCATCTATAAATAGTGGAGGGAGGGCCATTTTTCCTCGGCAGAGGGACTCAGAATACTTAAATGAAGCTTCAGTCACAAATGCTTTTTCTCTCCTTTGGCT
>NW_024884142.1:69802819-70012635 GCF_019232065.1 Centrocercus urophasianus | reverse complement strand
TTCTCTTCTCTCTTCTTTTCTTTTTTTTTTACATTCTCTCTGGTATAGAATGACTTTATTTTAAATGTACATGACTTATCTTTCTGAGGGTGTTATGGGAAACCCCTTGCCTGGAGGCTTCCCTGGAGGGGCACTGATGCAGGAAATATGCTTTCTTGCTTGGAAGCCCAACTCGTTTGGAAAATTGAGAATGTCATGTGCTCAAACTGTCACTCCTGTGAAAGCAGTGCATCACAACAGAAGAGCAGTACTTGTGCAGTATTCTTAGGTACAAGTCAATGGGAATATTGCGTCAAACCGTGTAACTTTAATATAACATGTAATCCAGCAAACATTACATCTCGTGAAACAAAGACATGGAAAGGGCTCCAACATTCTACCCTCAGAGTGCTGTTGTATGAGACTGTCTCCTACAGCACGTACATTTGTGTCTGACTTGGGATTTTGTTGTACTTCTGTGCTTCCCACATACAGACAGGGTAACAGGAAACATTAATACTGACTTGAGATAAAATATTTCGGATTGGCATAAGAAATAAATATGAACTGTTATCACTTTGGGAGTCATAAAATGGGTTTTAATTAGGACTGCTCATATTAAGTACTTGTTACTTGCTGTTTAAAAGTGTTTTGGAGAAAGTATGATGCAAAATATCAGAAATTGTATTTCGTATTTGTAATTAAAAGAGGGAAATATATTTCCTCTTTCTGTGTGTGTTTATGGATATGTATGTATATGAGGCATGTTTGCAATTCATTGGCCTTAAGACTTTTTCAGGTGGATAGCACTCTAGTGCTGCTTCAACTAAGCCCTGAACTCTATGCTAGTTTTTACGGGGATTATAGCACCAGCAATATTTAAACATTTTGCAGATTTGATTTGATGGTGTTTAGGAGTATTGTATAGAACCAAATTTGTGTATAATAAGATACTTTTGGGAACGGTGTAGAGACCTTGTCATTCAATGACCTCTATGTAAGTAATATCCCATGAAGATCATGTGAAGCTGATCCATTGACTGATAAGGACTCAGATGAGCAGGATGTTAGCCTCTAACCTGCCTCTTTTCTACTGTTAAACATTATATTCTCCCAGTTCCACAGTATTCACAAGAATGAATGTCTTTTTTCAGCAGTAACAGTGTTTTTTGATTAAAGACCAGAAAGACAGAAAATGAGACAAATACATGGATCCTAGGTCTTACTTTCATGGGAATGTTTCTTGCTTAAGAAAGGACCATTTTTATATTTAAAATATTATTCTCTGACAAGTGATTCAGAAGAAGAGATAATTAGATGAGCAGATTTACCTAAGCAAATGCTATTTTCTCCCGCTCCTGTCACAAAGAAATACTGATACTGTTGAATTAAAAACAAAAACAAAAACAAAAACAGATCCAGAAG
Source organism: Centrocercus urophasianus (assembly GCF_019232065.1). NCBI lineage: Eukaryota > Metazoa > Chordata > Aves > Galliformes > Phasianidae > Centrocercus > Centrocercus urophasianus. The sequence continues at coordinate 70,011,231 of NW_024884142.1, read as the reverse complement.
CGTCTTTAAAATGTTTGTATCAGCAATTCAACCTACACCGTTCATTTCTCATACTTTATATGATTGTAGTAATTAAGCAACTTTTTATATATAATAAAATTGCTTTTCCTATAAATACCATGTTAATAAATTGAAAAAGAAATCTATTAAGAAATTTACAGTATTTCATCATTTCAATACAGGTTATCATTATCAGAGTGATGTATAGGGCAATAGCATTCAGTATACCAAATACATCAGGACAGAAATGGTGAAACTCTTAAGCTTTTGTTATTATATTCTAATTAATTCTGCTGTTGCATCTAGAGGCTTTGAGTCAGATTTAGTACTCTGCTGCCCTAGCACTGTAATTCAGTGCTCAGTCCATTACTCAGTCCATTGCATTGTCTTCCCTCTCATTCCTACTCTTTATTCTGGAGTTCGGTGTTCATTCTAAGAATCGTGATGTTGGCTCAAAACAGCATGAAGTACTTCGGGTGTTGTGTAGAAAAGCTTTACAGCAATTTGATGGATTCACTATATGCAATTTGATACCGAGGCACAACAGATAAGCTGAGGTACTAGCATTTCAGTTTAGGATGTAATAATTCAATTGAATGTGAATGAAATCAATAATATATTACAATCTCACTGAGACAGATGCATATTAAAGCATATAATTATAGCATTGGGACAAATTCTGGTTAAATTTCCCCGATACTAATAAAATGACTCCTTAAATCTGTTCTTAGACCTTTATATAGTTTTGTTTATTACTAGAGCAGACAGAAAACCCAGCACTGTGACCCCTGCTGTCACTGCTAGAAGTCAGTTTACACGGTGGCAACTAGGAATCTTCAGGTTCACAAGCTGTTTTTATCAATTCTGTCAATCAAATGCATAAGAAAAGGTTAAAAATGAATAAGGACCTGAAATAATGATCTGTGCCTGCTTTGCAAAACCAAGACAAGTATGTGCAATGTATTCCAGAACATCCTGTTCCTGTCAATATAGAAAAGATGATTTTTCTGTAGTGATAGGACAAGGGAGAATGATTTTAAACTGAGACAGGGGAGGTTTTTCACGCACAGGGTGGTGACACATTTTGGAACAGGTTGCCCAAGGAGGTTGTGGATACCCCATCCCTGGAGGCATTCAATGCCAGGCTTGGATGTGGCTCTGGGCAGCCTGGTCTGGTGGTTGGTGACCCTGCACATATCAGGGGGTTGGAACTAGATGATCTTTGTGGCCCTTTTCAACCCAGGCCATTCTATGGTTCCATAACAAAAGGTAAGGTTGAACACCTCTCCGAGGTGTACATCTAGAGTTGGCTTGGCTACCCTTTTATTTTTAGTTACTCATGCTAATTTTCTGAGATCATGTGACTTTGTGAAGAAAAGAATCCCAACATTTAGAGGTATTCTTCTGTCTTTGATCTGTAAATCTGGCTTTGATCTTTTTGTGTCTCATAGCCAGTTTGTAAATACTATAAAACCCTGTTGTCTTTTGTGAAAGTTCTGATGTTACCATTTTTGGCAGTTCCATGGTCTGCAGCTTGCAAACAGGCACTGAAAAGTAAGAAACAAGACAATATTTCCATTACCAAGTGTTCAGAAGTCCTGTAGTTTTTTTGGTTGGTATATGTGGGGTTTTTTAATCTCTGCATTATCTGTAGCAGACAATCTGGACTCTCCAGTATATGTGGTTCATATGACAGTAAGAGAATTGTAGCTCATTCCTACTTCAATTTCCTCCCAGACAGTAGTCTGTATTGCAATTTCTGTCTTTCCCCACCATTTTAAATGCATCTCAAGTCTTTAATTTTTTAATTTACTTTAGGTTCTACTTTGTTACCTTGAGGGCTTTTAGTATTTTATTCTCTGTGTAACTTTGGACATGGTTTTGCCAATCTCATTAATTTCATACTGTATGTTCTAGCATTGGCCCAGAAAGTTTTCAGTTCTGATCTTACCTAGCATAAAGAACTGTGGTAGGGAATATCGGGTCTCCAGTTCACCTTATTCATTCTCTAATTCAGTTATCTTTCCTTTCTGGAGGAAGAAAGCATCACAATTAAATACTTGCTTGGCATTTACACCTAGGGCTAAAAAGAGATGGGAAGAGATATCCCATCCCTAGCTGCTTTATAGGTTTGCCTACAAAGGAATATACCCCATGTCCCATGTCCACTTCCTAGGATCAGTTCTGATGAAAGACCTAGTTATGAAACCACTGTTGATTCCTGGTTTGCCATGTGGGGGGATGCAGAAACTTGTGCTCTCAATTCAATTTGAAAATTGGTCAAATCAGGTCATGATGAGTAACTTGTTAACATCAGAACAGCTTTATAGGTGGTATACAGGAGTATACTCCTCCTCTTCTGGAGAACTGAGAAGATGGAGAATATGTACTCACCATAATTTGTGCCATCACCTAGCCTGAAGTGTACTTCTAGTTGTTGCCTGAGAATTAGTTCACTTCTCTCTGGTCTGGTGCTCAGAGAGCCCTACACCTCCTTAGGTAATCTAGACTTGTTTCTAGACATCCAGGACCTAATGTGCCTGTCTCTTTTACTTTCTCCTGTTGCTTTTATCTTCACTTTAAAAAGAGATTCCTGGGAGACCATGGAATCTAACCTTCATAAAAACAGAGGATTTTAACATTGGAAAAATAGAGATAAACACATCCAGTGTCCAACTGTTCTGTCTTTGGTCATTTGCATTCAGAGCTCTCTTCTTGATTGATCTAAAAAGAGCTCACTTGAGAAAGCTTACTTGTGCATTAGAAATTTTTTTCTTGTCACACACTGTCAGGTTGCACATGTTAAGAAGCTTATAATGGCTTCCTGCTTCTGGAAGAGTGCCCCATTGTTTTTTCAGGTCTTTTTCCCTAAACAGTCTGTTTCATTTGCAGAAGTTGTTACCTCTGTAAATGAAATGTAGCTGTTAAATGTGTGTTTCTGTACTGATGGAACAGAACCCTTTGGAGGACTGCTCACCTTTTTGAGTCTACATTAGGAATATCAGGCAAGCCCTTAGTTTCTTCAAATGCATCACTTTTTATTTTGTTCACAGCATAGCTTTACTAATCCCCATGGACTCCATGGCACAACTTGCAGGATCATGGGTGATGCTGTTCACAGAATGGTTGCCCATACAGACAGACATTCAGAAGAGAAGGCTGGGATACTTGCTTGTGTCTCTTCTGTTATGAAATGTGCCGTGTGCATCTGCAGTCTTTCTACATGTTCAAGCTCCCTTGTTGAAAAGTATGATCTGATCTCCAAGTCCTCTGCCTGAGAGGAAGGGTCCCCTCTGCCTCTCTCATTACATCTTGTCATCTACTCTCTGCACATGCAGCTGGGACAGAATCCCTCCAGGTGCCAGATACATGCCCTGTGTGGGAACTGCATGTGGCAGCACATCTGAAAAGAACTGTTAAAAGTCAGCAGCATGTCTTTTTACCTTGGCACCTACCTTTACTTCCAGAGCAACATCCAGACCATTTCTGTGCAGAAGCCTTTGTGTGGGTATGAATGCAAAAGTTTGAGTTGTCAGTTCACCTGTAAAATCCCTGAACTACAGTAGGAGTCAGTCGTTAGTTTAGAAAAAAAAACATGACCACATATGGGTGGCATTAGTAATCTAGGCAGCTACATAAGATTAATTCTACTTCATTTCAGAAAATAAATCTTCATCATCAAATGTTCCACAGAAGCCGGTAAAGAATAATTTCACTGACAAGCCCTGGCAGCTTGGCTGAAATTTGAAACAGTAAACCTGTGAGATGTGCCATTTCATAATGTTGTATTCTCATTCCCATTGTTTGCTCATGTGCACACACACACTTGTGCACACACTCACTTGCCCACACATACTTCAAACTGCATGGCATAGCGTGAATATGCAGTGAATATCTGCCTGCAGAAAGACCGTACCAATATTTGCTCCCCACAATTTCCACCTAAGAGTGTGGCATCTGCAACCTTTTCTAAACCTAGTGGTATCCTAGGGAAGGCATATGTAGGATACTTGGTTTTCTTTCACACGGCTTATGTTGATCCTTTATTGGAACATTTTTTGTATATGATGCATTTTCCAAAATCCCAGTTGTTTCCTATTTACTCTATTACGGAAGTTCATTATGTACATATGTTTTTTTTATTTAAATGAGATAATAAGGGCTGATTTAAATAATATATTTTTTGCAATTTTTTTGTTAATGGAAATTATCTACTTTAAGGAGTTTCGTGGCCAGCAGCAATGTCACCTTCAGTTAGTAATTTGGAGCGAGCTCCTTGTTCAGATGCCTAGAAGGCCTCAGCACAGAAAAATGTTGCCTAATCTTTAATAGAACTCAGAAGTCTTGCTGAGAAGTTGAAACAGGATTAGAAAACTCAGTATCTGATCCTTTGAGGACAGCTGCTTCAAAGCAACTATGCAAAGCTGGGAAAAGAGAATGAATGAGCAAGCTTGAACCCTTTGAAATATTTACTGTTCAGTGAGTTTGGAGTGAAAGGCAGAACATGATGAGGCCCTCCCTCTCTTAAAAGTTGAGAGCATCTTCTTGTTTTATTAATAGAAAAAAGTTGATGCTACTACTCTGATGTTTCTTTTGTGGACAAAAACTGAAGACACTAACCTAAGTATTATATGTTGCGCATATATATATATATATATAATATACATATTGATACTTAGTAAGTATTATATCGCATGAGTGTAGTTGAAAGAGGCTGTAGGAGCCCTGTTTGTTCCTAAATAATGTCAGGCTGTTTTGTTTTTTTTGTTGTATTTTGTTGTTTTTGGTGTTCTCGTTTTTTTGTTTGTTTGTTTGTTTGTTTTGGAAATACTTAAATTCCCAGCAAAACATATTCAATAACTGGATGAATAGCCATCAAAAATCAAATATGAAGCATTCGAATAATCATTTTGAATGATTTGCAGTGTTTGTCAACGTCATGTCAGCAGTTCATAACAATTTCGGCTCAGCCTGATAATGAGTGTCCCAGTAATCATGTACGACCTTCCTGTGTGCATGGCATTGTTTCTTTTCTTAAGTATAATCAGAGTTTTCTAATAGATTTAGGAAAATAATTATTGAAAAGAGAATGTAATCTTGAGTCAAAAGTTTGTTGATTTTGAGAGAACTGGCAAGAAGTATTTCTGGGTAGGCCTTACATTTTTGAGTGGATCGTTATTTATCTGTGGTTGTACACATGCTAAATAATGATATTGCATAAATTACTCTCCTGCTGTGTTCTCTAATTAAGCAAAGCCTTCCAGTTATGTAAACAACACCTTATTTTTCCAGAATTATGGAATAAAACAGGGAGAGTTGGCCTTGTGGTTTGACTATTTGAGGTTCATGACTGCATAGTAATTTCCAGAGCTGTGCCTTATTGTGATAAATCTTGCCTTTTTAGCTATGCTCACTCATGTGAATTATGGCAACTTTTGAACAAACTGTGCACATTAAATTTCATATTTGGTAAGCCTTATATGTTTCCCATCATGGTGGATGGAGCCTCCAATATTTTAAAAATGCAATTTGTTTTGCCCTCTTTGAATTACCTGGTGCATTAGTAACCCTGTCACCTTTTAAATTAAGCAGGATTTTGTCTGCAGTTTAAGCACTCTGAAGTGTCTTCTTGTTTTTAAATTTTATATGAGTATGGGAAATGCCTTTAGCTCTTTTGCAAATGGGTTTTGTTTAATGATTGCTGTTGTTTCTAAATAGGTCTTGGCATTTTCAGACACTTTACAGTGAAGTAATTATTTTTGCTAATTGAATTTGCAGGGGAATGACTTGGGATAGGGAGCAAACAACATCACGTTGTCATGGGCACTTTAGGGTTGATAAGGTCATTCAAAATATGGGATAGCAACCTTTTTATTTCTGCTCATAAATATCTCCATGTATGAGTAGTTTAAACGTCCATGATCCAAAGCTTCACTACTTCCTCAAAGCAGAAGTGAAAGATTCACTTTACGTATGTAAAGCTTGCAGCAGAAGTGTCCTAAATGATGTGCACCCAAACCAGTGTGTTTTGGCAAACTGCTTACTTTCATTAACTGCTCAAAGCCTACATTGGTGGGTGCAAACACTAGAAAGATAGAAATGTTTCAGATCCCTCTGATCACCTGAGCTTTTTCACCAGCAAATCCAGGCAATGGAGGAAAAGATGGCATTGCACCAGACCTGCGCGTCTCAGCTGTTTGCAGCAACAGTTGATGTTCAAACATGTTGGGAATACAGAATGTCCCAGTCTTCCCTTCCAGTTTCTGACTGACTACATCAGCTTTGAGCAGAGTTAAAGATGCCCAACACACCTTCTGCAACTTTATGGGTACAGACTACCAGAAATTGTGGAACTAAATAAATTCTAGGATTAAGAAAGGGAAGAAGGGAGCTTCCTAATCAAATAGCAGTTGAGCAGTGAGATTGCCAAGAAGTGCAGGAAAGATAACAAGATAACCAACCTATGTTTTTTTTGTGAGAACCTCCTTATACTGCAGTGCTGAAATCTGCTGGGGGAGTATCTAAGCATTGCAGATTGATTGTAAAAGACTGATTTTTAGAAACCACCAGAAAATAATATGAAAGAGAAAGAAAATCCCTTTAAAATATGCTAAACAAGTCAAGCAAGGACAAGAATCAGGTGACAGAAATTGCATTTATTTTCGTGAACGGGCAAAAATGAAATTTTGCTTCAAGCAAAAAGATGCTTTGCCATCACTTAGCACCATTATTGCTGCACTAACATTGCCTGAACAAACTCTCTTTGTGAATGTGTTTCTGTTAATTTGACAGCCTCCAGTAACATTCACATCTCTCTTGGGATGTTAATATATCCTGGGCTGAAATGAATAGTGTGTTTAAGCATAGTTTAGAGCTTGTTTTTAAATAATTTTCTTCTTTGGCAATTAAAGAAAATCTGTGCATGGTTTGAGATCTCCGCTATGCAGATGATGAGGAAAGGGACAAACACAAAACAAAATGGGTCAGTGTCTGTGTAGCACGGGGTGGGACAATGTGTGGTACTGGGAGGGCTGCTTGAACTCAGCTGTAGCACCCGGTGGGAATGGGGACATTGCTGCGGAGTAAGACTCCAAGTGGGGCTAGGTCAGTTTGTGTAGAGCTGTGATACAAGTTTTCTTTCATCTGCCCACAAACACTGGTCCCCACATTGTTGGGGGTGAGGTTTTGTACCTAACAGCTGCTTTGAAAATATCAGCCCTTTGAAAATACCATGGCTAAACTGACCAAGTCATTGTGCTCCTAAGTAAGGTAGTGCCAGTAATGATTTTTGTCTTCCACCTGATAGTTGTAGTCTTTCCACATTTCACACCCTTGTGAAAACGAAGCTAGGATGTGTACAGAAATGCTGCCATTCATTTTGTATTCTTTCCAGTGTACTTTTCATCTACACATCATGAAGCAGAAAATGAGAGACATGCACTAACCCAATTCTCACAGGGTATCATTAGGATTCCCCGCTGCTGTCTAATCATGTGCTGTCCTATTGATGTGTAGTCAATTGGTAGGGTAATTGTGTTTTGTGCACCGGATCTTGCCTGAATACAGCAGTGTTTTGATTTTAGTTATGAAAACACGGTATGATTTTAGACTTTAAAATGAACAGCAGATCTTTCTGTGCTTGACAAAGCATAAGCACAAATTAGGGAGGGATTAAGTAGTGGAAAAAGAAATGCTTCAAATACATATGTTTGCAGATGGGATTTTTGTATTAGAGTCTATCACATGCATGCCTGTTGTGGTTTAACCAGGCAGGTGGCTCAGCACCACGCAGTGGTTGCTCACTCTGCCCTTCCTAGTGGGGTGGGGGAGAGAACATGGGGAAAAAAGTAGGGCTTGTGGGTTGAAATAAGACTATTTACTAAAATACAGAAAAGGATGATAGTTATGCCTATACACACACACACACACACACACACAGAATGACATGAATATATATAACAAGGCAATTGCTCACCACCCCCTGATGATGTGCAACCAGTCCTAATTCTTTTTCCTCCTAGCTCCTTGGGCCCTTCACTGTGAATGGCTTTGGCTCTGTACAGCATTGCTTATCAACATTGCTTTTCCCCTAAAGCCAAAACATAGCATCATACCAGACACTCCAAAAAGCAGAATTCCATCCCAGCTGAAACTAAGATAATACTAAATCCAACTGAGTTTTCAATTGTCATAATGCTTGGAGGAGTTGGTGAATGAGGCTGTTAGTCAGTTAAGGTGCTTCCAGAAGGCTGAAGTGGGTCTGTTCCCACAGCCCGGGTGTGTGGGAGCTGAAGGGTCTGCTGCAAGCCTGGAACTTCCAGCCTGAGCCTAGCCATAGTGGGCTGGTGGGCAATAGGGAAGAAGGACATTGTCTGGAGCCTTTTCTTCCTTATGTAGAGTTCATGTTCCAAGCTGCAAAGTATTATCCGACGGGGCTGTGAGTAGACAGTGCCACTTATTAACTGTCACTGATTTCAACTTATTATCAGGTTACCATGGGTATTTTCTTGTAGTGACTTTTGAGGTTGTATTTGAGATGAAGGCACAAAGCGGGGCAGAATGTCAGCAATGGCTTGATGTGTTATGATAAGACATGAGCTAGCAATGGCAGAAAAGCAGGCAGATAATTGTTGCTTTCTTGTCTCCTAGTGGTATGTTACTGTGTTTGTGCAAAAGTACATAAGCCAGAATGTTGAGGAGTGCTGATGGGAAGCATGCAAACACTGGCTTCAGTTGTACACAGAGATGCCACAGTAAAGACTATGAAATTTGCTTTTAGCAAGTTTTGCTTCCTGTTATTTTAATGTAGTTTGTATGCTAATGCGTTCTATTATAAAACTCTATTTTCATTTACCATACGTTTTCCTTTGATGTGTGTCACCTTCTCAATCAAAGCAGGCGCTGTGTTTTTTTTCAATTGTGTCTGCAAAAGCAGGGGAAAGCAGTACATGGTGACAGATTTTGGATGCAAAACTGCATCAAAAATTTAGTAGAAATGAGATTTAAATAATAAGTTACTCAGTTGTAAACAAAAACAGCTTCGTTTCATCATAATGTTTATTTCCTTTACCCCTAGTTCTTTTGTCAAGACTGGGAAATTCATAATAGAATATCATTGTGAGAACAGTCTGATTTCTACTGCCCAGGCAAAATCATCATGACATGAAAATGCACAATTGCATCCATCTGCTGACTTAACTGATTAAAACAAAAAAAAAAGTATCACAGATTCAAGGAACTACAAGGGTAACAAGGGTATTATAAGATTAAGAGGCTTGATTTTTTTGTTGTGGATTTTGTTTTTGTTTTTGAAAATTTAATGACTAAATAAACAGGTCTCAAGAAACTGATTGAAACTGATGCCAAATGCTTAATTTAGCTATTGAATTCGTAATTCCCCAGTGAAGTTTTTTTTACTGCTCTAACAGTAAACTTTACTGTACTTTACTGTTACTTTATTACAACATCAGTGACTGTTAAACATGGAGGCAAAAGCAGAGTATTGATGCTTTGTGTAAAGGTGGCGGAGAAATACAAGAGATTCGTGAACATTATTCCATATTTTTATTCCTTAAGAGAGCTGCTGAAGGAATATAGAATTACTATATTGCTTTTTAGTAGAAAATACAGGCAGATATGCCAAATAGAAGTGGTTCTACATTGCTCGTTGTGATGTTTTCAAGATATCTCCTAAGCTTGTGTTCCATTCACCACTCTCTTACTGCCTGCAGATAATTTTGCTAACATGCAATGAAGTCATCATCTGTTTTCTTAATTAAAAAATAAACATTCATTTGATGTGAATGAGGGTCTTCCCACCAAGAGAATTCTGTGGTTAGTAGATTTGTCTCTAGTGTACATGTTGTATCTTCAGAATATGGCTTTATATGTTTATGTAAGGATGAAGAATGCAGTCTATTAGTACTTCTTGACAGATAGCAAGACCAACCTGTTGACAGGAATGGTTGTGTGTTTGAGGTAGCCAGCATGCTAATTACCACTTCATCAAATTGGGAATTTCTGCTTGTTCATCACATACAAAATATCAAAGTCTGACATTTAACATTTTCATATTATCATCTCCACTGTTGTGAAACTGGTGTTTTTTTAGGTCATATTTTACATGACTAGCTGCAAACAAGAGCTGGTTTTTGGTGTGCGAACAGCTGGCAACTGCAGATTGGGAATGAAGGAAAGCAGAGACAAATTGCCCAGGCCTATCAGTTGCACACCAGAGGGATACAGGAATTAAAATGTCACTGCTCTGGAGCGGAGGTGATCAGTGTGATTTTGAAGCCCGCCTCCGCCTCACTTCAGGTTGACAAAATATTTTTGACATCAGTGTTAAAAAAGAGACATTTCTATTATGCTGTCTGTGAATTGGCTGAAAACATCCTTGTGAGAACCCTTTGACATGTCATCAACTGAAATTGTCATCAGACTTGTAGGAGAACTGCAGTAGTGTTGATACAAGCTCACTAAGACAGCATTCTATAGCATAGAGAAGAAAATGGAAATCTCAGTGGTAGATTCATACCGCAGGAAAGTCACTAAAGGGGGCCAAGGCACATTGTGCGCCCCAGTACAGAAGCCTAAGTTTACACCCAGAAAGTGGTCATCTGCTGACTGGAAAAATAAAAATGAAAATGTAATAAATCGGGGTTGGTGTAGTGCTATGTCAGAATCCCCAGATGTATAATTTTTCCATCTTACCATGTTAGAAGATAAAACAAAATAGAAGAAAAGAGAGGAACGCCAAAAAAGCAAACCAGAAAAAATCTTGCAGTCTCCTCAAATGAACTGTTGCTTAGAACAATTCAATTACCCATTATATATATATGTAATGAAGTATTTCAAAAATCATTACAAATCAAGTACATTTTTGTTTCCCTGTTAAATCTTACAGTCAAGATTTCTTTCTACTATAAGGTGTAGTAAAATTATAAATATAAAACATAAAACATTGTTTTATATCATTGAATATTCCTTGTAGATGATAGCTGTTTAAGTGATACAATTGACTTGAGTGTATCCATTAAATCCTCATACTTCACGTCCTCTTAACTAAAAGAGATTGTGGACATAATGTAAAAGATGCTCATGGATTTCACCGACTGATAGAGGCATTTGACTGTTAAAACAGAAACAAAGACTATTGGTGCCTGTTCCCTTCATATCCCTCTGTGAGACAAAAACCAATTGTAAAGTAAGGCAGGGTACCTGCTGGCCAATATAAGCTACCTTTGTGATTTTAATGAAACTTACAAGATTTAAGTAGGTTTTTAAAAAAATTTTGAATGACTAATATAGGTGGAAGACTAGTTCAAAGAAATACATTGTTTCTTTCAGTGTACAGGAGGCAGAGTACAAGAGTAAAGTCTTCCAAGTATCCCCAGTTGCCTTCTTGATGAGGATAGTGCTTTGCTATTACACAGCTGAGAAGACAAAAACATGTCTAGGCTTGTGAAAAGGAAACCCTGGTCACATATGCCAGTGGATTGGATTGTCTTGAATATCCCATAAAGTACTGGTCAAAGGTCTGCTGCTCCTGAATGACCAGAACAATTTAATTAGAGGTGAATCTGCCCTTTCCCAACACTGAGGTGGACACTGTGGTCAGGGGTGCTTGTACATAAACAATCCAGGAAGAACAAGGAAAAGGAACAGTTATGGGTGACTCACCTTAGGTCACAGTATGGTGAGTCTTTGTCAGATTAAGTTGACTTCTCAAAATGTCAGTCAAAAGGCATGCCCCTTCCTGAGGACTTCAGTGAGTCATGAAGCTTGTAAGCATGACCAGCTCTTTTGCCAGCGGTGATCTGGCTGGAGAGCTGTCCTGAACCAGCTGAGGGGTGACTTGCCCCAGTGCTATCCAAAAACAGAAGAGCTAATTTACTAAATTCATAAGTGTAGTGCAAATCTGAAATTCAAACTGGGCAAAACCACAGACATGCATAAAGGCTTGTTTGTATTGGTATCCTGGTATGCAGAGGCCAAAAAAGAAGGCCTTTGTTCAGCGTAAGGCCAGCTTGTTTGTTAAGTCCTAATATATTTGTACCAGTAAAATTTCTCTAGATATCAGTAGGGGTGGATTTCAGTGTGAGTAAGGACTGCAAGATATGGTTTACAAATGTGTACACCTTATGAGATATATCACTGCTTAAGTCTGTGAAGATTTCTCTCCATAAGCCAGATGAACTGTGTACCCTTTAGAATTTATGATGGTTGCAAAGTTTTTTGACCTAAATGTAGTCTCTGCTATGAATTATAAGTTAAAGCCTTCCTAAGTCTCTTGCCTTACATTTATGTTTCCTAAATTCATGGCAAAAATGCTAGACTTTTTAGGCATCTATATCAAAGGTCAGCATGGAGTTTTGTCTCAGTTCGTATATAAGAAAAATAACTGCAAGAAAGTGTTGTTTTCTGTTGTCTTTTCTGTGTATCCATTTCTTACATGTAGTTCATTTACAGCATAAGTTTTCAGAATGTAAAGCCAAATGAGAGTATTATATCAGCTAGTCTCACTTGCACATAACAAGCCCTTAATTTCTCGGTTGTCCTTTATTTTGTTCCTTAATATGTATTTGACAAAAGGATTGCTTTGAGTAAAACACCTGAACTCAGTATGAAAGTTTTTGGAGATGAAAAACCTGTCTGATCATTTGTTCCCTGCTCCTCAACATTCCTGTAAAAAATAGGCATGATTTAGATATCTGAGTGGACCTGGTTTTGCCGTACAGCTCTAGCTGAACACTCAATTGTGTTCTAGCAAGGGTTTGAAATCATACAAGAATTTAGGCTATAGAGAGTGAAAAACGTAAGTGATTTGAATGTTAAGGGTGCTTTAGAATTTTAAGACTTCGCACTATAGATGTAATTAACTTTTTACCTTGTTGCATTTCTGTGATCTGAGCTGAGAGAGTGAAATAATTCTGCTAGGAGCAAGTATCTTGGATTTATGTGTGTGTGTGTGTGTGTTTTTGTTTTGATATTATTGGACTTGTTTGCTTTAAAGACATGTGCATCTAATAACAAGGATGTCATGTGTTCTGATTTCAATACCCATATGTAGTCTCCTATGGATCAGAAGCAGTGCACAGCTGCAGATACTTGTGCACATTAAATGTCCTACAGGATCACTGCATGGCTGGGTGAATTTTACGTGCTTTCCTTCTGATATGGATCTTAAGCTGCCAACAATAGCGTGGGAGCAGCAGAACTGAAAAAGAAGGGAGTAATATTTTCATTAAAACTGACTCCCTTGCAAATTCTAAATGACGGTAAGCATTCCAACTTTGAGGGCTTTCAGTTGGCAGTGCATTCAAAAATATTTAGAGGTAGGGAGAAAAAGACATATGAAAGTAGGGAGGAAAGGACTGTGGCATCACTGGACTTCATTCAGATTTGCAACCAAGACTGTGTGATGACAACTGGGGGTGATGACAACTGTGAACTTATATTTGTATTAGTTCAAAGTTTCCCAGACATGCTGTCGCCCATATCGCAGTTTGGGGTGCTTCGTAACAGAGGCTTAGGTTCCAGCCATTAGAGAGGCAAGGCCAACCACAGAGTTCAGTGGAGTAGTTGTTCCTCTGGTTTGCAGTTTTTCTCATCTTAACTATGCACAAAAGTAAGTAGCAAAGATTGTTTTCACATTGCATCTGCAATAGTGCAAGTGCCGTAGAAGTTTTGATTAACCAGGGAGTTGCATAAGCTCATTTTGTTTTGTTTTTTAAACAATCCCATTGTTGTTTTTTTTTTTAAACAATCTTCCTTTATTGTATGCCAAATACTTGCTCATTTGTATCACATTTCAGCTTCAAATAAGACTGAAATAAGATTTTGAGTAAGCACTTCTTGTACCTCCACATTTGATCATGAGCTTTAGGGAGCACCTTGTTATCAGCAGAAGAGAATGAGCTCCTGTCTTACACTAAAGCAGTCTCTTAAAGCCTAGCTAACGAAGCAGAGACTGGCCAGGAGCCTCTATGCTAGCAGTAGTGGGGCAGCCACTGGCCCTTCAAACCAAGCTTTGTTATGTTGTGGGCTGAGATGGCAACACTGAGGAACAGTGTGTTGTGGAGTATCACTGCCCTCTTTCTGCCTGATTTCTACCGTATTTCTGGGAACTCTGTCTTCCTGACTTGACTAAATGAAGTTGGCAGAAGATGCTGAAGATTGCTTTATTTATTTACTTGAGCTTGAGGCTTTGGTTGCTGGAGTTGGTGTGGCAGCTGCCTATGGTCTTCTGTCTTGCACTTCTGTTAAGGTAGAAACTGCTTGGTTCTTAGAGGTTCTAGAGATGCTCTGTTTCTTGTAAAGGAGATTTGCTTTTGCCAGAGCTTGCCTGAAATCCTAGAGAAAAAAATCCACAGCACACTGGAGTTCTGCCTGATTTGAGTTCCCAAGTATGTTCAACCGTCGACCATCATACAAATTTTAACAAGGTCAGGTCAAGCTGACCACTCCAGATGACAGAAATGAGAGAGGGGTGAGAGAGGGGCTGAATTCATATTCAAGTTTTTCAGTACTTTATCCCAATACAGTCTACCTATCCTAACTGTGCTGCATGTCTCACCTGCATAGCACAGCATTTCAGATCCAAGCCGAGATCGTTTTAGTAAATGGTGTTCATTAAGGCTGAGAGAAGTCCAATACAGAAACAGGTGGAGATACAAATGTCTTGAAAGCTGGAATCTATTGCTGAGGCCATTGAGCCAGAAATGATGTATAACAGCAGATACACATATTGGCAGTTTGATAAGAGAAGTCTTTAAAAAGTCCTTTTGTCTTTATTTGCAAACAGGAGGAAACTTATTAAAGAAGCACTTTTAGTCCCCAGATTTACCAGGTAAACATAATCATTCACTGTTTTTTTTTGTGTTGTTTTTTTTTTTTCTCTTCTTTTTTTCTGAATAGCTCTTCAAAACAGTAAACAAAAGAACTGAAGAAGATGAATAAGATGAGGGATAAAGTTAAAGATGCTGGAACTGGCCATTGTTTTTCATTTCATTCCATTTGACTTGCTGATAAAACTACCGATGATTCATTTAAATTCGCTTGTAGTTATTGATCAGACCAAAAGTTGCATTTAAATAATAGCTACAGTGATTCATGAAATATAGCATTGAGCAGATTTTAAAGATAGAGTTTACTTTGTTCTTGTTTTTGTAATAAAAAAAAATATCTAGTCACCTTTCTTTGTAAAAAAAAAAAATCAGGTAGGTCTGTGTAGATGATGTATGTTCTCTATTTTAAGAATATTACGGTCTCATGTTCCCTCATGTTCTGCTGATTAGGTCACACTTAACAGACAGTCGGGCAAGCACAAGTCTGACAGTAGCTGCTTGTGAGGAGTGGTTCATGGGTTACAGTTTTTTTGGTTTTTTTTTTTGAGAGCATCATCTTTTTAATATTGAACAATTTTTTTTTTTTTCTTCTGATCTTTCAGCGCCCCTCCTAATTGCATTAACTGCTGACTCTGGATTAACATAACTCATTCCTATACAGACTGTTCACCTTAAGATGCAGATGGAATCAAAATGATCCTATCTTATGATTACCACTGTGTATGATGTGATTTAGTTAAGGGGTGATCCCTTTTGAAATTGGTCATTAACTTTTGCTAGCAATTTCTTTGTTTCAAAAGCTTGATGCTATAACTATGGTAAGCAATAACTAATTTTATGAGGATTTATCACTATTAAAAAGTATAATCAATTTGTAATAGCAATATTTTTTTAAAGGCTGTAGGTTGGTTGGTTGAGCGCACTCAAATTACTTTACAGTGGGTATTTTTCTGAGAGATGAATAATTCTCTGCTAGTCAATTCACTTTTGAGCTCTCAGATTTAGCACTTCAATTATGCATTCTTCATTTGTTTTATTAATTGTTTGGTTATGTTTGACTATGCTGAACTGTACATGCATGCATAATATATGACTTATTCATGAAATTTTTCAATATGACAGGCTCTGGCTACTCATGAGTAATACAGTATCTGTCACATAATAAAACAGAGTAAAACTACTTTATATAAGCTTGTTCTAAGTACTTAAACATAATTATCTGAACTATTGAAATAAGTGTTTAAATTACTCTAGTGCACAATGCGGTAATTTGAGGAAAGAAATTCTTATGCATCAGGTAGAACCCTCCTAAATACATTTATGACAAAAACAAATGAGATAAATAGAGATAATCTTTATTTAATCCCAAGACTGAAGCTGGCTGAGACTGTCGTGCCAACCCTTCATCTCACTAATTAGCAGTTCATTTTTTTTCTGGGCCAAATTACCTACTGCTGTAAATGTATATGGCTTTATTACCCTTGGTAAAACTGGATTGAATTACGTTGGCATAGAATTTAGTTTGTGAAGAAGGAATTACTGCTGAAGTGTGGGGCTGAAGTTCTTGCAGGTTGATAACATCTAGCTTTTCTCATATCTGTTCCTGTGTGCCTTTTCTGAACTTAGAAGGTATCAGCTGTATGCCCCATTGGAGTTAGCCTGTTTACACTTGCTGTTTCACTGGAAAAAAAAATAAAAGTCATGTAATGTCTTTTCATCTTACTTCTAGCTTTGCTTAAAAGCAAAAGAATATTGAGGATTTGGCTACAGAGCAATCAAGAAAAAGCATTGATTTGCCATGAAGAGTTGCATCAGTTAATTTCAGGAGGTTATCAGCCAGCTGGTCACAAGCTAGATATAGCCTGGCCATGAGTGCGTAGTGAGTACTGGTATTCCTTGCTTTGTGGGCAAGATTTGGGGTGCTCACTGACTCATTTTTCTCTGTAGTATAGGTATACTCCAGAGAGTCACTCCAGCTTCATTGAGAGAAGGCAAACAAAATAGTGTGTTTCTGAAAGGGAACTAGAGATTTGTATCTGTTCCCTTGTGAATCTTAAAATTTTATCTAGAGATGAAAGCACTAATAAAAATAGATCATTTGTAGGGTAGGTTCTACTTTAGAGAAGTATTCAAACAGGTTTTCTTTATGTGATTTTAGTTTTGGTTCCCCTTCTGGATTGTTGTGTTTAGAGGCAAGCTGATAACCATGAAAATGAAATTTAGCCTTGCAGTAAACTCTGATGGCTGAAATCCGTGTGTGTTCATTAATATTGGAAGTTAATTTTGGAAAGCTTCAAACATAGTGATACATCTTAAAATGCTTCTAATGAATGCTGTTACTTTTGTTCCATTATTTTCTGGTTGTGAAAATTCATTTCATTCATTACAAATGCAAAAATGCAAACTACTGATTGTGTTGTTCATTTCCTAGCATGTAGAACTGCAGTTCAGTTGCCACATCTTTTTTTTTTTTTTTTTTTTTTTTTTTTTCCACTCTGGTGCAATACAGAAATCTGATTTCCTCGAATATTTCTTACAAGCAAAGGGAATTTTAGATACTCTAATGGAGTGAATTCAGTGGCTTTTTATAGTCATTATTATACTCTCCATTCCAGAATTATGCAGAATTGTAGTATTTTTTCTAGACATATTAGTATTTTTCCTAGAAGTAGGTTGCACTCATAGAGCATTGAACCACAGTTTAGTGGGAAATGTTATACGTAACAGTTAATTGCAAAGATAAATAGGATTCTCTCTATTGACTCCAGTGGTGTTGTGCATTTCAGGAGTTCAAGCAGTCGGCAGTCCTAGAAATCAGTCGCACCAACGATGTATAATTTGAGTTAAACTCATTAGATTAGATAAATGATTTAGCTAGTGTATGTACTCTGTTCTTTCACTATGTAATACCTTCACTATGTAATAGTAGTATATCACTTCCATTGACATGTATGTACCCTCCAATTCCTCCAGTATCTTGACTTTTCCGGCACAGGTATGAATGGAGTCATGGCAGGTTCTGTTTCAAAGAGCACATTGTTGCATTAGTCAAGAAGTTACACAGCAATATAGCATCTATTATTTTACAGAGAAATATGTATGAATGAAATACTCTGTTAGCATTGAATAAGAAAGCATCGCTGTAGCAATTTTTATGTATGAGGAGTATGAGAGGGGATTTGTCTTTCTGCAACACCTTGAATAATAATCCCCAAACCTGCCAAATTCCTAGTAGAAATGTGTTTCCTGGAGTGCTAAATATAGTCTTCTGAGATGGAAGCATTAAATCCACTTTCAAAGAATATTAGTATTAGGGTTGTTAAAAGATTTACTTTCCATTCACTACCAGCGTTTTTGCTCTCACATTTTTCATCTGCTTACCTACAGACTCAGCAAAGGGCCTCATTGTGTGCCCTCTTCCTTCACGCCTATGTGCTGGCTAACGGAAAACCCAACATGAACATTACTGCATTGATTTTCTCTCAGGCCTGGAAACCATGAAATTTCCATGATGAATATAAATCAATATTTGTGGTAGAGCAGAGGGTGATCTGCATAACTGCTGATGAAAGAGAGAACATTGAAACTTTCATTCAGCAATCTTTGTTATGTGTAAATATTCAACTTCAGAGAACTTCTGCTGTACCAAGCTTCATACTCTGGATACTCAGGTTTTTAGTGTGATATTGGAAGAATTTCTTCAGCTCTGACCCTCTGAAAAGATTTTTACAAAAAGTAATTAAGAAGTAGAACCTGCCCGAGATGTTCTGCTTTCTCACTGCTTGGTGGAGGGGAGATGTAATGAAGGCCATTAAATCATTTCTTGAAGATTGACAGAATTGTGCACATAGTGATGATGCTGAGCTTTTTGCAGGCTAGAAAATTGCAATCCTAGCTTATCTGGTCTCCTCTCTGATAACGGGAGGCCCCATTCACTGTTATTTCCTTTTCACTTTCCTCATGTGAGGTTTTTTCCAGTCGCTTTTTGCCAATTCTCTTCAAAGAGATTGGAAAAGAACGTTGGAAAAGAACAACGGTGAGCTTTGAAATTGTCACTAATACAATATTAAACAATCTGTTGAAGGTGTATCATATATTGCATGTATAGAAGCAAGCAGTTGCTACACAAGTGATAGAGAATGAATATGAGATAAACTAGTTATAGCTATTATAGATGTGATTTATAGTTAAGGCTTCAGCTAAGAGTTCACTAGAAGTTTCTTTCTTCCTGTGCCTCTTTTTTTTTTTTTAGAAATAAAGACTATTCCTGTGAATTTGGCATATAATCCTTTTAAATGAATGCATACAGATTTTGAAAGCTCTGGTTTTAAAAATTGAAGGATCTCAAGGAGTGGTTATATCCCACTTTTTTTTTGGCTACTTGTGCAAATTCTGGGTGGAAAACTGACCTGCCACACACATGGCATAATGTGTATTAGAAACAGTTTTGCCATACTATGCTTTACTTACTGTTGCTGACTGGTTTCTGTCAACAAATCCACTTTTTAGAAGGTTCATGTGTATATATTTTAAGCACGTAAGTGGCTCAGTTAGAACAGGGTTTTTTTATGGGCTGGGAGCTGGGCTTACTGGAGTTAAATATTGGTTCTGTATCTCTTCAAAGTTAGTTGAAAAGTGTATTACAGCTAAGTTTGCTACACTTTACGGATACATGTGTTTTTAATGTATGTATTTAAGGAGCACCGAGTAGCAAATGGACTTATCTGACTGTCACAAGCTGTCTTTTGACCTGGTGAAGTATGTGAAATGTCTGTACTCACAGTGATAAGCTTTGGCAGTTTGTTTTGCAAGAAAAAGTGTCCAATCTTAAACTGCCATCAGTATTGTAACATTTTGTATAGATTCAGCATTTCACTATTTGGATACATAGTTTTAAATGTGAAGAAATTAATAAGGAGGAGATGGTCGCATTGTCCTTTCTGCAGTACAAACCGTGTATCTAGATCAACCTGGTGTGGGTGTCTTCCCTAATGGGTCTGCGTATCAAAGAAGAATTTGATTCTTTGTTGCTTGCTGATAGAAATGGAAATTTTGTGCAGGAGGGTGCATTATTACTGAAGTCAGACTGCATGTATTTTTTGCTAGAATTATGACTGAGAAATGTGGAAGTTGAATCCTTGCATACTAATGCTGCTAATTGTGTGAATTATTAAATACGCAATTACATGTTACTGTAGGTAGTAATTTGTTTTTAATGCTTAGGATACTTCTGTGGTAGCTCCTGTACTTCTGTAATTTGTGTGAGAGTTGAAGGAACTAGTACAGCAATCTTAATGTTAGATAGACTGATTGAGCTGTTGCAAAATTGCTGCCCAAGTCAGTGTGTCCAAGGAATAAGTGATTTGCCCAAGATGGAAATGATGTTTCTGCAAGTCCTGCCCATCCGCACCAACAGTTTGACCACAAAGTCTTTTTAAGTTTCATTGCTGTTTTTATTACTCTCTTGTTTTATTTTTCTTTATATTTTTATTTTTATTTTTATTTTTAAACAGCAGGGGCAGGTGGCTGGGTAGTTTCCAATCAAGAAAGAATGCTAATGAATTACACAGAACTTCTGACTTGCATTAAGCAGCACCATGACATGTTATAACAGCCTGTCAAAGCCAGCATCTCCTATGAATCACCTTTCAAGGGTCAAAGTATCAACCTGACATAGCTAAGGTCTGTGCAGAAATTGGTGTTTGAGTGTGACATGATTTGCAACATCTTGTAAAGTAGTACTCTTTCATGATATATAATTACTTTTTTACCAGAAAAAAATATTTTTTATTCCTGCTGCCCAGCCAAGACAGTGGTGTGCACTTCTCTTTTTTCCTGAAAACTCTCTTGTTCTTTCTCAAGAAGAAAATCCATTTCAGGGATGGTTTGAAAACTCATTGGCAACATGCTGAAAATATTGATGCTATCTCTTCAAGTCTCCGTATGTCTGCATGTCCATGCAATGTCTCATCTCACTTAGCAAGAAATTGACTTAATATTTTTTTAAATGCTGACTGTTCCTGCATACTCATCTTAGTGGCCATAGAGAGGAATTGGAGCCTACCAATACCATCGACAGAAACACTTCTAAAACTGATGATTTATATCTTTACAGATACTTTTACGATTTGTAGGTGTAACATATGGATTGCATTCTGCTTTTTCACTAGGCAGTGATATGTACCCAGCAGCATTAAATCAAGCAGATTGGGTGATTTTCTGATGTAAAGCGGGGAGTGTTTGTTCCACAATTTTTCCTCAGGCGTTTGGGTAAGGAATTATTAATCATTTTCAGTTTTCAAAGGAACATAGCTATAAATTTTCTTCTGCAATTTGATCTGATTAACAGATTTAGGTACAGAAAAGCTTGTCTTTTCAAAGAGGTCAAGTCATCCAAGAGTTATTTCTGTGTTACAAGTGAAGTGAGCAGGAAGGAAGTGTCAGCACTCTGAGGAAATGTTCAGCCATATTAGACTTTTCTACATTTTTTGTTACATAACTGTGTAAAAGATCTGTACAGCTCTAAGAGATAATGTTTGACTTCATAGCAACAAGATAGGTTAAATCCCCAGCTGGTATAAATTATCCTTGTGTTACTCAGTCAGTAAAGTTGAGTGCTTGCTGTGCAGCAGCAGACAAGCTGGGTGAAAGGGGACAATAGAAAAGGAAGCTTACGTGCGTGGATATATAGCTTATTTTATCTATTAGTGGTAATTATCAGTAATATAATGCATTCCCAGAATGGCTTTGGGAATGCATTAATATACTAAATATGTTAAAATGTAATATAAATTAAAAAAAAAACAAAGACAAAAAAATGATTGAAATAAGGAAGTAAGGCCACAGTAGTGTTCAGCTGCCACTGGAAGCATTTGTACTTTATGTATGACCTGTGCTGTAATTTAATTCAGACTTTGGTGTGGGTTAGTTCGAGGCCTAATTACTTTAGGAGTAAATTGCACTCCTGTGCATTTTGATCTACTGTCAAAATGTTTTGGATTCTTCAAAACTGTAATTCTCTATTAGTTCCTCAAGCTGCCTCAAGATTTATTAGAGCAGTGAAAACAGGATGCTGAAGCCATGCTAGGGACACAAAGACATCAGCTTTTTTGGGAATTCCTTCTGCTGAGAGTTCTATCACTTTCAAACAGTGACAAGCTTATCATAAAATAGGTTTGTGCAGAGGATACTGCTCAGAAGCCTCTGGCTTTTGTGAAGGCTTTGAGAAAGCATTAAAACCAAAGGAAAGAAAAAGGAACTGTCGTCACCTCCGCTTGTTTTTCATTGTGCCCTGTTGGCTTGCAAGAAAGAGAGGGAGCTGTTGGAGAGGGTCCAGAGGAGGGCCCCAAAAATGAGTAGAGGGCTGGAGAACCTTCCCTACGAAGACAGGCTGAGGGAGCTGGGCTTGTTCAGCCTGGAGAAAAGAAGACCTCATTGCAGCCTTCCAATACCTAAAGGGAGCCTATAAACAGTAGGGGAGTCAACTTTTTATAAAGATAGATAACAGTGGAACATGGGAAAATGGTTTTAAGCTGAAGGAGAGAAGATTTAGGTTGGATATTGGGGAAGTTCTTTACAGTGAGAGTGATGAGGGGCTGGAACAGGCTGCCCAGAGAGGTTGTGGATGCCCCATCCCTGAAGTTAAAAGCCAGATTGAATGGGGCCCTGGGCAGCCTGGTTTAGAATTAGGTATGGAGGTTGGTGGCCCTGCCTGCGACAGAGAGATTCATGATCCTTGAGGTCCCTTCCAACCTGGGCCATTTTATGATTTTTGTGATTAATCTTGATACTATTATCCTCATTCTTCCTAAGAACAAGTTGGGGAATTTTGAGAATATCGTGTGCAGGCAAAACAAGATCACTCCTGCCTCCTCTCCTATGTATCCATCCTCAAAGCACTCACAAGGCACATGTCTTGGCAACATGTATGTTGAATTGACTCATCAAATGATGTTGTCCAGCAGAGAAAGATATCATTAACTGGGTGAATGTAATTTATATCTAGCAAGCTGTTTCCTGAAGTCTCTGTCATTGCCCTACCTTTTGGAATGATGTGTATGTTGATTAACTAGAGAGAGCTGATGTGAGGTGGAGTTCACTGAAAGAACGAGATTGATAGAGTTGCAATAATAAAGAACAGAACACAAAAAAGAAAAAATGTGTGAATACATACATCATAAATTAATGGCAATAAATCTGTGCAATGAACTCCATGTGTTTAAAGATGATGAAAAAATACTTCGAATATTTTTCAGTTTCCCTGTAGAGTTTCACTTTTCCTGTGTCTAATCTTGATCTACAGTTCTATAAACACTGTGTTAACTAACACTAGTTTCTCTCTCTTTTGTTTTTGTTTTTGAGGGAGAGAGACGAAACAATGAGAAATTCTGAATTTAGGTTCAAAGCCAGTCCCTTTGCCTTTGTTCTGAAAGTTTAGTCTCTTATGAGGAAGAGCTGCCTGGTGATATTGTTGAGTACAATAAGTCAATGATGAATCACCCACTGAATTAAATGGAGCCACAGTTACATCACAAGATATCAAAACAGATCTTTATGTATGTCCTCATTTGCTTTCCACAGTAACTGAAATTGAAAGCTTGGTATCCTATAATGTTTCTAGATGATGTTGAGGTGTGGATTAATGATTACCATTTGACAGGTACTTTAACTAGAATAGACTGAGCTGTTTAGCTGCTTTCTGGAATGTTTTGGGTTGTGTTCTTAGTCTTTTCTGAAATTCGTTTCCTCTAATAGAGATCTGTTTTTCCTACTTCAGGGCAACTTGTTTTGACCTATGTTTCTTCTACTTTACCAGTAAGCTTAGAGATAGTGCTTGTGTTTATACAAACAACATATAAGATGCATGTGGAACTGAACTCAGGATAATGGCTGTTATTTTCAGCATTCATGAGCTGTGGTGGTGGAAATTCAGAACAATCTAATTCACTCAACGCCCAGATGGGGAAAGAGCAAGCAACATATATCATTTGGGAGCTAGCATCCAAGTGAAAGAATGTTTGTATGTGACAAGCGGGTCTGCACAGGTGTTCAGATCCAGCTGACAGTCACAATATATGCTATGCTGGTATTTCTTTTCAGGAAAGAGAAACAAGTGTTTTACGAGATGCTATTTATATTCTACCTGCTTTGTGAGAATCCTACAAGCCCCTTCCTGTCAACCAAGGTCACTGAGTAAGCATCCCATCCTGTGCATGTATAACACAAAGCACTCTTTATAATGTATCTCTGTGTAGCTCAGATGTGTGCATTGTACCTGTAAACGTGCCCGGGTGGACTTGAGCCATGTAACTGTCATAGTATATTCTCCACTATAGGCAGTAAAGCCTTATCTGGCCATGCCTAGCTGGCCAGCATCACAGTTCAGCTGCTTTGGCTTCTTCTGGAATTGAACTGAATGTTGATTTTTGAAGTTAATCTGACTTGCTTAGATGCACCTGCGTGAATTGCAATCCAATTACTTTGTCAATACACCATGAAAGGAGCTGAGGGCAGATGTTAGGCAACAGTTACAGTAAGGCTGCCTCTCTACTTGCTTGGAGCAATCTTGTAAAACAGTTAACTCAAAATCTCTATCCCTAAACACCATGTTTCAGTCACAGATACAGACAAAATGCTGAAAGTCACTGAAGTGTGCCCTCAGTGTCATTACAACAGTGCAATCTGTTACTGAAATTGGGATTCTAGCTGAGTTTTCCATTTTAGGAACAAATGTTATGACTTACTATTAGAAAGTATGAATATTAGAGTTGCTAAGCCAGCTGTGTACTTAGACAGTGATAGCTGATACTGTGATTAATAATACTATGATAATTAGCAAATTCAACAAATTCAGGATTATTGCTGTAAGTGCAGAACTAGCTATTGTCAAAGATAAGGACAATTCTCTGAAGGTGCATTCTATCTTATCAAAACATTTCCTATATGAAGAAATAACAGAGAAGATATAGAGATAAAGGCAATATTAAGCTGTACAAAGATGTGATATGCAGACAAAACAACATGTTATGAGGAGGGTCCCAGTTATGCAAGACATAATTATGATTGCTTGGTCCCCTTGGAGTTCGTTAAGAAACACTTAGGAGCTCTGATTAGGGCCTGTATCTCTGTGTTTCCAGTGGCATAACAGAAATAATTAATGGTAAAAATGTGAAAAGTTTGACTAAGTCTTTGGTATTAATTTTTGAAGTATGTTCTTAGCATTAAACTAATTAAAGTGAAACTTTGAAAAACTGCTGCACAGGTTCACTGTGATGATCCTCAACAGTTAGAAATATTCTTTTATGTTGTTTGGAGACCATTTAACAGTACAGATATCATCTGGGAATAACAAAACGCTTGCTTAATTTACAACAAATGAGTCTTTACTCTTTCCCTTCACTGTGTATCAGTTGTTCTGATGAAAGGCAGTAGCTTCTTTCACAGTTTTTGTCTCACTAAAATACCTTACCCAGCGAGAATAGAGGGAACGCCACTCCTTGGTCTCTGGACTTACCCTTTTCCGTATTGACAGTGTCTTAACTTTGGCTGGAATGACTTTGTTTGTCCTTGGATTGAAGCTTCTGAGTGAGCTGCGCAGTTACCTCCCTGCCTCAGAGCAGTTTCTACTCGGAGCTTCGCTCCCTTTCTTTCTCTTTTGTTCCTTTTGCCATCCTTCTTTTCAACTTCCTTCCTAGATATTTTTCAATAGGAAGGCTGCCTGGGGACTTGCACTAAATAGAGATGTGAAGGATCAGTGTTTCCCTCCCCTGATAGCTGCAACTGGGCCTTGGGATATAATATGCATATCTTGCTGAGGGTACACTCCCTCCTTCCTTCCTCTTTGGAGCCAGCATTCTCCCTTCACCATATCTGCCTTTTTAAAAGTAGCATTTCACTTGTATTCTTTAATTAGCATATTCCTTCTGGCTTGGCTGGCTTTTTCCTGTTTACAGCATCTCTTCATTGCTACTCAACTTTATAAATCACACATTTAATGAGAAGTGCTCATTGTACCTAGGTTGTTGGCCAGGCTGAGGGAAAAAAATGTATAAGCAATAAAAAAAAAGGTATAAGCAATAGAAGCAGGGAGACAGGCAACAAGAGTGTACACCCTCCAATAAATGAAAAGGGAGAGCTGCTCTGCTCAGACATGGAGAAGGATGAGGTACTTAGTGAGTTCCTTGCCTCAGTCTCCAGAGTCATCAGGTTTCTCACACTTCTAATGTCCCTGAATTTTAAATGGGGATTGAGGGAACAAAATCCTTCATGGTGTAAGAGCAGAGCAAGTCCATGACCACCTCATGAGGCTGAATCTGTACGAGTCTGAGGGACCAGATGACATGCTCCTCAGAGTTCTGAAGAAACTGCATCTTAAACACTTTCTTCGGTAGGGAATGTCACCACTTCTTAAAGGTGGAATTTGTCTTGAGTAAGGGGAGTTATGATGAAGCCAATTAAAAGTCTACAAGCAGTAATATAACTTGAGAAATAGAAGGTAGGAAAATGAACGTGGTAGTGTTTTTTCATTTGAGAACAGTGTGACAGCTTGTGATAAAGAAATATGTTCAACATTGGTTGATGCGCTGCTGCCCCAAGAAGTTCTCCTTCAAGAAATTTCAGCATTGAGCAATGGGCATGTGAAAAACCCTCTTTAGTGAATTTTAAAGTACTTTAAATAGAAGACTGTACAAATAGTAGATGGATTTTTACTTCTTTAAATGATATGTAAGGATTATGAAGAGGTTCTAATAAAGTCTCTGAAGTCTCTGTACGTGAGTTAGCAAATCAGAAAACTAGATTATGTCTCAGAGTGGTGGAATGTTTTTGAAAAAGAAGTTAATCTGTGATTTTACTTTTTAAGATACATGTATTACTCGCATAAAATACATTCAAAATGGTATAGTTTCACTGTAAAATAGTACTGCACAGGTTGTAACAAAGTCATGGGTATGTTCTTAAAGGTAGAATTTTGCCCATGTTACTTCTGCAACTCAGTTACAAATTGTGTGTTTGTATGAGCAGGAAAATAGGAATAAGCATTGCAGTTTTGAGCTGTGCTTACCATACAGCGTTATGAGAGATTCATAGAATCACCAAGGTTGGAAAAGACCTGAGATTCTGTATTTAGGAACTGTGTCATAGGCATGTTGAATGTATGTAGAAATGTTGAAAGTATTGATGCTTGTAGGCTGAGGTAATGTCTTTTGCTAGATCATTTAATGGGAAAAAATATCAAAAACTTATCAATTTTCCATCTAAAGTCAATCCCCCTTTGAAAAATAATACCTTCTTCCTACGAACCTTTGCTATTCTGTTGCTAAGTGTAAGGGAAATATATTGTCATGCTATATATGAACTTTTTAATATTGATTACTTGGGACCTTGGATATAACAAAGGCAAAAGAAATGAAGAAAGGAGCTTTGGTAGAAGTTTAAAACTTGCAGACTCTCCAGGCTGTGTGTTATACGGCACAGATCCTTGATGTGCACAGACTGCAGTGAAGTAGCTAGAACTGAATTATGGAGTGATCTGAAGCTATGTTTTAAAAGATTTAAAGTGATTTTTTCAGATTTTATTTTGAATTAGTTGTCAAAGCTGGAAAAGAGGTCAAAATATTGTTTTACACATTCTGAATATCAGAATACTCAGAGTGATTTTTCAGTTCTTTCTGTGAAACACACTGCAACTTTTTTTTTCCAAATCCTTCATCAAGAATGGTTATTTAAGGCTGAAATAAAACAGCCCTATTTTGGAAAGATACATTGTCTAGATCTAAGAGTGCAAATGCATGAGAACTTATCCACATCCCACAGAACTTTTCCAGTATTGACTCTGCTAACTTGAACTTTAAACCATCTGCATCTTTTCCCCTGCAGTTGAGAGCTTTCTGATAATGATTTTTTATAAAACAGGTTTGAAGCAATGCCTTGAAATTTCTGTTCTTTGTGTAGCTAGAATTTAGCTCATTATTCTTAATGACTTCAATGTGTACTTGCAATTCCAGCAATAAGCTCCCAAGAATATACTTCCATACTCCTGATGTTAGTCTTGTTGCGCTACACACGTTTTGAACAACTCTTGTCCTTATGTAATGCCAACTAAATGGGATAGAAATATCTGAAAATGTTGGATTTCAAGCATGCTGTGTCCTGGATCACTGGCTTGGAGTCTTGTTAATTTTGGTGCTTTCCATTGTGTGAAACAATAACTGAAAAATGTGAGTTTTTGGCCTTTTAAGGATAAAATGAAAGATCTGAAATCTGAAGCTTTCACAGCTCAGCTGAATGACTTGTTTGCTTGCTGAGTGAAGTTGAGCAGATTCATCTCCTGTTTTCCATCAAAATTAATTTAAGACCATAGCTAACCTATTAAAATTGTAAGAAACAGGAATAAGCAGGTCATCATTTGAAAGCTTTGAGGAAGAAATGTGTTAATGAGACAATTTAAATAGAAAATGATCAGGTGGTCCTTGACAGTTGGGAAGAGTGACATAAAAAATATAGCAAAACCAGAATAAGTCTGTAAAGAAGATTTATTCTGATTTTGAAAGTTGGAAATAAATTTTTAGTGTTGAGAGAAGGAAAGATAGGAAAAGGTAGAGAAGATAGACACAGCCAGAGGAAAAGAGGAAGTCTTTCATGTTTTGAAAAGGAGACAAGCAGTAACATTAGACACCAGTAACTCTATGCACAGAATGCAAAATAAAATTCTAATGATTGGTTGCCTTGATTTAACCAGTATTATAAAATATTGGGCCAAACTTGTCTTCTGTCACTGTTCTGATTTCAAAAGGAATTATATTCGGGATTGGTTTTGCCAATATGGTACCCCAGGAAAATTCACTTCATACAAAGTAAACAAATAAAGAATCAGATTCTTCATTTTTAAAAGTATCTGTATGGGTAGAAAGAGGTATTCAATAAATGCATCTATTTTCGTATAACCAATTATTAACTTTTCGTGACTCTATTGTGGTGCTGTTGAAGTTACTGCTGTTAAAATACTGTGCAGTTAAATGCCAGTGTACAAGTTCTGCCTTATGTTTCAAAATATATGTTTGCACAGTCCAATCAGATTTTCTTCCCATGGAGTTGAATAGGACACAGTCAAAAGTGTTACTTGTGTGTGTGTGTGTGTGTGTGTGCTTGTTTGTCTGTTGTTCTGTTTGGTTTTGTTTTTGCCTTTTAGCAGAAAGACTAATTTCGTAACTGTTGAATAATTACACCCTTCTGTTATATCTGCTTGTAGCACTTAGAATTTACTTTCAGGATGACATTGTAAGTGAATCTCTGTCCTTCAGATTATTTAGCTCAATGTACCCATGGAACCGTGAAGTGCAATTTAATCTTTGAGGAACTATTCTCCACAGGAATTAATAGTCATAAATGTGTGCTCTAAGGTAAAGCAGAAAGAGCAAAGGCACTTGGTGCCACATCTAAGATTAGCAGAGGTTATACTGAAAGGTTATTCTTTGTGTAAGAAGAGTCTGTGGAGTCCTGACGTGATGACAGAGCAATTTGAAAGCAAATGGATAACAAACTGAGCACAGTTAGTGAGGCAGAGAAGACCTTGCAGCATAATTCAGAAGATCAGTGCGATTTCATCTCCAGTTTGCAGTTTAGCAAACTTTTCTTCATTTGACTGAGTTTTCTTGTATTTGTTTGATGACTGTTTTGATGTATACATTCAGTTAGAAAGGGTCTAAAACTTGAAATCCCCACGCTAATAAAGTAGGTCTGAACTTCATCAGTCATGGGCAATTCTAGAACTATTTTTTTCCTGTATTAATGAACAAGTTGGCACCAGTCTGGATGCGACGTTTAAGGAGAGCAAACGTGTGAAATGCAGTTGTGTTGGTCTCAGTAGATTGTGGCAAGTGGTGGTAGACGTGGACCTTCAGTCCCTCCTATCCCAACATGGATAGTTTAGAGGAAAAGTCTCTAACAATGGAACAGCTATCTCCTTTTCAAAGCATAGATGTTTCTCTGCCAAAGATCTCTGTAGATAATACTAAGAAAATGTATTCACTTCATTTTCGGCAAAACATCAGCTCTCAGACTTGTATTTGAAAACACTGGATTAATGGACTTTTAAGACCATGAGACTTTTCCATTGACTGCCATGAGCTTTGTGTCTGTCACTTCTGATTTACAGTTTGTGCTGACCTGCTGGGGATGGGGGATGTGTTTCTCTGCTATTCTAATGCTGAAAAGTGGAAAAATATTATTGTTTTTCTTTAGCATAGGATGCAGGATGGAAGATAGCACATTTTGTGCTGATGAGCAAGCTAATAGTTTCATGATGTCTTCTTTCAATTTGTGAAGAAATGAAGTCTGACATTTGTTATTCTACCTCCAGTGCATGATGGTTTTGAATGTTATAGCCTAAATACTGAAGACAGAAAGTTTAGTCACAGCAGAACTGGGCATCTGCCTGCAGCAGCAGCTATTATATTCTTCCCTACTTCTTTTGGTGGCATTGCACTTCATATATGAAAGGACAAAATGGGCCTTAGAGACAGAATTTACTTCTCAGTACTTGAACTGGTTTTGCTCAGGGATGCTTAGCACAAATTAGTAAGCAATTACTTGCAGGAATGAAAATTTGATGCTTATTACCCACACATTACGATACACTAAAAACATGTGAAGCTGCTTGGTATTTGTGATTTCGTGAATACATCTCCATGATCTACTTAAGGCAAGGGAACTCCTTATTTTAGTAGGTTTCAAGCATGTAAAGATGTAGCAAGGATTTAGGGCCTCTTCAGAGAGCACTACCCCTCTTACCATTCTTCCTGTAAACCACTGAGAGCTTCTTTAAGCACTTAATGTTTGATGTTTATACCTTTTTTTTCCTCATGGATGGAAGTATAATTGAGTTAAAACAGTTGTTCACTGATGAATACTTCATTTATAATAGGCACAACTGTAGTAATTTTACTGTCACTCAAGATGCTGCTACCTTGTAAAGCTGTACTTAGGAAAGCCTGCTGTTTTCTTTGCTAATTGAAAATAACAATTGGTTATGAAGCATTACAGAAGGTCAGTGTTCTTGCAAATAAGCAATGGGAGATAGAATTATCCAAAACAGTTGATATCTTTTTCACATAGACTTAGATTTTTATGGAACAGTGTTTGAGAAATTGGCAGCTGTGTATCAAACACACAAGGCAGTCTAATCAAAGTCAATGAATTCTGCTTTGCATCTGAGATGCTTTTCAGGCACTAACATTTATTTTGCTTGTGTTTGTTCCAGATGAACACTTTTGCATTCCAAGTGGCTTGACTCAGAGCTTACTTGCTGCAGAAAACAGTGTGGCAGGGCAAGGTGTAGGAAACAAGATTAATGCTCAGAGAAATACAGCTCATTTCTCATTCTCTTCTGAATGACAATATTTGAATTTATTTATTTTTTGCATTTTTTTTCTCATAACAACTGAGATTTTTTTTTTCTGTGAATTATAGTTTGTTTTGTAACACTGCAAAAGAGAAAAATAATTTTGGGAAAGCAGTAACTGGTATTTTTTAATGATGAGCCACTATCTCTGTAAGTCCTATTTGCATGTTTTATATTCTTCATTCTATTCCACCAGAACAGTGATTTGTGATTGAATGTATAGCCAAGGGCCTGTCCTAATTTGCATTGTTAAAATTTTAACTAATACGGTAATATCCCTGCAGGTCATTTACAACCTGCGTAATCTATTTGCTGAAGCAATGTCATGTAAATTAGAATTATGAGTAGATGATTGTAAGTGATTAAGTTAGCATGTCTTAAGAAGTTACCACCCTTGAGCTGAGATGCAATAACTGACTGCTGCATGCTCCTATTTCATGCCAGGTGAATGTTGGCTAATTTAAATCACTGTGTGGTGCATAATTGTCTGATCTTACCATACAATTATTATTTTTTTAATATCTAGGTAATTTTCTTTTTTTTTCTTCTTTTCTTTTCTTTTTTTTTTTTTCCTTTCTGAAGTTGTTACAAACTGTCTGAAACTGTCAATGCAGGGGTGTGTACTTGACTCTTAGAATCTGTTTCTGAAAACAAATTTCGTTTGGAAGGTGTTTATGGCACTGCATGCAGATGTTGTTTTCTTCTGCTTCCAGTGCAAGTGCATGGCAATACAGCAGCCAGGCCAGTGGCTCTGGCACAGGCATTGAGCACTCTGCCTGTGGAAGCAGTGTGGCCTCTGCACCCTCTCTGCTACCTGTGAATGTTCTGTTTGCTAAAGTCAGTGAAGTGGTAGAGGTTGACATGTTTATATTCTAGTGGGGAACATGATAAAAAAGGCAAACAGCCACAGAACAGGGGAATTTTCTTATTAAATATTCATAATTAATATTTCTTTGTTAAATTGATCTATGTAATATTGATACACCGTAGAAGAGCAAGGAATGAGCCGGAATGCTCGTGTAGTATTCATTTACCCAATGTGATACATACTATTCAACATAGGCACTGTGTTTTCTTGGAAAACAGTGAACTAGTACATAGCCACAGAGCTCTCAACAGAAGAAAGTGATCTGCTGAAGGGGACATGGAAATGTACTGGATGGGCCAGCTTTTGGGACAAGATGGTCTTCCAGGGTACAGAGTGCAGTCTGACGTTCAGTCAGTGCTCAGACACTACAGCAAGAGCTGCCGAAGTGGGACTCCAGCTAGACGTTTTAAAAACCTAGACAGAGATTATATCTGGCTTGTGTCTAGAAAATAATTATGCACATTCTTTAGAATATTTAAACTGATGATGAAAACTCTGTCATTCATCAGGCATGTTGGTTTTAAAAACGAATAGATGTGTTAGTGCCTGAGAACAGCGATGTATCTTACTGAGAGGTTCACAGGCATTTGATTGCATTTATCCACCCGTGCAGACTGAGATAAGCATAAGGACATCATTCTTAAGTTTCAAGACAGCAAGTTAGCTGGTTGTAAAAGCTATTATGGAAGTCATGGGCCCTCTACGTTTTTTATTTGATCGTTTTGATGACGTTTCTTAAAGACCACATAAGAGCTGCTTAGGTTTATTTTTTAGTTTTCTCAGAGCAGAGAGTTCACATGTTGAGAAATGTGCTACTTCATATTAAAAAAAGATGCCATCATGAATCATTATGAAGTAATGTTCTTATTGCCAGTTTCTTTCTTGTGAAAATGTTTAATTCATTCCAACCTTAACAGAGATTCCTGTCAAAATGAGAGTGAGTCTCAGACAAAAAGAATTCAACAAATGAGTTGAGTCTATGTGGAATATTGAATATTACCAATAAAGCAACCAGCTTCCTCCCTAATTATGTTAAATTTCTGTTGCTGTCTGGAAGATACTTCTCTGTTATAAATTGTAACAGAATCATCTGAAATCTGCTTCAAATATACTGATATACCTCAGCTGAGGAACTGGTCATGTACAGCAAGCATTTTGGAGGTTGGATATGCCAAAACTTTGCACATATGGCTACATTAGTGCTATCTAACTCAAAACACTATCTTTTCATTAAAATTGCACTTTTTTAATAATTAAGGTTCTGTTCTGCTAATGTAAGTGCTTTTGTACTCTTTCAAATTCATGGCAAAGCAACACATAGAAGTAAGTTATATCAGTTGTCCCAACCTGGTCCTTTGAGAGTGGCAAACAGCACTGATTTCATAGTGCACTTTCAGTGACTCCAAGAAAAACAGCTCATATTATTTGTCCACTGAAAATGAGTAATACTGAACGTTTTCTTATGTGCATTATTTTCCCACGTGTTATTTTCCTGCATAGCTATTATATGCTCTACACATATTTGATATAACTTCTCTTGCTTTCTAGGCTGAGAAGTACTTAATTTCTTTTAAATTTCATTTTATACACTGCTATAGAGACTGCCTCAGGGTCTCCTGATGCCCATTATGGTGAGAGCCCTTCCCAGGAAGTCTCTGCTCCTGGGAACAGATGCATTTATCAGCTCTGTGGAAGACAGAAGTGGACACAAAGCTTTTCAGTTGCCAGTTAGATTGTTCTGAGAACCTGAGTTCTAGCAGGACATGCAAAAGGCATTTTAGCTGTGTTGCCTTCAGTATGAAATTGTAGCCCTGATAAGTTCAATGCTGGAAGCCTTCCTGCCCAGACAGAGCTGTTTGTGTTGGAGGATATAGGCTGGGCAGTCCCTACCAGTGTGTCTCCCTTGCCCAGTGTGGCCCATGTGGGTTGTTCCACACAGCGGGCGTCCATTCAACCTCAGAGCTGCAGGTGCTGATCTCCCCGTGCCAAAGCAGGCTGCCAGTTAGGGTGGCTGATGCCCCATAGGAAGAGGGCAATGTGGGCTGGGGAGACAACCTGTGGTAGTTTGATTGCTGTCATCCCTGATTCTACAGGGTTTTCTCTCATGGATTTATGGTTAAGATTTACAAAGAAATCTGGTGCTTTATAAATTTTGGCTGCTGAACAGATTTCTTCCACTACCGTTTTTGTATTAATTTAATTTTTGCTACATGGTGAATGTACTCTTAGCAGTGACAACTAACAACTAGGCTGTAATCAGCATGAATAAAAGCAAATGCACGCTGAATATGTACTAAAGAAGTGCATTGGAGCTACCAGCTGATTTCACAGTGTTATACAGTTAAGACTGAGGACATGAAATATTACGCAGCCCCCTAACTGGCATAACATTACCAACACAGTGCCTGCAGCACGGCAGCATCAGCATCTGCCACAGAGAAATGTAAAGCCAGAAATCCAATTTCAATTGCGGATTTTATGCTTCTGTTACTTTCCAAAGAACGTTGAGCTCATTTGTTTGTTTTCTCCTTTTATCTGCAAACCATTTGAATACAGTCAAAGACACTGAACAAAATTCTTTTGTACAGCAAAGCGCTGTTGGTTTGCTGTGTGGCTGTGGTGTTACATTCAGCCCCTCCATGACTCAGCCCTGTACTTCTTCACTGGCCTGTTATGATGCTTAACTAATTAATGCCTATATATTGCTTGATGTCCTCGAGAAAATAGAAATACAAAGCTACAAATATACATGCAAATAATGTTTTATGCCTGCTGAACTCTGTTTTCAACTTGTAATTACACAGTTGAAGCGCCATAAAGAGAAGCAGGAAAGAGAAGATTTGAGAGAAGCCGTAATGAGAAAAGGCTTTCCAAGAAGATTCTTTTTTTCCCTCCCTATATAATGCAATATTCTGTTATTTGGCTTTTATGGATTGGATGCATTATTAATTTTTTATTCCAGTCCTACTCAGAAAGCATTTAAGAAGTTGTTATTCCAGTAATGTGAAAATGATGGGAGAAAAATATTCCCCAAAAATACTTGAAATCGTAGGTCTCAGGATTCTTGAGTAACAATTTGTGTGAGCTAAAAAATGAAGAATTAACTTTTTCCAACATTTATTGGTCCGTTAACTGATAATATTTTAGAGCGAAGCTATCCTCCAGGGATTTCTTCAGTCTTACCTTTGGGATTGTGATCTACATCCAGCATCTGTGCTGCACAGTAACTGTTACAATAGTAAACCACCATATTTCTAGCTTTTAAGTCACCCATTGTGTTTGCAGACTTAGCAATTGCTGGTGTTTGAGTGTATTTTTATTACTTTGTTCACAATTGATTTATTGAGTTCAAAAGTAGTAACAAGAAAGAAAGATTTGAGCTGATTCTGAATAAATTTTGACAGGTTTATCATCTAATTTCAGGCATCCAAAAGTAGTGGCAGAAGCTGCTTTTGGGCAATGAATACTGGAAATGATCTGCTCAGCTTTAATTAGAATATATATTTTTTTTTTCATGGAAATGAAGGAAATGTATAGATTCATATGTTTATTAATTCAAATATGTAGCAAATTCATTTGTGAATAATTTTGAAATGGATAAATACTAATGTTGTGTTGTTGTGCAGTTACTATGGATTCTTGGTTTGCAAAATATGTGGCATTGTGGCTAAATAACGACTTTTTAGGCAAACACACGGAATGATGTGATAATATGTTTGGAGTTGTACACAGAGATATGGCAGAGAAAAGTGTTGGTAAATGTAACTGAGCTTTATTTTAGTGCATCTTCTTGGAACAGATTTGTGCGAATTGTTTTTGTTTGTTTTTTTAATAAGGCCTTTACGTAGAGGTTCAGTCTCCAATTTTGTTTTCACAGAATTTTCCTTACTTCCATCTTCCCGCGTTAGCCAGTGCTAATGCAGCTTTCCTAAAGGCCTGACAGCTTTCTTGCCCTTTGCTATTGCTGCATGGTCTCGTGGGAGTATTGCAATATAAAGAGATTATCCTTTAGATGCCAAAACTGAGTGTGCTATGCTTGATTTCTCACTTTAACATACTTCCTCTGGTAAATAACTTATACATTCATTTCATTAAATGGTGCCTGATATTACTCAGTGATTCATTTTTCAATGAGCAGTGTGTACAAAAGCCATCTCACATAGTTATTGTTGTTTCATTCCCCATTTCTTGCACAGGTCCTGGGACTCTTATGGATTGGGAATCTTCCCGGTGGACAGATTCAGCATGAAAATGAACTGATTGTTCAATTAAAAACTAAATTTAGTTAATGTTACTTTTATTAGAGTCATCACAATACACGATCTCTAGATACAGTTCATCTCAACCAGAACTTCAATACCCAAGTGAATGAATGAACTTTTTGTAGGACGTATGGTAAAATGCTGTCAGCTTTCTGGCTGATACAAAAAATCCTTTGTTAATAAGAGGCCATTTTTCT
Source organism: Centrocercus urophasianus (assembly GCF_019232065.1). Classification (NCBI taxonomy): domain Eukaryota; kingdom Metazoa; phylum Chordata; class Aves; order Galliformes; family Phasianidae; genus Centrocercus; species Centrocercus urophasianus. The sequence continues at coordinate 69,974,656 of NW_024884142.1, read as the reverse complement.
GAATTGTTGAGCATGGCTTGCAGTCTAGGACCTTGAGAACCAGAGGTGGGTGAAGCTTCACAGAGCTTCACAGAGCACAACTTAGCCCTTTTGTTGTCATGCTGGCACCTCTGAGAGCATGACAGTGTGGGCGAATAACATGTCAGAGCTGGCTTAATGCCTGGAACTGCTGAGCAAATTAAGATGTATAGTAATTTTTAAAAATGATTAGATCATGGAAGTTCAGTGCCATAGAACCCAGTTGCCATTTTGTCAGGTCTTCTATACTCCTCCCATAACTGAACTGTTGGTAAATGGTCTATTTTATTATTTATTTTATTATCACAGAATCACAAGGTTGGAAACGACCTGCAAGATCATCCAGTCCAATCACCCTCCCATTCCTATTAGTACCACAAGCACTAAACCATCTCTTGTAGCTTCTCATCCAGGCGCCTCTTGAACACTGCCAGGGATGGCGACTCCACCACCTCCCTGGGCAGCCATTCCAGTGCCTGACCACCCTTTGAGAGAAAAAGTTTCTCCTAACATCCAACCTAAACCTCCTCTGGTATAACTTCTGGCCGTTTCCTCGGGTCCTACTATTTGCCTGGGAGAAGAGGCCAGACCCTTTTGCACCACAACCTCCCTTCAGGAAGTTGCAGAGTGCAATGAGGTCTCCCTGAGCCTCCTCTTCTCCAGACTATTATCTACTTGAGCTTATATTTTGAAAGTATTATCTTCTGTGGTTCTGTCTCTTTTGTTTAAAATAACAAACATGTAACTGGAGGGTTGGAAATGCAATTTGTGGAAAGGGATTGGGAGTATGAATTTTCCCCTAACGGATAATTTTTGTGTTTTTTGGTTTTTTTTTTAATATCGTACGCACATTGAATGGTTGATTTATATGATTCAACAAATGATAAAAACTCAGTAGACTGTTTTATATGGTGCTCTTCACAATGAGAAGGAACTGTAAAGATGTAATAACAATGAAGTTAAAGAAAAGTGGGTTGCTTCATTTGTGGATAGGAGAAAGCTCCACCAGTGAAAAGGGGTATCTTTCACGGTCACTACATAAGTGATCCTACTGACTCTCTATGGGACTTGAACTCAGCGTGGAAAGACTGGTCAGAAACCCTGGGTCATGAGTCAGACTTTGTAAATATCTTATTTTCTATTGGGGTGAGTTCAATATATTTAAAAAGAACAACAACAAAATAGGAATTAATTGAGCAAATTACTGCTTTCTGTCAGAATGTTAAAAAAAAAAAAAAAAAAGATTTCCGCATTTGTTGGAGAAGAAAAGTAAAAAAGTAGAAATTTACCTTGTTTTTATATGGCACATATCACAAGAGTAATGGTAAATGAAACCTTACCTTGTGTGATTTGTTTTTTATTTCAACCGCATTTTGGAACATGAATGAAAATTCTGGACTTTAGGAATTACTTTAGGGTTTTACTTCATTCTATTCATGAAAATATAACAATTTAAAGATAAAATTTTCTTAGGCAGTCAAATCAAATTAGAGGCAATCCTAGATGAAAGCAAAATGTGTTCCTAATAGTAAGTTCTTGAATTATCATAATGAGAATATTGAATTTTAAAGAATTCAATTAATCAAGTAAGAATATATTTTGGTATGTGACTTTCTGGCATTGTGCTTGTGTACAGAAACTGTATGAATATAAAAACCAACCTGAGCCAAAATGCCAACTGCGTGGAGTAACGTAACAGTCAATCTGAATAATATCATGCCTTGTGGCTCATATTTCTAACCTAGTTTTGCTCTTTCTCTGGTTTATATTGTTTTTAAGAGAGCTGTGATGTATAAACTTAGACTATTGGATGTGGTGGTGGGGCATTTCTTAGGCTCCACTAATGTAATACTGACTAACAATTAGTATATTCTTTCCTGTCACCCTGGTTTCATCAGCTGAGGTAGAAACACCAGCTACTTTTCTTTGCTTGCTGAAATCACAATTCCTCTAGCTGATTTACTTTTCTTAGTTGTATCTAAAGATCTGCTTTGCCCAAAATAAAAGAAAAACTGAAAGGAAGGGATATGTAAAAAGTAAATAAAGATTTGCTGTGTGTGAGTCTATATCAGTAGAAAAAAACACTGTGAAACACTAATGGTGTTGTGAATTAGAGGGATATTTTATAAATCTGTAATTAGTATTTAAAGACCAACACAGTCATATTTCTTGCTTGAAATATGAAATGCTGCACCACTGTAATTTGCTCAGACTGTAGTGAATATTAGGACTTAGAGGTATAAATATTGTGTCTGTTCTCAGAGTTTCCAAATTGATCCAGATTATGAAAACAGTTAAATTGGCTTTAAAAATCACAAGATAAAGAGAATGAAGTGGAAGCATAGTGGCATTCAACATCTTTCTAGAATTTACTAGTGGTATTCATTTTTCTTGTCTGTGTGTGAGATGGAGATTGAAACAACTTTGCCTGCAAAGAAATGTCCGTACTTTTTGGTAGGCAAAAGTCTCGATTTAACGTGAAAGATTACAAAGTTATGGAAGTCACTTTGTGAGAACTCGGGCATTTTTGGTAAGTGTAGTTTCAATGCCTTTATAGGTATCCCAATGTTACTTTTAAAAATGTATGCTCAGACCAAGTTTGGCTAGGCACTTTACAATATCATCACAGCTAATGTCTATTAAAAAAAAAAACAGCAAAAAAACAAAAACCAACTTCAGTTTCATTTTGTATTACGTGTGAACTTGAGGCATTGTTGGTGAAGAGCTTAGGTTAAGAATTAAGGAACCTAAAGTTTGCAGCTGTTTAGTGGCAAGGATTTGTTTTGTCGGAAATGCACAAAGTGTTAATCATACTGAGTTAGATCACCCAGTTTCAATGCTCAGAGAAGTTATAAATCTAGTTTGACTTGTAAACTTACTGTCTAATTATTGTTTACTGTAATTCATCTAATGCCACTAAAGTTACTATCCATTTACACAAATGTAAGTGCAAACGTGTTAAAAGCTTCAAAAAAGGACAAATGGACATTTGTCTAGTAGATGGATCATTCTGTTTCTAGCTTATTTGTATAAAAATGTATTCTTACCTATTAATACTTGCTAAAATCATGTTTCTGAATGGATGACAGATCCTGTTCCTGGCTGTTAGATTTAGTTCATCTCACACAGACCCAGTTCTGTTCATCACAGAAATGCTCTCAGGAGATGAAATGCTTCTTTGCTAGTGAGTTTGTGGAAGGGCAAAGGTGAAGGAGTGAGGAGAAAATTCTCTTTGGCATAAGTATTTCCTGTAGACAGCAATTACATACAGGTCTGTGAACTTTAGTTAGCTACCCACAAGCGTTTGAATGATGAGCTCAACATAGTGTTTATCTAGCCTTCCTTTAATTCTCTATTTCAAAGGCATGCGGTAAAGATGCTTCAAAATTAAATACTTTTTTTTCTTTTTCCTCTTTAGAGTGAAAGAGCAATTAATGTAATCGTAGAGGTGGAAAGTATTTTTTCAGCATCACCGTTATTATTTACAAAGCATAATTTAAGTTTTATTGTTTCAAGTACTCATGCATATCACATTGGGTAGCAAGTGAATTAGAATCTCATGTTATTTCTTTGAATTACGGGAACATAGTTTGTATTTGCACATTACTTTCAGGTATCTTTCTATCTGTTATTTGTACTCTTGCTTTGTATTTCAAAATTATTGTTCTCTAGTTGATTTCCAAGAACCAAAAGAAAGACATGCTGGAATGGTTTTCAGCTTTCATTGCACTGTGATACATAGCCTGCCAAAGGAAGGATGCCAGGAGCAATAGAAAATCAGTAAATAAATTGTTGGCTGATACTATTGTGAATATAGGTAAGAACTTTGAACTTGCAGAAACCATAGACAATCTGAAAGTTTCCTGATACCTTCTATTTTTTGATTTTCCCAAGAAGAAATATTCTCTACCAGCAGATTGTTTAGTTACAAACTTTATGAAGAAAAACTCACAGAAAACGGTAAATCAGTAAGGGTAAATAAACTGCTTCCATTTTTTCCTTCTAAATTCGGCTTTTAATGTTCTAATGAAGACCATATGTTTCTTTAAATTAGATAGATATGATATTTATGTTTACATACAAAGAGCCTGAAATATGAATGTGTGAGAAGTCAGTGGAGATGGAGTTACAGGTTGGAAGGAATCTGGAGAGGTCATCTCATTATGTCCTGCTTAAAGATGGGCCAACACTGAAGTCAGAGCAGGTTGCTTACAGTTTTGTCTGGTCAGGTCCTGAAAATTGCTAATTCCCAGTGTACCTAAAACCCTAAGGACTTCTGAAAAACTAATTTTTTGCCAGTTAAATGTCTTCCAGTAAATTTCAAGTTGACCTTGCATTCCTGGGAAGTAGGCAACTGGTTGTGCATTTCAAGCAGCATCTCTCTATCTGGAAGTAGAAATATAGATCATTTTCTCACCAGTTGAAGTTACTATGAGTTCACTATGTAGAAATTATGTATCGGACTGTGGCATTTTTCCTTCTGCAAGTGCTGCTGTTATAAGTTACTGTATGTGTAACTATTTTGCCATTAATCAGCTCATTGTTTGATGTCACACTGACTACGAGTTCTGTGTTTGAACTTAACGTATAAGCTTATTTTGCAGTAAGTCATTATAATTTCTTTAATCTAATTACTACTTTAATGAACGTAGCTTAATGCTGTTTTCAAGTGTTATCTTTCTTCCCAGCTAGTAATAGCATATAGTAACAGTGCAGAAAATCTGCAGTACTAATTTGATACAGTAAAGAAAAAAATGCTGTTTTAAAGGAAAAATCTATTGTATTCAGATATAGGTAGAATAGTATATTGGAGGTTTTTTCTCTTCTGTTGAAGCAGCAGCCTTTCTAATAAGGAGTCCAGATGAATTGGACATAGATATTTCCTCCTACTAGTTTTTGGGGCACAGATATTGTGAGTATTTCAAGTCTTGTTCACCCAAAATACGGCCATGGTTCTTCCTGATGGGGAAATTGAAGAGTTACCTTCTCCCAGTACTTTCAAAATGAACAAATGGCCCCAAAGAAAATGTGAAATGGAGCTTCCTCTGTAGCCCTTGCTCTGTAGCAGTTATCCAGGTATTTCTGAATGGAAGAGATTTTAGCGTCTAGAGCTTCTTTAAGCAAAATCCCCTGCCCTGGCCAACTAATAGGAAAAGAAGCTCTCTGTTGGTCTGGATTAGATCCTTGGTGTCAAATTCACTCTCAGGTCCAAAGAAGTAATGCATTTTTTTCCTGGCTTACTCTCTGTCACTTCCCAATATGGTCACATGTAGCACACAGTGCTAGCAAATTGTCTTCAGTAATGCTAAATGTCATTGGCTGCCTATATTTTATCATCACATAGAATTGTCCAAGAATGCTGGACTAACATTATTATGGGAATGAGGAAACTAGTGGCATAAGCATGAAAGCTATCCTCACAGTAACTAGAAGCGTATGTCCTCTGTTGAGACTAAACATGTCCAGTGTTGTGGAATTCCAAAAATTAAATTATTTAAACTGTTTCCTGAGTAGAGCTGTGTTTGAAATAGCCCAACAGAATAGCGTTGTAAGATAAATACAACAAAAAGTCTGTCTGGAAACCCTTGTGGAATTGATTTTTTTTATATACTAACAAAGAGTTCATGTGTCCTATGAAAACCTGTGAATACTTTGGACGATGAGTACTTCAGATATGCAGGCCTTTGTGTTATTACATGAGTTTTAATTTGCTGTGTATGCATTAAATCTTTACCTTAAGTGTAACAGTACTCTCTTTTGACCCAAGAAGGAAATTGAGTTTGACTTACATTTTCTGCCTTTCTGTATTCTGCTAGTCTCTGATATGGTTTCTATGTCAGCACACACACTCAGAGTGCAATCAGTCTTCCCTTTCAATCAGATAGATCTCTAGAACTGTGGTCTGGATTTAACCATCTCTTGAGTGCCTGGATTTCTTAAAATAATCTCGAACAGGCAGTTACCTTTTTTCCCCCCCACAAAAAACATCTGACTAAGGCAATCAGCTGGGTATTTCATCATTTCAGGGTTAAGAACATAGTGAGCGTTTTGTTTCAGTTTTTTTTTTTTTTTGTCCTGTTAAACTCCTCATTGCCACCTGGTCTTAATACATTCAATCAATATAATTTGGCACTCAAGGCCTTTTCACTGGCCACAGGCAACTCTAGCCTGTCTCATGCAGAACACCTTCTATGGTATGTTCTCATCAATTCACTATATATGATAACCCATTCATACATACTTTTTGGAAGAAACGAGTAAGATTGAGCTTACTAGCATTTTGCAGGGAGAATTTACTAATTTTTTACTAATAAATTGCTAGCAAAGTTACAAATGTTGCAAGTGTTTTATGAAATTCTACTTCAGGATTTCATGAGCAGCTTATACAATTTTCAAATTAATGTTTTTTGTGTAATTCAAAATGCCGTTCTCAGCAGATGATTGATCTGCTAGCTATCTGGAAGGAAGATATTTGCAATTGCCTTATGTACTTGATTTGTAAGTCTTTAGTCAGGAAAAAGAGCCTAGGTATCTGACAGAGATGAGTTTACATAGAGTTATATCTAGCCAACCAGTTTTTAAAAGAAGTAATATTAATACTTTGATAGGCAGGACTAGGTTACAAAGTAAATTATGTATATATTTATGTTTTGGTATGTTTGGTAAGTTTTCTGGTAGCTGCAGGCCTATCAGTATCACCTCCATACCCAGGAAGGTTATGGAACGAATAATCTCAGGAACCATCATGGACCAATTAAAGGTCAACCAGGGGATCAGGCCCCGTCAGTATGGGTTTATGAATGGTAGATTCTGTCTGATAAACCTGATTTCATTCTGTGACAAGGTGACCTGCTTAGTGGATGAGGGTCAGGCTGTCGATGTGGTCTATCTGGACTTCAGTAAGGCCATTGACACTGTCCCCCATAACATTCTCGTGGAGAAGCTGGCCCAGCTCCGCTGGGTGAAGCACTGGCTGGAAGGCTAGGCCCAAAGAGTCGTGGTCAATAGAGTTGGATCTAGTTGGCAGCCGGTTATGAGTGTTGTGCCCCAAGGCTCAGTACTGGGGCTGCTTCTGTTTAACATCTTCATTGATGATCTTGATGAGGGATTGAGTGCACCCTCAGCAAGTTTGCAGATGACACCAAGTGGGAGGGAGTGTTGATCTGCTAGAGGGGAAAAGGGCGCTGCAGAGGGACCTAGACAGACTGGATCCATTGGCCAAGGTTAACGGCATGAATTTCAATAGGGCCATGTGTCAGATCCTGCATTTTGGTCACAGCAACCCCAGGCAGCACTACAGGCTTGGGGAGGTGTGGCTGGAAAGCTGCCTGGTGGAAAGGGACCTTGGTGTATGGACAGTCGGCTGAACATGAGCCAGCAGTGTGCCCTGGTGGCCAAGAAGGCCAATGGCATCCTGGCTTATATCAGGAATGGTGTGGTGAGCAGGACTAGGGAAGTCATCCTGCCTCTGTACTCGGCATTGGTGACACCTCACCTCGAGTACTGTGTTCAGTTTTGGGCACCTCAGTACAGAAAGGACGTGGAGGTACTGGAGCAGGTCCGGAGAAGGGCAATGAGGCTTGTGAAGGGCTTGGAAAAAACGCCCTATGAGGAGAGGCTGAGGGAGCTGGGGCTGTTTAGTCTGGGGAAGAGGCGGCTGAAGGGAGACCTTATTACTCTCTTCCAGTACCTGAAAGGTGCTTACAGTGAGAGCAGGGTAGGTCTCTTCTTGCTGGTGACAGGTGACAAGACGAGGGAAAATGGCCTCAAGTTGCGCCAAGGTAAGTTTAGATTGGACATTAGGAAACACTTCTTTACAGAAAGGGTGGTTAAACATTGGAATAGGCTCCCCAGGGAGGTGGTTGAGTCACTGTCCCTGGATGGGTTTAAGAGCTGTTTGGATGTGGTGCTCAGAGATATGATTTAGCAGAGGATTGCTAGAGTTAGGGTACTATGGTTAGGCTGCGGTTGGACTTGATGATCCTTGAGGTCCCTTCCAACCTGAGTAATTCTATGATTCTAATAACAGCAGTACTTCATTTTATAGAACTGTACGTCAACACAAAAGTAGTTGCTAACCTGTTGGGAAAGCATGGAAGGATAATGGAAGGAACCGAATGAACTGGCAGTTATATGAGTATTCTTTTGGGCCTAGGTATCCAAACTTTGCATAAAACTGAGATTTCATTTGCTTAATATGAAACAGAGCAAGTTGTAGTAAGCCTTACTTACTGTGACCGTGGACACATACAAGTTTACAGAGCCATATAGTGGCACTGTAAGTTGTTAGTTACTTTCATGCATTTTTCACCCTGATTTAAAAAAATAAATAAATAAATAAAAATCAATTCTAAAACTCCCCAGTTTGTGTCTGTTTTGACGTCTAACTGAAGTAGCAAAGTGGAAATAGATCTGCTTAAAAAAACACATGGTGAAGAAGTAAAGAAGAATTCAAAAAAAATTGTGGGAATTTCTCAAAAAAGTGCTTACTACATTTCTAAATGGATTCATTTATTTATTGCCCTTTTTGAGAAAAAAAAATCAAATTTTAAATGTATGTTTTTTTAAAAATGTTTTAAAAGAATTCAAATATTTAATTTTATGTGGTCGCATTTTGGAAGAGAGGTTTTAGTTTGGTTTTCTTCTCATTTTGAATTTTCTCCCTCTTAAAGAATTCTCAAGCTTTTGTGCCTTCAGAAATTTCCTGTTGCAAGTAATTTTAAAGAAATTATATGAAAAGCTTTATCCCCAGGCTTTATCTTCTTCCCACTTCTTTTTTTCCCAGTTCAAAATACATTATTTGCGAAATAGATGAAGACTGCAAGAGGAAATAGAGGCAAAAGTCCACCAAGCTCAACAGATCAAATGAACTTTTGGTTAATGAACTTTAAGATAGAAATATAATTGAAGGCCTTGCTCATCAAACACCTCCAGAAGGAAAAGCAATAGTTTGAGAACTGTAAGAGTGTGGTCAGCAAAACCTTGGTTTTTTCTCAAGAAATAGGAATATTTGCAGAGGTGAGTGAAAGGTAGAATTTTAACAAAAGGAACATGAGATTGCCGATTGTTCTCAGAGTAGAGATTTGTGAAAAGACGGGACAGAGAACACAAAATTTTTAATCGAAGTTCTACAGTGCTTCAAGTTACTTAATTTTACCCAAAAGGTGCAGTGTTTTTCCATGTTTCAGGCTCAATCTTCATTTCTTGAGTTACTAACTGCATCTTCTACACACTCTACAAAAAAAAAAAAAAAAAAAAAAAAAAAAAAAGTGCCCATAGCAAACATAACATTTATCTTACTAATGATACCTTTGAAATTCTTAGTAGTCAAATATATTTAGCTAGCTAGCTAAATGTTTTTATTTGAAGAATTGGAGAAGTATGTGTCGGGTAAGAAGAGAGAAGGTAATTTGCCATGACCTATTTTCATTCCATTCCAATTGAAATTGCACCATTTAGCTGAGTTCTAAAAAGGGATGCCTGAAGCACTCTTGCATTAAATCATCTGTTAATGTCAGGACAAATCTATCTCATCTACCTGCTTGTAGGTGGTGACATCCTTCTGCAAGGGAAATTGGTGTTCTGCACACTCATCAGAAACTTTCATGTGCTAGGACAACAGCAACAAGAGCTGATATTTTGACAGTTGATGAGGAGAAAAACTTAAGTTGAAAAACTAAGAAAACAGGTAGAAATACACATCTTTGCCCTTAGTAGCTCTGATGTAGCCATCTCAAATTCAACCAAAACCTTAATGATTTGGTACAAGAGGTAAAAAGGTATTGTTTTTAAAGAAAAATGAAATAATTGCAAATTCCATCCTGATGTAAAAGAAGCATAACTTCTCTGAATTTCATAGTCTTACAGGAAAATTTGGATTCTAAGCATGTGTCACAAACAGTTAACTACTTGTCCCATTTCCTTAGTCTGAAAATCTAAATAAGATAAAGTGTTCTGGAAGCCTTTCTAATGTCTCTCATCCTCTCCAGTACCCTGTCTGCTGGACACAGCTGAAGTTTCAGAGCAAGGGAGTTCTATGCCTGTCTGGGTGCCATGGACTTTGGCTATGAGCAGCTGAATGAAAGACATGAAAAACAAGCTTAACTGTCTGTCATTACTGTGGCATGCCATGCATTTGCTGTTGAGCCATGTTGCAGTGTTTGGTACTGTTTCTCTAGCACTCTGTGTGCCAAATACAGTCATTAGGTGATCTGAGATCTGTCAACCATCTGCGCCTGGTATTTGTTCATCCTCAAATGGGGAAGATATCAGTACAGAGCTACAGTGGGGGATGGTGGTTCTAGGAGGTCTCTGGGGCTTGTCATTTGAGTTACTGTGTCCCTTGCATTTACTGTTCAATCCTTCTACCTGACTAATATTTGAGTCTCCTGAGAATAATGTCACAGTGTGACAACGGGTTAAAACATCGTTTCTTAAATATTTGCCAATGGTCAGGAATATCCAGACAGCTTTCATGTAAATGAGAAATTTACTAATCCGTGAACTTGGGCTTTTTGTATTTTTAATTTACATTACATTGGGTTCATGAAGTAGGGAAAGAAGTTATAGCTTCCTTCCTGGTGGTGGGTTAGACTATACTAGCTTTGACACACCATTTACAGAGATGGATTCATTCTGCAGCAAAGCTGAAGATGATATTGACCAAATTTGTGCAAAGTACCCTTTATTAATTCTTCTTGTGCAGGTTACTTGTGTATATTATAAGAACTATCTCACTATGTTCTAGTAATATATGGAAACCTGTAGAGACAAAATGATTGATTATTAGTCCTGATATTTGTAATTTGATTTGTGCAGCAGGCATTAACCAATACCAATTTCCAATTTTCCATGTTCTTAGTTCTGAAATTCCAAATCTAGATGGTCATGCTATCAGATCTGAGTCTGCTTTGTTTAACCCAAGTACGAAGATGTAGTGTAAAGTGATATTAATGAAGACTGAACTGGGGCCCTGGTCACCCACAGTCAGCAGGAGAGCTTCAGATTAGGATAGGCCTAATAATGAACACAAACATAGTGGAATATGTTGCCAAACTGAATCTTTCATACTCTGTCAAATGGAAACACCAGAATAAATCTTCATGTCTCTCTGCTGGACTGTGGGTTTGGCACAGAGATTGCTCAGACAGTAGCTCCAGACGCCCTGAGAACAGAGACCTCCTTTTGAAGTAAGTTACAGAGTTCTCATATTCCATTCAGAGAAGAAATAAAATGTAACAAATTGAAGCAATTTTTATTTGCTGCTGATTAAGTATATTTGGGAATAGTAGTCAGTTGGACTACCCTGTGTCTTTGCTAGTTTGGGAAAAATTGTCTTCTTCCTAGGTTACCTTATGAGTACAGAATGCCTCTCTAAAACATGCACAGTCTCTTAAAAGAGCAAATCCTTTTATTTAAATCCACCAGTGTATGTGGTATTGTTTGTTGTTTGACATAGCAGTTCCTTTTGAATAAACTGGCAAGATTTATTGCCACAGTGCAAACTGAGGGAATGATATTTTAAATTGTCATTGAATTGTATGGCCAATCAGTCTGTGATGTGAAGACTTGAGAACTCCAGGAGAGTCCTAAAAAAATGTTGCCCTGTGGAGACTTGAAAAGTCTGTGAATCTGCTGTGAGAATTTTCCCTCAATTCTCATGCTGGGAAATGTGTTATTTCAGAAATTTTAGAAGTGACAGAGGAATTTGACTTTTCAGCTTTGAAGTTCTGAAGCGTGTGAACATTTTTCCTTATTTGTGGGCATGACAAACTCTGAACACTCTGTTCTGTCTCTATGCGTGGATATGCACTTACAGTGCTATGGCACTGTACAGAAAAGAATGTTTAGAGGAATCAAAAAGGACAAGTTGAACTACAACACAAATTAAATAACAGAGATAAATGATGCTGCAGGAGTTAAGATGACAAAGGCCATGTGTCTGTAGGGAAGAAATCATATCTTCAAGCAGCAGATTGCCCTGAATTTTTTATTCTTCCTTATTTTTAAATCTGGGTTCACAGAGAATCAGAACCTTGAAGATCATTGTACTGGGACTAAGACTCGTCTGTTAAGATGACCATGAAACCTGATAGAAATACACAGGAGAAAGGCATTGTTTGCTTGATTTTTTTTTTCCCCCTTGGAAATAGAATCAATTAACTTTCAGGCACAACAGGTTTTGATCCATAACTTATTTCTTCACCTTATCTTGGAACAGGCAGTGTACCTGTGCTCTTCTCCACTGCTCTTCTGAGCAGTGTAGGATAATGCAGTTCATCTGTCTGAGCGACACTGTACCCCCGGAATCTAGGAAAATGGATTTTTCTTCAGGTCTTGTGTAACAGAAATTCCTTCTTGCTCTTTTTCCATGCAAGGCACTGCCTATGGCCTTAACTCCTCTGGTGGACTGGAACTCCAGCAGTCCCCTTGGCAGGATTCATTTTTAACTTTGGGAGATCGGAAACCTCTTAAAAGTGTATGTGAACAGAAATGTAGGGGATATTCAGAAGATTTTTAGAAACTTTGTAACAAACATAAAAGGAAACCAACAACCCCACTCTCAGTTGATGAACTATGATAGACGTTTTGTTTATTATGTCTGTTACCATTTGCAAACTGTCAGTGGCGGATTGTCAGTGTATCAGAATTTCTCGTGTCATAGGTGATATTATTTATCACCACTATCTCTCATCCTCTCTCTCCACTTGCAGACAGAGCAACCATAACAAAGGACAGCATCTGTATTACATTTTGTATGGGCATCACTGGCTAATTTTTTTCCATACCTGAAATTAACAGTGGGGATAGATTGTCTGTTAGGAAGCTAATCTGGTCAGACTATGAGCAAAATCATGTAGCCTAAAATTCATAGGAGGAGTTAGACTTCTGCCTGTGTTTGGGTACCTACATACCTCCTTAGATGTGACTCTGAATGCTTCTGACTCCCAGTTGCATATTGGAAACCATAAATAATTAGAAATTAGATGATATTCCACTAATTTATTAGGATATTGAGATGCAACTGCATACCATGAAAACATATGAAACAGGATAAGTGCCTCACAGAAAGCTACTATTGAAAAGACACTCTTGGTATCTGAATCTCAAAGCATCCATTCATTTCATGTTTTTCTTTAAGTATGCCCTATAGAAAGCAAAAAGTAAAAATGTTGTGACTTCTGCGTGTTAAACTTTTCACACAGATAATAGAGCACATACCTTTACTAGAAAATGATGGAATTGTCTCTATAACTCTACAGTGATAAAAATTCCATATTGTTAAATATAAATAGTTTTATGGTAATAATAGGAGATTTGCAAGGAAGAGAGATTCATTTACTTCTAAGAAATGTCTGACCTCTGCTACTTCACAACCCATTAGAGAGAGCTAAGGTCCACATAAGCTGGCATTCTTTCTCTTTTACCTGGAAGACGTTATTTTTTCAATAAATACCTAAATCAAGTCAATATTTTTAGAGCTAGTATGATTACCACTTGAAATGGTCTAATCTTTGCACTGAAGTTGTCTGATACTTTGTATCCAGTACCAGTTAGAAAGAAATAATTAAGATGTATTTGGTAATTTAACTGAAACATTTGAATGGGTTAGATAAACAATAGACTAATCATAGAATTGTCTAACCATTTAAAATAACATAAACTCTACTGCATATACTTTTATTTGGATTAATGTTGCTGTCAGAATTTATGAGAAATCTTGAAAGAGGATTTCATTCTTACCTTATGGTTAACGCTCTCATAAATAATAATTTGTCAGTTCTGTAGGACAATATGTACTATTAAGTTGTTCAGTGCTCCTCTTTGAAGTAGAGGTGTGCATTTAATGTTCTGTGCAATTACTCTATGGATAAAACTGCAACTTTCAGATCTCATTTTTAGAACTGCCAAATCATACTCTAACTTATCTTTTAGTTCTGAAGAGAATAAATGCCATTAATAATCTAATGCTATATAGAACAGACCTGAGACTTCTCTTGTATATGCAAGTATCGTGCAGTCTTTTTCTGCATTAAGTATTATATGAGTGTATCATTGATAACTGGCCAACAAATAATCAAAAATATAAATAAACAACAGTAAAAAAAATAAATCTGTTTTGCTCCCAGAAAAGCAATCTGATATATTAAAGGTCCATTAGGAGTTTGTTCTAGTTCTTGCTTAGACCCATGAAAGTGATAGTAGCTAATCATTTACAAATCGCTGATCTTTCTTAGAGTTGAACATCACTATCCTGTTTGATATTTTGGAGTTTATCTCCTTGCACAAAACTTTCATTCTTTCATTCTTTTCTACTGTTTTGTAAAGCTACTTTAATTTTGTATGAGTGAGAGGGAAGAATGCAATATCTAGTGGAATATTTGAGGTGAAAGTTTATCTTTAATTATAGTTTCAAAATTATTTTATGTGATCTTGTATATGCAAACCAAAATATCCAGAGAGCAAAAAATGGGCAATTGTACCATTTTTGTATGTATTTTTGCCTTTATCACATTGCCAACAGTCAAGGCTGCTGTCTACTTTAAAACTGACCCAGCTATATTTGTTGGGCTCCAGTAGCACTCATTATAATGTCTGTGACAGCCTGGCATCAGGAGAACATCAGCATGGAAGCAGCCACTTCTTTTCATCTGCTGTCACTGTCATCTGCTCCGTAGTCTCTGGGCTGAGCTTCTCAGTCTCTGTGTAGGGTATTTTTTTTTCCCTCTGGACAGGAAAGTAAGGCCTCTGCATGTGTTTAACCCCACATTTTTGCAGGATACTATTATTTCTGCTTTTAATTGACTGCAGTTTTACAGGAGAGTGTGTCCCAGATGTGATTACTCCTAAATGAAAGAGCGCTAGTGTTGGACTCGTTTCCCATCCAATTACCAGTTGCCCCTTCATTTTATTTTGAAAGTTTTTTCACTTGAGTATGGGGTTTCCAAGTGAATCTGGTAATCCTGGATTTTTTCCCTTGTTTTTTCAGGTGACCTGTAACTGTTTCACCATCAGTAATGGAGAGATGCAGGATGTTGGTGTTGGCCTATATCCCAGGTACCATGGACACTGTTTCATTCACAGGCAAAATCTGTTAGTTTTTTTTTTTCCTCTTTTCCTAGGTTGCTATAAGCACCATCAAAGTAGCAGGTAACATGTTCAAACAAGAAACTGGGAAATGCAAATAAATTAGAAAAGAATAAAAAACAGTCATCAAATTGAAAGCATTCTTAAAAGTTCTGATTACAGAGTTAAAGAAGGCTAAATAGGATGTGTCTCTATTTTTATGGGGATTATAGTCATTCTTAAGTAAGAATAAATGCTAACATTAGAAATGTGTGACTAAGGCTTCCTAAAAAATTGAATGGAAATATGTTCTGTGTTGCTTTGAAGGATAAATATTTTGCAACCAGGAGCCTTCTAATTTGTCAATTAAAAGAAAAAAAAATTGAATATGTTTATTAGTAAATTACCATAACTAAGAAAGAAAGGTAAAAAGGTAAACCCCTTGAAAGATGATATTTGAATTCTTGTTTGCATTAGTTAAGAAAGATGTACCAGGTAAGGGTATGCATTCATAGGATTTTGTTACAGTACCTGTCAATGTTGAACATGAATAATTGAACGTTTTATCTTACTATATTAATTTACATGTGTGAATATAGGGTTGAATTGTATTGTCAGGATCTAAAGGGGCCTGTTGCTGTTGTTTCTTTTCCTACTAATGTCATACGTACGCAATTTGACCGAGGACACAATATTGAGGCCTGCTTTGTGATAAAGAAAGATAAGGGAAAGACTGCTATGAGGACAGGGAAATTAATATTATGAAAAACACAGGACAGTCATCTGATTTCAGAGTAGAATGGAAATAAATTTTTTCACATACTTTGGGAAAAATGGAACAGTATTCTGGAGCGTTATTATTAGTTAAAAGTTTAATTTCCATTGAAAAAAGCCCCTGACTGGCAAAAGGTAGCTGTGTTCTTTGATGGTGCCCTGCAAAAAAAGATTTTTTACCAGTTCAATTCAAAGCAGCTTTAATTTTGCTATTTCAAATCACTCTGAGCTGGGAAAATTGTGAATTTAAATCTGTAGTTCCCAAATCCTGGGCAAATGCCCTTCCATCCTCTTCCTCCCATGCAGATTTTAAAGAGAGCAAATTCAGGCATGGCTTTTACTTGAAGACAGACATAGCTAAGTGATATTTTTTCTCCCATAAGCATGAGCAGCCATCTTCAAAGGATTTTATTTATTGATAACTTAATTGCTTGGTATGTAAGATGCAATATAGTTATTATATTATATACTTCTAAATTATGTCCACAGTAATGACAGTGTGCTAAAGATTTTTACTTTCTCTTCCTCTACAACCCCTCACAGCATGTCTTTGCTGAATCACAGCTGTGACCCAAACTGTGTGATCATTTTTGAAGGATACCAGCTTTTACTTCGCTCCATCCGAGAGATCCAGATTGGCGAAGAGGTAATTAACTTGTCCTCCCTTCCATCACAAACACCTGCAACAATGACATCTCCCTAAATAAATTCCAGACTGCAGGGCCACCAGCTTAATATTTTGATGATATATTGATGCCAATTTTTAGCACGTAGCTATCAGGGAGAAAATGATTAATAGAGTCATCTCTTCACACTGCCTGGGCCCCATAATCATTACTTCCCATAAATCACTAGCGGTCTTGATAAATTCTTGTTCCTCCTTTCCTCCTCTGGGCACTTCATTTTGTTTGTGTTTGAATGTCTTTACCCTGATGGAAACACTTAGAATATTTCTGAGTGGAATGCAGTGTTCACCAAGTCGCTGCAACAATAAGCATTTGTCAGGCTGCAGCTATGCTATAGTAGTAAACCCTTACTTGGTAGTGAAAGTAGCAATGCCAGGTTTGGTTTTTTGTCCTTTCACTAGGAAAGACTTCAAAATATCACTCATAAGAGATTTCAGATTCTAAATTATTCACAGGTTTGTTTTTAAGACAGCATTCATATTTATTTTGAAAACAATTCATTTGTAGCTAGGTAAGCATTTAGATGTAAATGTCTGTCAGAGAAACGCAGTGCAGAATTTTCTTAGTAAAATCTGCGAAGAGAAATGCATAAATAATTTGGTATGTAACAATGACCTGTGCAGTTCTAGCTCTTGGTTATTTCATAATCATGACCTCGTGTAAATATGGTTCACATCAGTAATTCGATGTCCAGGAAGATCAAGGGCGTACACATTATAATTTGGGAGCAGTATCTCTTCCTCCCTTTAAATTGTTGTTGTGCTTTTTTTTTTTAATGCATCCTTTTTCTACATTCAGAATCTGTAAATGGTAAAATATATGGTTAGGCAAAATGCTGAGGAGAACCAACACCAAAGCTTTTGCATGTTTAATTTTTCTGACAAGAGAAATCTTACAGGATGCAATATGCTTCTGTGGAGCCAGTAAGTGTAGCCATTATTGTCTGGCATTCTTGTTCAAGTCTAGTTATATGTACTTATACACACTGTTCATTTATCTTGACTTCTTGATTCACAAAGATGGGTTATTTATTTAAAAATACAAGCAGACTGTAGTGTCTTCCCAGGGTATAAGTGTTTTAATCATTAGAGCTCTACATTCTTATTTTTATGTACATGAGTCTGTTTTTCCAGCAGTGACTCTGTGACACAAATTTTAGACTTTTATGGATCTCTAAAGCACAGAAGTCTCCAGGTCAAAATCAGTGGTGAAGTAGTTATGGTGCAAATTATAAGTCATTTGTAAGGTAATCAAGGAAATAAATATAAATGATAAAGTAGAACAGTTTGAACTAATTTCTTAGCAGTGAATTGGATGGATAGTTGTGTGAATATGGACTTCAAAATGATTACTCCTTGTGGATATTATGTTTTCTAAGAAACTTTGCCTCAGAAAGTCAGAATTTTCTGGAAAGCTTAAGTTCTGTTTCCTTTGATACTTTAATGGCTCCTAGTTTTGGTTCTTAAAGAAAAGCTTGTTTTAATGGACATATAAGACAGTGTATATAATAATATCATATAAAACAATATAATTAGAATCATAGAATCACAAGGTTGGAAATGACCTGTAAGATCATCTAGTCCTACTGTCTTCTCATTACCATTGCTACCACAAACTAAATCAGATCTCGTAGCTCCTCATCCAGACACCTCTTGAACACTGCCAGGGACAGCGACTCCACCACCTCTCTGGGCAGCCTTTCCAGTGCCTGACCACTCTCTGAGAGAAAAAGTTTTTCCTCATGTCTAACCTGAACCTCCTCTGGTGCAACTTGCGGCCATTACCCCATGTCCTACTCGTTGCCTGGGTGAAGAGGCCAAACCCCTCTTCACCACAACCTCCCTTGAGGAAGTTGTAGAGCACAATGAGGTCTCCCCTGAGCCTCCTCTTCTCCAGACTGAACAATCCCAGCTCCCTCAGCCACACCTCGTAGGACTTGTGCTCCGGACCCCTCACCAGTTTCGTTTTCCTTCTCTGGACATGCTCCAGGGCAACCAGTTTCATATCCATTGAACAGTCCACCCATCAAATCCATACCTTTCCAATTTGGAGAGAAGGATGTTGTGGGGGACTGTGTCAAAGGCCTTATTGAAGTCCAAATAGATGGTATCAGTGGCTCTTCCCTTGTCCATTGACCCAGTTACATCATCATAGAAGGCTACTAGGTTGGTCAGACAGGACCTGCCCTTAGTGAAGCCATGCTGATTATCCCATATCAATTCCCTGCCTTCCATGTGCCTTAGCATAGCTTCCAGGAGGATTCGCTTTGTGATGTTCCCTAGCACTGAAGTGAGGGTGACAGGTTGGTAGTTCCCTGGGTCATCCTTTCTACTATTCTTTAAAATGGACCCAACATTGCATTTTTCCAGTCACCAGGGTTTCACCTATCTGCCATGACTTTTCAGATATTGTTGAGAGTGTCTTGGCAATTACGTCAGCCAATTCCATCAGAACACTGGGATGAATCTTGTTGGAACCTGTGGATTATATTGTCTATGGTATTATACTGTATAATGTCAAAAGTTCTGAGATGGTATGATCGACGTTGTGTCAAGTCAGCAAGAAATCTCAAGTAATTATGAGCAGTAGAAAACTTGCCTGATGCTGTTCAAGCATAAAGATTTAGAATGAGATCCCATAATAATTAGTAGAAAGTAAATAATCACTAAGATTCATTAGAAATAAGAAGCTTAGTGGCAAGTCAGCATGAGATTAGAAGAGCACTGGGGCATTACTATTCATAGAGGGCAAACTTGATAGGGCTTCTGAGCACTTGCCAGAAAGGTATCAAACTCTGGAATATGATGTATTCACTATGGCAGTGAAAAGTCAAAAATGTTTTTGTGTGTTTTAGTTCTTTCTGTAAAAGAACGCTGCAACAATTTACTCATATTTATCAGTTGTTGATCACCTCTAATCGCAGGCAGATCAGAGACAGAGTAACTTGAGGCAACTGGTTGTTGTGGTCATCTCACAATTATAAAGAAAGCTCAGGAGATGTTACTTTAATTGTGCACCAGTAGTATACATGCTATTATACTGAATGTGTCTGCTGTGGTGTGATGCAGACTTATTTTGGAATCAGATTTATGCCTCAGTCATACTTTAGAGGGTTCATGCTATAAACAGTAATTATACTGATCACCACTGATAAAATGTATGCAAGACTGTAAGAACCTAAAAAAATAATAATATCCTGATGGAAGTTTTCTTGTTTTAGTCTTGTGTCTGGGCAGATGTTGGCCTTGCATGTTTTTCACAGGAGGACATGTAGCATTTAATGGGTTTTAATTTGATTTATGTGTGGGATTTCAAATTTATTTAGGGCCAAAAAATAGGCAGTAGGAAATTAGGACTCATAAGGCAGAAGAAAATTTTGGCCTGAATCCCTGTGGAATAAAGGTGCTAAATCTGATGATGTATATTTGGAAAACCAATCATTTCTAAAATCACATGCAGAAATTCTAGCCTCTTTGGTCCTCTTTTGTGGCAAAGGCAGTGTTACCAGTACTACCTGAAGCACTAAGAAATTGCGAGTCCTAACTATTAGTTTTTATAGGAATTTAAATATGTGATTCATATATAATCACTTGGTTTCCAGAGCTAAAGCTTTAAGAAAGCAAAATGTGCTTCAGGGATCATCATAAATACAGAGAGCTGGGAAGATGGAGAATTGTCTTTTCCTTAGATTTTACTTTGCAAGACAAAAGTTCAGATTTATCATTGGGTATATTGTTCAGATTTTGTACTATGGTTCTATTGCATGCTTTTTGAAGGCAGAAAGTTACTGTTTTAAACAAAAATACACTGTGTTCCCATTGGCTTCCACAAGTAATTTTTATCAATTTTTTTGTTAATTCACTTTGCCTACTTTCCGATCAGAAGTTGCATAGCCATGGTTAGTTTGGTGCATAGCTCCAATCAATTAGTCATACTCGAGAGACAGGATGTATGAGATGATGTTGAGTTCTGCTCCAAAGTGTGTGCGCGGCTTCATGTCTACTTCAGAGTTCAGTAAGAGCAAATTTGTGTATTTTCTGTTGAAAGCCACATAATATACAGTCCTCTTAATTTTTAAATGCGTACTAAATAAAATTTGTAATTTCCTATGACCAGCAGTAAATATATTCTTGATGGATTTTCAACGGAGATGTATAAGATTTTCCTGGAATTCGAGTCATGTTGATCATAAATGACAAAACAGAAAAATCACAGCCTCTTCATGACCTACGTAACTCTGTCTTAAGAACAGATGGTTCTACACAACCTTAAGACCCTGAGACTCATTGCAAAACCAAGATGACTTACTTCTTTTTCCCCTGCCATTTGCATTAATTATAATGGAGTTTAAATTCTTACAGAATCCTCGGTCTAAAAATTCTGTGGCTTATATGAAACAAAAACAACAACAAAAAAGACGCCATAAATTAAGTCCACTGCATGGTAGTACTGGAAAGTCTTGTTCATGTAATTTGGCATGAGGAACATGAGAAACTATCCACCATACCCATGGTTAAAGAATTTCTCTGTTGGAGCAAGAAGTATGGCTTAGATGGTATTGCATTTCGAAAGAGAAGGTCTTGAGAGTCAATACGTCTTGAGGCTGTTAAGCAATTCCCTGCTTTCATAAATGCAATTTAATATGTATTCTTCAGCTTGGGGAAAAAGACTTACTACATTCTTCATAATCACTTCAATAAAGAGGCAAGCTTTGGTCTGCTGAAATAATGTTTTAATTAATGCCACACATTGCACATGCAAATACCACTAAGGCAACCTTTGATAAATGGGCGCGTATCATAAATATGTACAAGTTAAATGAAAAAGCTTGTATCTAATGAAGAGATCCGAAATTTAAGCAAGTGTAGGAATGAGACCTGAATACAGAATTTTTATGTTTGAACAGTTAAATGATTAGTATAGACTTAGTCACTGTTAGGTTGGTCATGTTTTTAAATATTCTAACTGCATTTTTCCACTCACCAGCTACAAACATTCTTTTCACTTATGTCAGGAGTGGGAATTTGGACTTGGACTTCTAATGGCAAGAGAAGGTCTAAATAATTAAGTTGTTAAAATAAGATATCAGTGTGATGAAGCTTTTTGTCCTCCTCCTCCTGCCTAGTCAGATGTTCTAATCCAGAGCAGATTGTTAAGTGGTTCATATCTTCTTTTCTTCAGTAGCCTTTGAGAAAAGAAATTACTGGTTTCAAACTTGTTCCTGCTTTCCAACTTTCTGCAACACACATGGCAAGAGAAAAAAAAAAAAAAAGAAAAAAGAAAAAAGAAAAAGAGATTCAGAAATAGAAAGGGAGAAATGATGAAGCCTTGAAGCCTTGAGGTTGAAGATACAACATGTCTGATGCTAGCTGTGGGTTTGCTGTGCAGCATTAAAAGTGAACTCTGCCTAATAATGGCATCAGCAGTAACTAAAGTGTTTAAGCCACTCCCTGAAGCAAAAAATACACTAATCTCACATGATTTTTTTTCCCAGAAGATTTCTGATCTTACACTGTGACTGATGTTGATTAAATGCTTCTTTTTTTTTTGTCTCCTGTATGCCACCTAATCCCAGCCCCATAGGGCATAGGTCAGAACCAATGATATTTGTGCAAAGTGGATAAGAGACAATGAGCCATTATGGAGAACGATTTTGAGGGAAACCAATTGTGAATTGCAAGAAAGCATGAAGATCAGGGGCTTGTGCTGGGAGAGAACAGTTGGGCTTGGAATGGTTGAAGGATGAGGTTAGGCCTACAGCTTGACTGGAAACTGCTTTATAAGAAAGAAGAGACCTGTCTTTCTTACCACACCAAGGGGGATTCAGAGGAGGACCCTCTAGAGGAAGAAATGAAGACATATCATCATTGGTTCACTGAAGTTGCTTAAAAGGCCAGAGTAGGGGAACAAGGATTGTGAATTTGGCATAGTAACAGTGATTAAATGTGGGGAAAATGTGTAAGATGCATGCAGGGAAAGGAGAAGGGCACATCTGAGACTGACTGGATGACTTAAGGCAGTCATTTGTACCAATAAAAGCTATGTAAGGAGCTAGAACCGTGGGCTGGAAGCCAAGCTTAGATTTCTAGGTATGAAGAATAAGACTGGAGAACAATGCTCGTGTCCAAGGGCAAAGAGAGAATGAAAAGAAGAGATTGGAGAGAATGGGACAGAAGAGATCAAACTTGGCAGAGAAGAGTGGAAAAGAAATAGGCAAAGCAATTTCCACCCATTCCCCACAGAGAGATCAAGAGGAAGCCCACTGTTTCTGTATAAAGGATTAGTACAGACTGTTCTGCTTTCCACCTGCAGCATGAAACAACTCTTCTCTCAGCTGAGAAGTGAACAAGCTTTGGCAGAACATTATTTAGAAAGCAAAATTGAACAAAATTCTTAAACTTTCTGACTTCTGATAATGTGTGGAACTTAATTTGTCTCTTTAATAAACTACACTGTCAATCTTCAATTACATTACCATATATTTTTTACACAGGTTTTCTGCTTACAGTTAAGTGCTTGACTTGACTATCTCAGTAATCTTGTTTTAATACAGTCCTCCTTCAATAAGTAATCAGAGTGCATTGTAATAATAAACGAAACAGAAATGCATGCATTATTTTAGTTGCTTGCTAATTGCTTGTTTAATTAGAGTACTCGCTAATTTGAAAAATGCAGGTTCTTACAGTGGATTTCATAGTCATTAGTAGAAATTGGTCAGGTTTTCCTGTGAGTACTTTGAGTGGACTCTCATGGTTAAACTGAGAACCATGTGAAAATTCTCCCAATTAGTTGAAGTGGGTAGGCTCAGGATGAAATAATATGACCTGATTTTTTAGCTCTGACCTCTCTGAGTGTTTCAAAGCATGGTGGGTTAGGTGTACAGTGTAATCACTCTGTAGCATTTATTTCTGAATGCTGGTCTGAGATGGGCTGTTATTTCTTTATATTCGTTCCCTTATCATTAGTTTGTGCCCACACAGCACTTTAAACATTTGAAGAACTCTACAGATGGTTAGCCTTGAAAAATTCCTTCTGGCAGATGTCAAAGTCAACAAACAAGTGTTCTCTGTAATTCACTGGAATATGTTATGGAGCACAAGGAGTTTAAAATAGCACAAATTTAAGCATTTTATTCTATTTTTCATTTTAATACATTTTCTTTTCAATAGTTTCAACAATTTTGACTGCAATACTTTTATGGCTTTTTTGTCTTGAAAGAAACATCACAGAGGGACTGGAGACAGGGATGACGTAAGAGAAGCTTAGCGCAGGCTCGTGTATAGCATAAAACATATATTTGCAAGAAAGTGACTGTTTCCAATACATTTTTTTGAGATAATCAGATCTTGTATAACACAGATGTTACATGCACACTTCAGCTTTAGAGCTAGACAAAAAAATTAGATTTCATGCACAGAGATTTCAGCTACTGAAATTCCATTCTTTTTTCTTTTCTTTTTTTTCTTTTTCCTCCAAGGTTGGATGAAAATCTGGAATAAGGATGATTTTTTTTTTTTTCAGGATTAAAAATTTCAAACATTATTAATCTGGAAACATGAAAAAGTTTTCCATTGAACCATTGAATTTATATTTGTAAAAGTTGTCTTTTTTTTCTATAAGAAAAAGTTGTGTCAAAAAATGTTACTTTAGCTACACGTAAATTTTCTGTAAAACATACCAACTTGGTTTCTGTATCTGCTGCACGCAGCTCACCGTCAGCTATATTGAATCGCTGATGCCCACCAGTGAACGACAGAAACAGCTGAAGCGCCAGTATTGCTTTGAATGTGACTGTTGTCTCTGCCAAGATCAAGAAAAGGTAGGTTGAGCAAAGAAATCTCTTTTCCAGTGCAGCAGAATTTTCCAGGGGCATTCAGCACCTTCCCTACCTTTATGTGATACTTATATTTTGCTATTAATTGAATCGCCAGTATACAGAAGGAAGTAACCCCTGACCTTAGTTATGTTTATGTTGCCACGCAATAACAGCCATGAAGGAAAGCAGGAAATACTGACCACATGATCAGAATTTCTTGTTAAAATGGGCACTGTCCATAAAGCTAGGAACCGCTTTCAGTTCTAAGGTGTGGTTCAATTATTTTGAAATTCAAGGAACTCTGAAAATGAGTTGGTATGATTTTCAGCTAAAAGGAAAGGTTGATTTTTTGTCTATTAAAAAAAATATATATTGGAACAGAAATTGCCTAATGTTAGAGGAAGGCTCTGCTTATCTTCATAATAATGTTAAATTCTGACAAACACTTGCATCAGTAAATTTTCAAGAATTACCACATACATTTAGCAAATGTCAGAGCTAAGTGACACCCATAGTGGTGAATCTCCTTGTACAACTACTCATAGCTTTTATGCTCTCTTTTGGAAGTTCTTGGAGCAGATGCTGTTGTAGATAAAATTTTGTTCAATAGGACGTAATTGAACCCATTAGGGTTCAAGCTGGCCTTGTTTAATCCTTTTTGGTTTGCTTCATATTTAGACAGCTCAAGCAGAATAAGTCTGGCTGCAAGCCTGAGGTGAGATCAAATGGAATATGTAAAATGAGGCTGTAGAATTTATTCATAGCAATTCGTCCACTTTGTCTCTCTAGTTATAGATACACTCGTTCTAATTTTCAGAAATGAATATTTTTGGTAAGTCACATGCCACAGATTTGTGTGTTCACAGTAGGTCAAATGTGGAAGATTTTAGTGAAATTATGATTCTGAGGAGCATGGTTTGATTCATGAAGTAATCGCTGTATGGCTAAAAGATTAAAAATTACTCCAGCAACAGCATTTTAAAAGTGTTTGGGGCAGGACAGTTGTGTAATTTCGTTGAAGTCGGAGTATGCTCGTTAAACGCGTAAGGTATCATTTGAATCATAGATAACCAGTTCAGAAAAGAAATAACAGAAAAGTTTCAGGTATATGACATAGTACTGAATGACTTCCTGTCCGTGTGCAAAGTTGCTGGCATTTTGTGCCTAACAAAGATTGCTGCAATGCTGTTTGGATAGAATGAAGAGAAGAAAAAAACTCTATCTTTATTTAAAGATGCTCATTCAAGTGCCTGCCATGAAATGATTAGCTCTGGGGAATGGCATCCCAATGCAGATGTAGTGATGATTAAGAAACATAAACATGCTAAAGAGTTTTTATGGATCACTTAACAGTCTGTGGAAGGGGAGACAAGTGAAGTAAAGACCATTCAGTATGTCAAATGTTTTAAGGAATAAGATCCACAGATTGGAGTAAGCTTGCAGTCACTAATACTTAATGTACCACATCTACAAATACTGTATTGATGTTATATATATGCACATTTAGAAAAGTAATAACCTCATAAATAAGTTAAAATTAAGGTTTTTTTTTCTCTTTGAATGTTTTTTAAATGTGTTTTGAATTCATCTTCAATAGATATATCTTTTTTATCTTTTGGGAAAATTCCCTGTGAGGGAAAGATCCTTCTGATTGCATTCTGAAATTCTTTTAACTTTCCTCATTGTTACCATGTAAAGACATCTCTGAAGAGCTAAGAATGTCATCTCAACACTGTTGATGTCTAAGAGGACATCCTCTTTGTCCTTCATTTCAATACAGGATAATTAGGTATAATCTCCAGCAATCTTCATAGTACTGCATTTTTTTTCTTTGCAACAGAAATGTTACTGTTGTAACATTTTTCATGACTAAATTGGTAACATGGAGACCTGCAGCATTGTAGGTACAATGGAAGAGAGAATTTTTGGGAAATTCTGGTTTTTGACATTACAGAATAGCTGGATTGACATGCCTAAAACTTTTCAATAGCATCACTTCTGAAATACCCCTGCTA
The DNA here is from genome assembly GCF_019232065.1 of Centrocercus urophasianus. Taxonomy (NCBI): domain Eukaryota; kingdom Metazoa; phylum Chordata; class Aves; order Galliformes; family Phasianidae; genus Centrocercus; species Centrocercus urophasianus. The sequence continues at coordinate 69,948,281 of NW_024884142.1, read as the reverse complement.
CTGGCCAAAATTTACAGGACCTTGGAAAAAAAATTTTAAAGGCAAACTTTTAGTCAACAAAGCAGGCAATGGCTGAAGCTCTGTGTGATTTAGGATGGAAGCTTTAATATTGTTATTCAATAAGTAATAATCAGCTAATAGTAAATTTCTGTATTACAACATTGCATGGTTAATGCAATGGGCTTAGTTAAACAGCAATCCAGTTCATAAATCTTCATTATGGGTAACAATGCAAGTTCTAGTTTGCCTGGAAATGCCTCTTACCTTCAAGTTCTTGTTTGGCTTTCTTCTTTTTTCCTCTTTTCTTTTTTCTTCTCCCTTCTTCCCTTCTCCAGTTGTGCTTATCAAAACTCACTACATTTCCAATTTTAACACTTAGAGAGATTGTATTTTCTTGCTGCTTCCAAGTCCTAGTCTTGCGGAGTATCTCTGCCAGCTGCTGAGTTTTTACTAGAGACCAGTGGAAGCTGACAAATCACTCTTGAGATGCACAGATTTATTTACAGTAAAATCAAATCCTTTTCATTGTACCTTTTTTTCTACATCTTTTTAATTATTTGAAAGTAGTCTCAAGAATCCTGGGGGAAATATATATTAAAGAGCATGTAAAGCTTATATATAGTTGTACATGCTTACACATCTGCTTATTTATGCGTATTTTTTAAGATACTTTGCGGCATGTCTTCTGGTATATTTTCTGAAGAGTTCTTCTCCATATCCAAAGAAAAGACAAGTAAATCATTCATGCTGTCTTGCAATAGGCATGTACTGGAATGGGTTTGAGAGGTTAAGCAAAATCTTAGAGCAAAAACCCACTCTTTAAACAGATAAAGTTAGATGAGATGGATTACATTACTCCACAAAAACAAGAATCTTATGATTACATGCCTCTGTAGTTCTAGAAGGCAGGAGTGCAGTTTCAGCTACATAGGTTACACTTCAAATATTTGTGTCTGGTTGCTACTTTAGATACTTTAGGTACTTTAGATAATATAGCCAGTATAGCTGCTTCTTCACTGTTATTTGAGCTAAAATTGATTAAACTAGGATGGTGGTTGCATAGTACTTCTTTACTTCAGTTTAACTATGTATTCAAAGAAGAGTAGCATACCAAGGTGCTCCATTGCTGTTCTAGTTTATGTGATTCTACCAGGGTTTTTTCCAGTTTCCAGGTTTTTTTAGTTTAATGTGGATACATGTAATATTTTATGCAATAGCTATATAAAATAGCAAAATTCCCTCTGACACAATCAGTGGCTTCAACATTCATAGTCACTTTGTCTTTACGGTATGGAGGCTTTATACAGTGTAGCTCTTGTCTCTATTTGCTTCCCTATTACAGTTCTTTTGCACAATTGTTTGTATCTCAGACTGTTATATGTCAAAGTCTGCATTTTCAAGTATACTTGTCCATATCCCAATCACAGGGACCCTACTCAACTGCTGTTGAGACACAATGACTCACGCAGTGTACGCAGACACATGGTGCTAGGATAAGTGGAGAGGACCATGTCTGTGCAAATGGCCTGGCACTGCGTATTGTATGAGCTAGCATTCTTCTTTGGTCACTGCTCTTCAAAGGGATTCATGGTGAATCTCTGCTTGCTGAGCATTTTTCTGTTTGGCTGTCTCACCACCAGGACAGCCATAAGCAAATCCAGGTTCATAGCTGTCATCAAGGATGAGAAAACATGGAAGGTGAACAGTGGCGACTAGCTTTAGCTGTGGATCTCAAATAATTTTTGGTGCCTGGGTCCCAGTGTCGGCTTCACTTTAATTCTAGAACATCATACCATAATGCTAGCCATTTTATTTCAGCAACTAGTCAAGTGGCCTAGCTGTGGATTTAATGTGGGAAGAAAAGCACTGGTTAACAAACCAGTGTAAACAGGTTAAGATTGAGGTGATTCTTTTTACAGTACAGCTACTGCCCCGTTAAAAAGTACTAACTGCGAATCTATCCAATATTTTAAATTAATTGTGATTTGAAATGAAAAACAATTCAGTAACTTAGAGAGGGAGAAAGAAGACCTCTTTTTAAGTCACTCTCAGAATGTTTGCTGGCTCTTGATATTTCAAGATTTTGCTGCTGTAATGTTTTCATTGTATCTCTGACGTATTTATACATGATTATTATTTACTCTAGACATTTTTAGAACAATCTCCACTGTAATTCTGAAGTGTATTACTTCCTAAAAGCTGAACTCCTGGTAGATAAAAGCCCCTTACATTAATTATAATTAAAGATGGGATTATACTGATGACAACTATTTTAAAAGGAGAATGTTTTTTTCCAGAGTCATGAGCCAGATTATTGTTCACCTTTTCAGCCAAGGATTTACAGGAGATTTGTGCTTATAGAATCACTTCACTATGAGCTGTCTTTCTCCTTGGGAGCCAGGATTTAATATTTTAGTCTAGCTTGGTTTTTGGAATGCTTTTATTTATTACAAGGTCAAAAGCAATGAATTTGAATCATTTTTACGTTTGGCCAGTGTTTGATACTTGCCAAAGCTAATAATAACATAATGCCAGTAAGTACTTTATTCCTTTAATCAGTTTATTGCTCTGCTTAGCATTCAGTTATATTGCACACTGAGTTTTGGTACAGAACATCACAAGTCTACTTTCCAACTTGAAGATTCTCAGAATTAGGTCATCTGAACAGTAGCCAAACCATCTGCTTCCATACGAAAATGTCATCTGCAATTCTTTAGCTGGTATTACTCTTCCATGCACTCACCAACTTTTTTATAAAAGCACTGAACAAGCTCCTGAAGCTACTAGATTTTTGACTTTTTTTTAATATCCTGAGAAATAATGAAACTGTAGTTTATGATTGTCATTAAATGTAAGTGGTCCTTTAACTCACTCAATCAAATTTGTTGTAGAACATATACCCATGGTTGACTCGTCTCAGAGGTTTCTGAGAGTAATTTGAATATGGTTTTTTACCTTTATGTTTCATGTCAACAATCATGTTGAAGAACATGTGCTTAAATCACAGGGGAATTGTTGCATGGGAAAGAGGAGGCCATGGGAATGGAGACCATATTTCTCTCTTGAAATACCTGAAAAATGATTGAAGCAAGAATGGGGCTTGTCTCTTCTCACTGGTGGCAGGTGACAGGATGAGGGGAAATGTCCTCAAGATGTGCCAGGGGAGGTTTAGGTTGGATATCAGGAAAAACTTCTTTACAGAAAGGGTTGTTAAGCACTGGATTAGGCTCCCCAGGGAGGTGGTTGAGTCACCATCCCTGGATGTGTTTAAAAACCATTTGGATGTGGTGCTCAGGGACATGATTTAGTGGGGGGTTGTCAGACTTAGGGTAGTATGGTTAGGTTGTGGTTGAACTTGGTGATTTTTAAGGTTTTTTCGAACCTGAGTAATTCTGTGGTTCTATGAAAAACAGCAGTATTGACTGTTGTGAATTAGCATATGAAGGCTTCATTTGAGATTTCTACTCCCTTCCCTCTGAGAATTTATATTTAGGACACAGGAAATATAAAATAGTGTGATAAGAATTGCCATTTTAATTGGCTGTGTTGCCAAGTTACAGAAGTTTGTTTCTCATCTTCTGCAACATTCATTTATTTTCAGGTGTTTACATTTTCACTTTTCCAAGTATAATATGAAAGATGAGATCTCTAGATTGATTTGCAAAATAAAGTCTGGGAAGCAAAGAGTAAGCAAGATTGTTGAAAACAAGTCTGCTTGTTCAGATAACTGAACATAAAACCCTTTGATCAAAACAGAGTAAAGAGGGAGCATCTGTATCTCTAATGATTGTTCTAAGGCACTTCCTATTTAAGGGTATGTTGAGTAAAAAAAACAAAAAGCAGCAGATCAGGACTTTGTTCTAACAAAAAGCTCATTTAATAGACTTGCTAGCAAAAGATAGGGTTATCTTACAAAATAGGATACCTTATTGTGCAAATACTCTGTTCATTCCTCATCTTTTTGTTTGTTTCCCACTAGAACTGCCTTTAAAACAAACTACATCTGGAAGTCAAATCAGCTCTACCATATTTCACCCACCCACCCTTTCTGCTGAACATTAGTATTGCCAGTGGCAGTAATTAGCTGCCCACTAAGACACAATGTTAATTCTTTCCATAGGTAGTTGGCAGATTAACTGTTCCTTCCTTCTGGCAAGACATTTGGTAATGAAGTAAATCCTGGATCAGATCCTGAAATCCATCAGTCTTAGAGTCTTCTGTTCCCTTTCAGGGATCTTACTTTCTTCATGCTTCATAACAGCCAAGGACAAATGATTTGGTTTTTTTCTAGTGCCAAAAATGCCACTAAAAACCAAGGCAACTGTTTCTGGACTCTCTTGTTTGTTAACAAAGGCATCCAGCCTTTGTTAACCTCCAGCCTCTTAACATTTCATACCCAACTTCTGAGGCTTCTTCCATCTTTCAAAATTGTAATTGTTTCCCCATCAAAAGGCAGTCCCACAAACAATGTCAGACAGTGACAAATGGTCTGTGATCGTTTTTCTGTGACAACTTACCTCTCCTGGTTGCTTCAGGACTGTGCTCTGGTCATGACTTGGCAGCAGTCAGCTGGAGCTTGCTTAGATTGTCAAAGGTCATGGAAAAGATACTGCTGTTCATAGAAATAAACTGGAGCTCAGAGCTGTCTGCAGTCTCCTTTTTTTGGGGGGGGGGCACCCCCAATAGAGAAACCAGAATCAATTTGGGTCAACAGTTTTGTATTTGGAGCCAACATAAGAGTTAGAGACTTGGGGGGCCACGCAGTCCAGCTTTCTGCTCATCTGAAGGGAGCAGAACCTTATTCTTTTCAAGCACAGCCATCTAAGTGGAAATATAAATCTTTTGGCAGATGTCTTAAGCAGAAATATTCTATCGCTAAGGGAAGGGAAATCTGCTTCCATTGCTGCTACTCACTACAGCATCCACATTTCAGTGCCCAACTAGTATTCTCCTTTCCAAAGGTCCAGCTTATTTGGAACTGTCATTAGAACTAATTATTGTTAGGTTTTTTGTTTTCTCATTTTCCAGTGGTATCATTCATCTAGCATTCACTTTTTCAATTCTGCTTGTAAGATAAATAGAAATAAGAAATGTCTCATTCTGGATAAGCACTTCAAAATAAGCTTAAAGAAGAAAGAATATGCTGAGAGAAACAGCAGTAATTTATAACATAAAACTAGATCAGACAAGGGCCGCAAATAAGATCAGAGGGCTGGAGCACCTCCTCTGCAAGGACAGTATGAGAGAGCTCAGGCTCTTCAGTCTGGAGAAGAAAAGGCTCTGGGAGGACCTGACAGTAGCCTTCCAGTACCTGAAGGGGGCCTGCAGGAAGGCTGGGGAGGGGCTTTTTATACAGGCATGTAAAGAAGAGAAGGAGAAATGGCTTTAAACTGGAAGAGGGTAGATTTAGACTAGATATTAGAAAGAAATTCTTTACTGTGTGGGTGGTGAGACACTGGAACAGGTTGCCCAGTGAGAGGTTGTGAATGCCCCCTCACTGGAAGCATTCAAGGCCAGGCTGGGTGGAGCTTTGAGCAACCTGGTCTAAATGGAGGTGTCCCTGCTTATAGCAGGGGGTTGAAACTAGATGATGTTAAAGGTCTCTCCCAACCCAAACCATTCAATGATTCTATGAAATCAGACAAATCATATTCCAAACACCTTTTCCGTCAAATTATTACATCTAAAGTTTCTGCATATGATACTTGACATGGGAAGTTAACTTTGTTCAGGGAAGTTAAATATACGGTTAATGTACTGTCACTGGACAATGTATTACTGCCCAGAAATATTGTAAAGAGACGTTGTTGTGCCCTGAAGGGAGCAGCCTGAAAACTTTATCTCATTGGGATTCCTAAAATCTCACTGTGAGACAAACCTTGAGTTCTCTTTCAATGAGGGTGCTATAATACCTTTAGTATGTGCACCTGTAAAGGTGATTTCTAATATCAGTAGGACCTAGGGGATGTTTTTTCTCTTGATCTGTGTATCAATTCCTTTCATCTTAGCTCTGTAGAACTGTTCAAGGTGTTTTCTCTAGAGTGTTTTGTTGCTTTTTACACAACTGAAATGACTCTCCAATGTTTTCTTTCCTTGTATTTGTTAAAAATCAGCACATCTCCTCTTTCAATTTGATATTCTTACTATTTATTTGTTCATGTTTCTGTGGACCCTCTGGCAGAGGGCAAGAAACCCAAGACATTTTGTCCTCACAAGATGTTGGAGTCAAGAGCCTCTGAACTCTTAATCTCTCAGTGTTCGCATAAAGAGGATAAAATTTCCAATTTATTGTGGCAAATAGAAGTTGGGGGTGCGTAGAGATGGTTTCAGAGATTTTTTCTTTCGAGTTTCTGGACAGAACAAAAAGGAATCTGAGTCAGTCATTTGCTAGAACACTTAGCAAATCAATTATCTCCATGAATCATTTTGCTTTTAGATAATTTTAAACGACAATGAAAAGCATTGGTCACATTTAGCAGAAAAATATTGATATTGATCTTCATAAGTCCCATGAAACAGATGTTATAATTGAAAAACAATAGTTTTTAGTTCAAAAAATACAGTAGTTTTTAATAATTGGTATGCAGTAGGTTTTAATTTCCTAAGCATGTCATGTAAGTACTGGGATATGAATTTAAAAAAGAAAGGAAAGGAAGGGAAAGTGAGTGAAAATACCTTTTTTTCCTCAGTTATATGGATGTACTCTAAGTCCTTTTCTGTGAAGGAATGAATGACTAAACACATAGACATGCAGGAAACATTACTTTTTAAGCATCAAACATCAACAGTAAAGGTAACAAACATTTTGAATCACACCAATGTAGATAAAAACCAAGGTAGAAACAGGTTCTTTATCAACAATTTTCTAAGTTAATTTCTAATAGCATATGGTTTTATGGTTGGCTGATTTTTTTTTTCTTTTTTGCAACAAGTATGTAGCAAACATTGCAATGAAAATGAAACGTAGGTAAAAAGTTATTTTTGAATCATGAGGTATTTGTCAGTCATTGGCTAGCTATACTTAGCAGTAATTAAAACAATGCTAAATTGTTGTTGTTTATATCAGATATCTTGCCTGTAGATAGACAAAGGCAAAAACATTCCTTTCAGTGCCTAAATCAATTCCAGTCCTTAATTAATATCCTCTAAGGTCTATTAAAGCAAGAGCAATGAGCTCCTGTGAATAGCAAGGAAGTCTATAACTTTTGAGATTGTAAAGATACAGACAGGCTGCTTTGGAGTGAAAAATTGCTGTGGTAAGCAATGTGCTGGATCAATTTCTTGCCAATAATTTAATTTATATCACAATAGTGTGATAATTGAAGCTGTAATTATAAATGTTTGCATTTGTAAGTTCAGTTTAGACATGAATCAGAACTCTGTGTGTGTGTGTGTGTGTGTGTGTGTGTAAAAGGCAGCAAGCTTGAAAAGGCTGAATTCACTCTGGCCATGTGAGTTACAGCAGAGGAATGTGTAAATTGTTGACCTGCTGCAAGTTCTCCTATTATTTTCCACAAGATTGCTCGGTAAATTATATTACTCAGCTGTTGATTACATAGCAAACAGTGATTTGAACTGAGGAGTGTGGTACAATAGTACATCACAACTCACAAGATTACCTAACCACAAACATTAAGTAAAAAGTGCTGCTGCATCATGTTGCTTTAGAAAGGATAAGAAAATGTTTCAGGGCTGACAAGTGCTGGTCATAGACTAAAGTTTCTGCTGTTTCTTTGACAATGTCTGGACAACTAGATTTTTACTCTTAAAATGCCTCTGTATATTAGGGTTGAATCATTCTCAGGCACAAAGAGTCTTTCTGAGCTTTGAAAGCTTTTGATGTGATTCCTGCTTCTGCCTAAATAACAGGGTAGTTTGAACATAGACATTTGTTATAGGGAAGAAATATGTTGTGAAGCTGTGTTACTTAGGACATTGTATTTCATTAATGAAGGTAGGGTTACATGTTCAGAATGCAAACTAAGCTTTTTCTCCCCAACCCAAACCCTTACCTGCAAAAGAAATATTAAAAAATGAGGTGCTGAGATACCAGGCGTTTCTGAGGGACAAAACCCATCCATTTGAATGGGAAAAATATTTTAGGAGAACGGTACATCTCTTCTCTAAGCTCCGAGTGAAATAGTGCAGAGTACTTATCAGGCAACAGAGAAATACATTACTGATACTATGAACTGTTTTAGACAATTGGAATTCCAATATTGAAGTATCACCGAATAATATTTTTCCAGCAGGTTCCTTACATGTGAGTCAAGACGTCTAATGTTCTGTATGTACTTTAGAAACTAGGCTACCTCTCCTTGCTTTGGATCACTGTGGCTGATCACCACAGATTGCTGAGACAGATAAACTTGTAATAATGGCAGCCAGCTGCTGCTAGGAGCCAACTGCACAATAGATTTTCAAACAGTAAATAAAGACCCTGAAAATAATTCAAAGGTGTTATAGTAGTTTCCATAACATTATGTCATATTAGATGATGTCCTGTTCACACTTTGGAATATGACCATTTTCCTATTTTTCACGACAATTACAAAAAAAAAAAAAAAGAAAAAAAAAAAAAGAAGTATTATTGAATCCGGATAACAGACAAGTCGAAAGGTGCTGACAATAGGTTGTGTCAAGCAATTGCTTGCTTTACAGAGCATTTTTAGCTGTTTCTGTTAAAGACTTTGGATAGCTTCTCCAGTTTAACTTAGATAGTCATTACAATTCTCCAGAGCAGGAGTGCTTTAAATGACTAAAATGCTGTATGACATCTTTTAAGGGTATTCATATACCTCTCCTTTGATGCTGTGAAACTGATACTCGGCTACGAAGCAGTGAAATTTGTTGGCAAAAAATTCTACACGAGGAAACTCCGGGTACTATCCACTCATAAGAGCTGTAATTGTACAAAATAAATTCAATCTTTTTATTAATGATCTTCAAAAGACTGGTAGACTAGTCAATGTGGATTTGTGCATTGACATTGAATAGACAAGCAGCATGATAGTGATCTAGGCAGTCAACAGCCGTCCAGGAATTTACGCTTTCACTTTTGAAATCTGTCTAATATTTTAAGGTACAGGGTAAACGGATAACTGTATATGATCTTGATCACCTTGCATGTGTTTTTCTGAACCCTAAATTCTGTGTATTTCATATCCATTCATTCAGAAAACAGTGAATTTATGCTCCATTGAATACTGTCATTTTACATTGCAATTCATGTTAAAAAACCTAATTACTAAAGCTACCATTTTATCAAGTGATATATCATGCGTTAAAATATTAAATTGTTTTCCTATGAATATTCAAAATAAATATGTAACTTCATATCAGTATATATGTCTTCAGGTAGAATCAATTATTCAGTGGGCATAAATTCTTCGAATCACTGAAGCATAAATGCAAACTTTGATGCAGGAATAACTGAACTCAGCAAAATGTTTAGTCATCTGCACAAATACTAACTTTGATGGAGTTTAAGTGTCACTGAAACTTAAGTGTACTTGTGATTGTGGATTATGTGTGTGAATAACTACATATTCTGAGAATTTTGGACCTGAGTGTCTCAAGCTGATGTACCTCTTGCGTCTTCATTTGTAGACTCAAGAGACAATGTAGATTTGCCTGACACTTGTGAATTGAATTGTTGGCCTAGAGATTGCCATAACAAATGTGCAATTTCTAAGTCTGAAATCCCAACCCCATAGTTGCTATGGATTGGGCTGAACAGTATCCTTCCTCAGGTAACCAAATTACCCATGAGAATTTTTGGTCTGATAATAGAAATTACAGTAGAATTACAAATGTGCCAAGAATTTTTGGGTGGTCTGGCATTAAACCCTGTTTCTCCAGTGCAAAAGCGTCAATACTTTCATTTTCCTCCCTTCCTGCCATCCTCTGGCTTTTGTAAGTTGATAACTAGTGAACTTCCATTTATTACTCTTCTCATGGTCTAATGTATTTTTATTTCTGCATGTAACTTATGCAGTTTGGGTGGGAATTTTTTGGTGAGAAGCTTTAAGCATCTGCAATTAGGAAGTTTATAATGACAGTGGTGTCACAAACAACAAAGCTTGGTCCTGTTGCTCATGAAATGAGCAACTTCCATCACAGGTGCTAGGGTCTTGGGCCTGCAAAGAGCCAGTCATCCCACAGTGGTGGGGACCTACTAAGTGGGATAGCCCTTGTGCAATCATGACGGAGTAACCCAATATCCTACAAGTATGCTGCTTTTTGTGAAAAGAAATACTGCCTGCAGTGCAGCTTAGATTTTTGTCACAAAGAGTGTGTATAAAACAGAAAATATTTCATAGTAACACTTGATTTGTGAGTGTCATCAGTATTGAAAAAAATGAGGTGGGCTGTGAGATTCAAGACTACTGAAAAGCTTTCAGCTTTTTTGGTGTCTTTTTTCTTTTCTTATTACAGGATTTTATACATATGCACCCTAATGATTGTTCTGACACCACACTTAAACATCAGATCACCATAATCATCAGTTATATATAATGCTTACCAGGTAACAAGTATGTGTCCATAATGACTCTGTTCCTACAGTACCCAGCATTTTCATGAATGAATTGAAAGAAATTGCAAAATCGTTGCCAGTTATATTTGTGGTTGACAAAGACTGAGAGAGTAATAAACATATATGAGGACAGGTGAATCATACAGAGTAACTGAAATTGCTTAGTAAATTAGACCTTGAAAGCAATTATGTCACCACTGTAAAGATAGGAAACAAGTCCCACATCTGAAATGGAGTTCTAAAACTATGATTTATTTCACCAAATCTTGGATAGCTAGAGAGCATCTGAGCTAGTTACTCTTGCTTTCTGCTGTGGGTAAAATGGAGAAGAAAGGACTCTCTTTGGCTGCTATTCATCTGATGTGTGATGGCTGCTCTGAAAGTAGTGCCTCCTATTTTATTATGTTGGCACATGATGTCAGAGGCAGAGGTTGGAGGTATGGCAGTAGAGGTTGAACCTTCCCACCAATATTTCATTACATTTTGTTGCCATGTGACAGATGGCAGCAGATGGGCAGTTTGACAGAATAGCATCTGACATGGAAGGACATATGAAGCAAAAGGGTACCACTGAATTCTTCTGTGTGGAAAAAAATGACACCCACTGCCATTCATCTACACTTACTGAATGCTTATAGAGCCCAAATGGTTGATGTGGGCATAGTGAGGAGGTGGGCAGTGCATTTCAGCAGTGGTGAACAGCAACAGTCGATCACCTCTGCTGGTACCGCTTTTTATGGGCACAGCATGCAGGCTAGTTAATGGTGGTGACTATGTTGAGAAATAGTGTTTTGCAGCTGAGAATTTGCTCTACCAAATAGTGTTATTGTGCTCTTTGTATCTGTTTTGGTTTCCATGGAAATAAATGGGAGACCTTACTTTCAAAGTGACCTATCTATTATAGCACTTTGCTTTAGAACAACACAAATTGCACCCTTGAGAGTGCCTCTCTTTCTCTGTTGAATAGAAAAGTAGTCCAAATATCTACTTTTGGTCACATGAATCAGCATGGGTATCTGAACAGAAGTGAAAAATGTTGTATTCTGCTCTATCCGAGAAGGCTAAGATTGGATTTACAAGCAGGGTATTCGGTAGGAGGAGATGTTTTACTTCCCATGTAACACAAAATATGTAGATACAGTGGTCTTTGAAAGTGCAATTTTAAGAAGTGCATGTTTAAAAAAAAATCACAGAAATGAGTAGAAATGGGTTGCAGTGAATAAGAGTGGAATATGATTCTTAAAGAAATGCTATTTTTTGTGTGTGTGCGGAATTGTGAGTCTGACACACTGGATTTGGAACTAGAAGAGGCTGTGAGCTGTTTCTCTATTTGTTTCTCAAATTTGCGCTTTAAATTTGATTAACTCTAAGGTGTTGCTGGGATTAATTTATCTTAGCCCCATTTCATTTTGTTAGATTAAACTTCTTGAGATGGATGTTGATCTTAATTTTCTCTTTCTTAAAAGCATGTCATTGTAATAAATTTCCTACTGCAGTTTTTGATGCTTCATTTTAAGTTACTGGGGAAATGTAATGTGTAGCTAAGGTAGCTAAGTTACACAATGTTAGTGAAATGATATTCATGCAACTATCTGAATGTACTTGTTTTTTTTCCACTGATTGTATGCAGGGTGTGGGGAAACTTTCATCTTGATCTGTTTGCCTAAGTGGAGTCCTTAAATGTAAATGGTGTGAAGGACTGTTAAATATTCCAGTACAATTTGGAGTATTACTAGCCTCAGTTCTTTTTACATTCCAGACACCGGAATATGTAATGCATGCAGATAAGTGCCATATGAGTAGCCATTATCAATGATGTGAGGTAATGCAGCCTGCCTAATGCTGAACAGTGTACTTCACAGTTGCAATATGGCATGCAGCCACAATGTGTCTTATTTTACTTTCAGAATTCTAAAAATAAAATGTACAAATCCATTTTGTTCTGAATTAGGGCTCATCCCTTCATGACAGTCTTACTGGGAGCAGAACACTTTTTATTCTGTGGAGTAACCTTGGAATCACTACATATCACAGCCACGCTATTCAGAGCTGTATGGCAAAGAATATGAGGCCTTCTCTTTTGCCAGCTCAGCTTTTGGTGAGGACAGCCTTGTACAAGTTGAACTGGCCTTTGTGCATCTGGCTTTTTTTTTTTTTTTTTCATGGGGCAGAACAGGGGAGCTTTTGAGACTTATGTCACAGGTAAATCTTGGTTGTGACAGTTCATTAGGGCCAGCACTTTGCACTGACCCTTTCACATTCGCATAGCTCTTAACAAAGTCATTTTCAAGACTGAAAGTGGGTGAAAATTTAGGATTCTGTAAAATGCAGTCCACATGAATCATGTAATGCTTTCGTCTTGACACCAGGTCTAAAACTCTGAGTTGATGTGTTTACTACAAACATGCTGTCAGTGGTTGCTGCACTATTGAATAGAATTAGAAAGTTATTATTTGTGCTTTCAGAGTATAACTTTAAAATGTCATGCCACTATTTAAATGTCTGAGCTCTTCAGAAACCTTCTCCAAACAAAACTTGAGAAAACCTCGTTGGTTTTTAAGTTGGTCAGAATTGTTCTTTCAGATTCACATCTGTACTTGCCACTTGAATTTTTTAGAAATTAAGCAAACCATAAAGTTGCGGTCTGCTCTCTATTGTGAAATGCTCAGATATTTGAGGTGTACATAGCTTTTAAACTGTTAAAATATTAAGTTTCATAAAGTTTCCTTATAAAGATATTTTAAATGCTATCATGAAAAGAGACCAGGAGCAGAATTACATGCTGCTGCCTCAATGGACTATAATTATTTAGTCAGAGATTTTGTGTCCAGAAGAAACCATTGTCATTTAGTGTGGACGGCAGAAGTGACAGTTGTTTTTGGTGGCCTTGCAGCTCTTACTTGACTGCCAGTTTGGAAGCAGCCACTGTGCCTTGAACCAGAGTGTTCAGGAGAGGGCAGGTCTTCTTTGGTATATGAATATCTGATGAAGAATAGGCAAGACCGGGTCTTTGCTTTTTCTTACATAAGCCAGTCCCAAAAATCCTCTTCTTGAAAACAAAGAAAATATCTCTTTGAAACTTGTGACTTAAATCCTTCCCAGGGCTGGGCTGGGTGCCCAGCTCCTTCCATCCTGAAGTGTCTTACAAAAGGGATAAAGCCCCATGAATCCAGAGAGGGTTTTGAGATTATTTGACCAACAGTCACTCCTTATTCTCTACCTGATATTTTTTAAGCCTGTGATTACTTTTCCCTATGCTCTAGTGTAAAGGTTAGAGGAAACTCCAACCTTGGACTGCTTTGTGTTGTAAATGAAATTCTAGAAGACAAAGCAAAGCAACTGAAAAAGTTGTCAATGAATGTTTTAACTTGATTCATCCATCAGTCCCACAGCGAGCAAATCAAATCCTGCTGGTGTTTCGCATCAGTCATTTGCCTGTGACTTGTTGCATCGGTTTTTCTTTGGTTTACAAATCTATCTCATTTCCCTTGTTTCTGAGTTTTTATTTGTGAGGCTTACTACAGAAACACTGAGAATTGTATTTGGACTTCAATGATTTTTTGTTTTCCATGTAGCTCCTTAAACCCTATATTTTGCAGACATCGTTATTAATATCTAGATTTATCTTTTAAATCCCAACAGTGAACAGCACTTATCTACAAAGGTGTTTTAAAATTAGATTGCTACGTGTTAGCAGGCTGAGCTCAGAAATGGACATATTCCCTCAAAAACTGGGAGAGGTTATGCTAAAGATAACGGATCAGTGTAGGTTTCTTGCAAAGCAGGAACAGAGCTTGTTATGTCCATTAATTGTACTGACATTTCTACAACATATGATTGCTTCTCCTAACGTTCACCTTATGTTCTTCTGGTGGCAAATTCAGCTACATGCAGAATTACTTCCAGATGAGCTTTTTTATCAGAGAATTGATTGCGTGGGAAGTACACATGCCAAAGGCATTGAAGTAAGGCTTCCCTGCTTGTAATTCGTGTCCTACAGATATGTGGGACAGCTGATAGCAGTCCAATTTAATCTTCCCAGGAATACACAGAGGTCAGGGGTCTTATGGAGTACATGGAAGAACAAAACTGCAAAACTTGAATGGGAAAGTGAGTGCTGATTCTTAGTATAAATATTTTCTGCTTTGAATTCAAGGTAAATAAGGAGCAGTGGAGTACGAAAATTATGCTTTTCTAGACAGATTGCAAGCTTTTTAATAAATAGAGGCAGTCCTCTCATAAACAGTGAGCATCTGTTGGTTACAGAGCACTTGGTTAGGTTCTAACGCATGTTCTCTATTAATCTCCAGGCCTCCATCCCTGCTGAAGGCTGATCTTTCAGAACTGTATTTAAAATAGTCCTGAATTTACACTTAAAAAAGTCTTTTGAGAGTAGCAGAGCCTTTTGTAAGGAGAGAGAGATAATGAACTGCAATGTCTTAAAGGCCGGATTTTTAAAGGTATTTAAGTGCTTATAGCAATGGAAATTGAATAGCTAGATGCTTTTGGAAATCCCTCAAGATGCTTAGCTGTGTCTGTGGGATGCTTTAATAAATTTGTTCCGAGTGGTTTGCCTGAGGTGCAGTTAGTCCCTGCTAGAGAGCTGGAAGAGAAACTATTTCCCTTTCTGCTGTAACCATTAATCATTTTTGCCTTTTTTATAACAAAGTGATAGGAAAATGTAACTGTTTATATAATCGGGTGGAATAAAAAAGAAATAACAATGAATTATGAAACAAAACCAAAGTTCAGCTTTTTCTGAGTTGTAGACATTTCCTGTAAGCTCATGCTTGCAATCATAGCCTTCCTCTGCTTGTGAAGTCTCAATAATCAGCATGTGGTTAAACAAAATTATTTGCTGAATACCTTCTACAGTGTGGTTAAGAGTCTGTGAAGTATTAGGTATTGGGTTTTTGAGAGAAATTGATCTTCTCAATGTGTTTTGTAGAAAAAGTCACATGCCACTGGTTCTGTTTCCTGTGTGATCATAGCTCTTGTTGTAAACCTGGTGTCTGGTTTGAGTATTTGATGTTTCCATGTCTGCATTCACTTCCCTTTGCATCTTCTCCTTTGCTTACAAACACTGGCTAAATATGAACATAAAATAAAATTAATTTTTTGTATTCTTCCAGAAAAAAAGTGATCAAATTCTCCAAATTTGCTTTTGTCGGTGTCTGTTTTTGTTGTTGTTGTTTTTTTTTAGATTACTTTTCATCATTATTGTATCCTCTCATTTACTGCTTTTCTAATCAAATGCTTACTTTTCTTTAACCAGGATGCCAAGAAACTGGCAGGTGAAGAGCCTGCCTGGAAGGAAGTCAAAGATGCTGTAAATGAGGTGAAATATCCAAAATCAAAAGAAGGTATCCTTTCAGTGATGTGCGACAGTCTGTCATTCTGTTGTGAACACAATCATGAGGTAAAGCTGTTAATCTTTTGAGATTTCTCCCCTAATTTTTTTTTTTTTAAGTTATTTTCAAAAGAATTTTAATTCGCTTGATGTGAGTACACACAAACCATGTAATATTCCCAGTTGTGCAAGTGATAATAGTCTCTGATTTCTTGGAATGGGACTGCTTCATGGCAGGAGTAGCAGGTATGTAGGGTGGAGAAGGTATAATTTGGCTCAAACTTAGACATCTGCCTTCACAGTGTTCATATAAATCCATTTCTAAATGGAATAAAACTCAAACTGAAATGTTGTTTGTCCCATTATGCCTATGGTGTACAATTCAGGTTCTCATTCCTTGCATAGCAATGACAATAACAAAGGCATAATCATAGTCAAGGTAACTGCAAATAATTATTGAATCATTGTAATAACTTGCATAACAGTAAGTGATAATTAAGCAAATTAAATGTAATAATAGGATTGGAGCCTAATGGCCATCATGTATACATTCATTTCAATTAAAACTCCAGTGAAAAGCAAAGACCAAAAAAGATAAGTAAAAGAGAAGTGGAGATTTTTTTCTGGAAGAATTTGTCCATATTGATCCATTTCTCATCTTCATCTATTCAATGGAATTTTGCTGACCGTGAATTTCTCTACTGTTGTAGTAAGGTGTCTTGCTGTTTTCTGAAACCTGGGCTATCTCTGGAGCCAGAGAGAATGACATCTTTGAGTACTCTGTTTCATCAGCTTAAAGAGCAATTTTGTGCAGTGGTACTCCGAACTGGAAAAGAAATTTCTTTTCTCTAACCATAAATAAATAAATAGATTTTCTCTCTGTTCCAGACATACTCGGTCTTCTAGCAAATGGACTGTTGCTAAGGGAAATGATCATCTAAGCTACACTCATACAGTCTGTAAACCGGTTTGAGTTTCTCTGTAGTCACTGACTTGAGATGGGCAATAGTGAACAAGATCTTCAACTGTAATTTAGGGCCCGTGTTTTAACCTGGACTTCAAATAATAAATATACAATGTGAGACTGAAATAATTTTGGTACCAACTGATAAGGAGCCAAAATACCTTAGAATTTAATGCCCTTATATTTAGTTGCAGCAGAAATTGCACCTACTGAATTTTGTTAGGATCTTTAATATTGCTCATTTTGCTAATATTTACAAATTAATCAAACACACCATAGTAAAAGCTATCAGGCCTGGTTGAAAAATTATGCCACTGTTGTCGGTTCAGTTTCTGTTCTCAGATAATGGGAACTATTCCACTGCAGCACAGTGCTGTTCCACTGCTAATTGTCATGAATTAGTGAGCACAGTGCATGAGGAAGGGGCTTGACATCGGTTCAGTTGCCAAGAATGGACAGAATCCTTCTTTGCTGATTGAGCCACACTGTGATTCCTTTCTGCAAATGTATTTTTTTTTAAAGCAAATTAACTGAATAGTTTGTACAGTTTAGAAAGACAGTCATTTCCAAAACCAGAGCTACTGATGGAGTGTTGCAATGCTTAATCTGCAGTTAAGAGAACAGGAAACAACCTGCGTGTTTAAAATTGTCTCAAAAAATCCAGTTTAAGCACAAAAATTGGGATATTAAAGCCAAGTACAGGGGGATTATTGTGTGCTGCTCGACAGCAGCAGAGTTGCTTGAAAGCTGCTTCTCCAGTCTTGGACTAGATCTAAGATAGCCAGCTTCCCCTTTTGTCCCAGGGCAGTTGATAGTGAATTTTCTAGTTTGCAATTTATTTACCTGAAAATTTGTTCTCTACAGGTTTTGTGGTATAACACTTCTGTTATTAGATACAAGTGAATGAATGAAGCAACATAATGAGAAATAAAAGCAGAGCAATAGTACATATCAGCTAAAATGGTAATCTTTCAGGAATGTCAGTGCTTCCCACCTTTTTAAAAAAATTGTATCAAGTAGAAATAATATCCCTCAATTCTTCTGATTGTCTGTCCCTAATCAGTTGTGGAGAATGCATTAATGTTGTTCAGAGATATAAAGGTTGACATGGAATTTTATAATAACGCATTCCTTCCCTTATAGTTCCTTCAATCCAAGGACATGAGAGCAATTCACAAATCATTAGTTTAGCCTTGTAACAGCCATGCTATAAATCTGGCCCAGACACATACTGGTCACATTCTTAAATTTAAGTACGTAAATATTCCCATGTTCAGGAAGGACTAATTACTTTGTCATAGGGTTATCATTGTGCACTTACATCCATTGCTGGATTGGCACGAATAACATTTGCAGTAATGTCATGAAGATAATTGCTGAATGTCCTTGAGTTGATTGTGTAGAAAGGACTCTGATGCAAGCAGTGCTGTTACTTCTCTTACTGTAACTCTTGCTTGTTTGTTTAATTTGTTACACTTATTACAGTAACAGTTTTTAGTGTTCAGACTGCTTGCATTCTGGGACTCCCATAAGGTCCCAGATGATAGTACTCATTTAAAATCTTGGAAGATCAGTGTTCAGTTTAGCTGTGGTCAAAGAGTGAAGAAGCTGGTCAACTGAGAGGCTAAACCAGTTTAGAGTATAATAAAAATAAGTGATTTCTGATAAGGCACATCCAACTGATGTGAATGCAGTTCCCAGCTTACTTTTCCTCTCTGCCAAACACAAAAATCTTCTTGTAGCATTGGAGGTAAAAATCGTCTTCTCTGCCAAGATCCCTAAACACGACCCATGCTCAGACATCAGAACTGTGATGCTTCTTTTTCCAATGCAGGAAGCATGCAGCAATACATGGAAAAAAAACAGTGCTTCTTGCAACTATTTCAAGAAAGAAAAAAGATTAATTGCAAAAAAGGTTTTAATTTATGAGAATTTGAAAAAAACCCTGTGCAGCTTGAAAGTGTGTGTCATTATTTTAGTACATATAAAATTTATTTTCTTTTTTTAGTTCCTGAACCGTTTTTTGAAGGCACATTTCCAAGGATTCCTGCTGTTGAGTGTAAGATTTAAAGGATTAACTTCAGTAAATAATGATTCTTCAACAGCTAAAACAAAAGTAACAGAATTTTAGTTTGTTATCTATTAAAGTATCTTGTAATTTTGTTGGTTTTTTTTTTTTTTTTTTTTTTCATTTACCTCTTATTGCTGAAATTCTGCCCTCCTTATGAATTGTTTTGCTAAGTGTACACAAAGCACAGTTACCTAAGCTGCCACTCACAAGTATGTTTTCAGGAATGGAAGCAGTCTGAAATGATGGCAGCTTTTTTTATTTTAATATCCTGTAGCTCCCACTCCTTTTTAACAACATTTAGGACCTGAGTTTTTGCTTTAAGGATATTTCCTTGACTATGGCCAATAATAGAGTGGGAGAAGGTTCTCGCAAAATGCCAGCATCTCCTGAGCAGCCATACCAGTCGTCTTCCAGATACAAACATCTATCAGCTGAAACTGCTGGACTGTGCCATGGATGCCTGTATTAACCTTGAAGCCTGGGAACAAGCTTTGTCTTATGGCAGCAGGACACTTGGACCATACAGGTAAGAGCTGCAGCAGGTTCAGCTGTTTCTGGCTATGAGTGTGCACTGGGGAGTGTCTCATTACAGGGTAAGGTTGCTGACTAGATGCTGTTTAGTGGTTTGACTTCTTGCTGTAAATCTTGCTTTGCTTTCCAGATAAATGGATGAGGCAGAATTTCCATTCTGCTTGCATAGTCAGGCTAAGAGTAAATAAAATGATAATAGAAAGTATGATAACTGATTATCAACTCCTTGAGATGTTACCCCACCACTCTGATCGGAAGCTGACTTTCTGGTTCAGACCATGTTTTGTGAGGCTATCAGTATTTTATGCTGAGCTGTGTTAAGGCTGGATGGGTAGTGCTGGCTGAAATGTATTTTCTCACCGTGCTCTGTACAGAGAGTTTGCAGAAAAAAAAAAAAAAAGTTTAATCTTGTAAACTGAAATTTCAGCTCAAAGTGAAAAAGACACTCTGTTATTTTGATAACTTGTCAGTACTTGATCCTATACTGTGTGCTGGCAGAGTTTCTGAGTCCGATGGCCTTTCTTTGGAATTCAAGGATGCTGTAGAAGATTCTACTTCATGCAATAGATCTTGAAATTGATTGGAGCCTGGAGCTGTAACGCAGCTTTGGTCTTCTAGTGGAGATGAGCAGGTATTGCCTTCTCTAGTCTGTGTTTGCCCTGTTTTAAAAGGTCTGTTTTGAAAGTCTTTGGTTCTGAATATCTGGGTTGTTTATAACCTTGAGCTGGGTGTCTGGATATAGTGTCGTTCATACATGAATGTTCCTTTTGGGGAAGGTATTTGTTAGAGCATCCCTTTCTTCACTTGGGTTCTACTGCTCCATATACATCAATATATGCTGCTGTGAATATCAGCATTTCAGATTTTACAGATTCTGTAATCAAACCAGGCTGCCATCAGCACGCAGTATTTGCCTGAGGCAATTTCATCTGGAAACCTGTTACTGCATAAAATCCTGGGCAGCAGCTGAGAAACAATGCAGCATTTCAGAGCTTTCGCCATAATGTAGTTAGTGAGAAATCTGTGTGGTCTGTGCTAAACCAGTACTGCGGAGAAGTGATGTGTTTGTAGTCACTGTTACCTCTCGTACAGGTGAGCAGGAGTGCCAACAAGTTCTCGTGTTTCTTTGGGGTGAAGTTCACGTCACACATGCCCCATTTAGCCTTCTGAACAGGTGCATTACTGCAGCAGGACACATTTCCTGCTGGTCTTCTCCCTGTGCCAGCTCTGGCTGAGCAGAGCAGCCTCCCGTTTTCAGTGCTCTCTCTTGGGTTTTGTTTTATAACTCGTTAACTCGGTTCTTCACAACTGAACATTGAGGATTTTTTTACAGTGAGCAAAGATTACAGGGAGACCGAGAGCGATTGTACCAGATCATGTAACAAAGCTTTCTGTGTTTTGCTTACTGAATCATACTGCAGTTTTCATGCGGTTTAATGCAGGAGATTGGATATGAAGGAAAGGGTTTGACTTTGTTCAATTAGTATCTCTTAGGAAATGCCGTTTGCACGAGGTACTTGACCTTTTTATGTAACTTAAAGAACTCATCCTTATTCTCCCTTCATCCAGAAGCTTATTTAAGAGTGATTTTCACTTGTATTTTTTATATATATATACCTTAAAGTCATCACGATAAGCTCTGACACACCTGAAACAAAATCCTCAGTTTCTCATTACAACAAATTGCACCCTAAGCAGCAGGAGAGCAAATCCTAGGAAATCTTTTGGGATGCATTGAATTTTTCCTGTTGAATCAATCTACTGCTTGGCTGCTCCTGCACTTCCATTATAGCTATCTATTTTCCTTTCCTCAGCTCTGGAAAACATATTCATGGTTCTCTCCACAGGGA
The DNA here is from genome assembly GCF_019232065.1 of Centrocercus urophasianus. NCBI lineage: Eukaryota > Metazoa > Chordata > Aves > Galliformes > Phasianidae > Centrocercus > Centrocercus urophasianus. Next base: position 69,926,978 of record NW_024884142.1, on the reverse strand, counting down.
ATCACCTGAGATTTCTAGCAGTCCATATAAATAGGAAATCATTGTTAGAACCTTAAAGGCTCAGGAGAATTGGTCTAAAACAATTTTAATTTCTGGTAATCTGTTTATTGTGCATTTTCCATTTCTTTAGCAGCAGGATTAATTTTCAGTGCTGTGTGATGCACTGAATTGCAATACATGTTTTTATTTTGCTAGTCTCTGACCTTTTATGAATCATCACTTCATGCAACTGGTGGCTAAATGGATGGCTGAACTGCATAAAACTGATTTGTCACAGTGAATACCAACCCCTGAGTTTTAGGTAGCGTCAATGACATTTGCCAAGGAGCATTGTTCAAGACTTCTCAAATATTTTTAGAACTTCCAAAGGAAGGGAGAATGGTTGCTCTCAAAATGAAAAGATGCCTCCTCTTCTTGTGCTGAACTGTAACTGTCCATTGTTTGTTACAAGATGTACTTTCACTGAATAGCCTAAGCCAAGTGTATCTACACTGCTTTTCTTGTAAATGTCACAGTAATTGCTGTCTGTCTAAGAGCCTTAACAAAAACTGAGGCATTTGTGTAAGTAAAAGCTGCCCCACATCAGAGTCAGCACTCAGCAGCTTGTAAAAATAAACTTCCTTTCAAAAATCCTCTGAACACAGAATAACAGGAGTATCAGCAAGAGGTGTTGCATGGGTTTGTCATGTCTCAGCACATTTGCACTCTGGGCTGAGTGCTGCTCATGAAGGCCCTGCTTCAGAGATACTGCCCTCATCACACTTTTCCTACCTCTGGGGAAGGAGCCTGGTGTTTGATCCTCTGATTGCAGAGAAGGCACATGTGTTCTGGGCATTTGGCTTGGGGTTTTTATTGCTTTTCTCTTCCCTTTGCATCAAGTACTCAGTGTTTGCACTGGAAACAGTGGCAGTATGTATCTGTTATAAAACTCTGCTAGATGTCCTCAGCTGTTGTAGTATGTGAACCAGAGACAGAAGAAATGTCTAGGTGACACTGTGGGGCTTTTTTGTTTAGAAAACAGAGCAGATGAGATGAAGCTTTGCTGCTTCTCTGGGCACTTGTGGCATCAGGTCTGGTGAGATTCTGATGCACCTCTGTTTCCCTTCATGCTTCCACCTCTCCATTCTCCCTCTGCTGAATCAGCAGCAATGCAGGGCTTGTGCTGATGTGGCTGTTTTGATTCATGGCAGGAGGAAGTTGGGGAGATGCGAGCATCATAGTAGGTGTGCATCATTTGTCTGCTTTTCTCACTTCTACTATGCTCCATCCCTTCCAGCATCATTCTACAGTATTCCCTTATCTGACCTTTTTTCAGTGATTGACGTGTTTCAGGAAACAGGGAAAGCAGTCCCAATCAGCAGAAATTCAGATTATTTTGCAAAGGGCTGTGACCAGGATATGCTTACTGCAGACTATTTTGTACTTCCCAGAACGACTACTGTAATATGGCAGGTCACAACAGGGTTCAGGATATATTTAAGAACATAGTTGATTTCTCATTGTGTGAATGAAGTGTCAGTCAGGAATTTTTGATTTAGAATTTTATTTCAGTAGATATGATGGACAATAGTTTCTAAATCTATGAACTTCTACCAGAAGGCAGATTAAAAATTAATGGTTGCTATAGTAACTTTTCCATGAGTCATGATTTTGTAATAAAAAAAAAGCCAAAAGTAGGTATAGAACCTAATATTCTACGAAGAGGCTCTCAACCTCTTTTTAATTCTTCAAATGCAGTGCAATAATGAACCTGATTTTTGTTGTCTAAATTCCCCCTTTTTAAAAATCCCTGATCTTACAGGTCTGTTTTCTAATAGACACATCCAAGTTTATCTGTGGTATGTAATTCATTTACTGAGTTGAGAGGACTCTTAAGTACTGGTTAGTCTGAGGCACTTTTCTTGAATTTACATGTATGTTGAATGTTGGGGTACCTAGAAAAAAAAAAACGTACAGACACACGTACTCAAATGAGCTGCAGTGATACATGGAACCACTGGGGGATGCTGATGCTTAAGGGTTAAGGTCTAGACTCAGCACCAATTGGCTCCTTGGTTATGGGAGATCCCCTAGGGACTAGTGTATGGCTGGCAGATATCTGAACCTATAGATAGGAGTCATTCAGTGACCAAAGTTCAGTGTCTTAATCATAAAAGATCAGTAGTAAAATACCTCTTACCTGTGGGGTTACCTGAGAGGGAGACGAAAATGTGAAGGTGGAGAAACGATTTAGAGAAAAAATAGAACAAAGAACAGAAAGAACAACAGCTAGTCCTGCTTTCTTTTGAACAGTTTTAGAAAGTGGTGTTTGTCTCTGAAAATCAGAGAAGTATGTGTGGGAAGAAAAGACAACTGCAAGACATGAAAAACTACAGCTTATGGAATCGTCAGAATAGATGAGGTGGCCTTACTTTGTGATGTCTAAAAACAACCATGAATTGATTTGTGGTTCATCAGTGGTTCCATTGTTTTGTCATCTAGAGATACTAAAAGGCCAAGTAATCATAAAGAATTTGAGTAAGAAGGAATGAAGTACATTTACAAAATATTTGTGCAAAGGTGTAAAGCTGGGGGCACCACAGCCCCATAAGGAGCTATTAAGAGAAACCAAATGATGAGCACCATGCATTTCCCTTCAAGGTAGGGAAATGAACAGAGGAAAGAGAGATCTTGGTAGTGACAAATTGCTAAAGCTGGAGAGATGGTGAGCAGCACTGGGAGTACTTCTCCACTTTCCTTTCCTTCCAGGTTATTGATAGCAGACCACGGATTATGGAGATAGTGTTTGGTGGGTTATACAACATTAGTTGGCAGTATTAGCATAAATCAGTGGAAGCCAAACTATCTTTAAAAGCTCAAGAAGCAATTAGGTATCCTCAGGAGAGACCATTGTGAGTTACTTTCGTAGTCTAAAAAACATTCTTCACCTTAGTGACCGTTTCTTTATACTTTCTTATACATCTTCATTGAATCATGTCAGAATCATTAAGGTTGGAAAAGGCTTCTAAGATCATCCAGTCCAATTATCACTGCTGCAAAGTTTTCCAACTGATGGCCAGCTAGTAGTTCTATATATGCATACTGATCATCTTTAGCTTCTAGATTCACTTTTAGTTGCTAGTTTCACCTTTCACTTACACAAATATGAAGTGTCTCCTAGTGTAACTTAAGCCTCCCAAATGCACAGCGCAATATATATTGCCATCTTACATAAATTTCCAAAACCATAGAGTATATATGAACATTTACATCATGTGTATGATCATTGTCTTTGTTCCTATTTTAAACCCTAAAAAAGGAGGTAACGAAGGGTTCACAGTAAAATTTAATGTTGCATATTTGATATTTGGACTTTACCTTTGGGGTGATCTACATAATTCCTCCAAATGACAATGTTTTTGCAGCTATGTTTGCTCAGTTTCTGGCATTTTATACCTATATAAGAGATAAATAGGGAGCATGCTTGTCCCTGGTCAACATCTTTCGAGATCCCTTAAGAGACTTCAGCCACTCACTCCTACCCTTTCTTCCTCCCAACTTCCTCCCCATCAGAGCTTTCATCCCCTCCAATCCCAATAGCCTTCTCCAAAAATGAAAGAAATGTTTTATGTCTGAGGTCTGGTGCCTAAGCTATCTATGTCTCAATCAACTCATTTCCTTCTTAGGAAATGGATTTTCTGGTTTGCTGCTTGCTTGATATCTGCACAGCGCCACCACCCTTATGCTTTGATTCTTTTCTAGCTGTCTTGTATCCTTCTATTACAACCATTTGTTTTCCCCAAAGTGAAAATAAGGTACATAAACTTAACTGACTTCTGCAAACACAAGTTCCAGTTAGTGCTTTGCTGTCTACTTTTCTCTGTTTTCACATATGTGCGTGATTTAACATTTCTTTGCTATTCTCTCCAGTCATACAATCTATTTTTCCAGATATAATTTATGTATTTTTAGGCTGTCCAATATACTATATCACACATAAGATATACAGCAACATTCCTGCTAATTCATATAATCATAGAATCATTAGGGTTGGAAAGATCACTAAGATCATCTAGTCCAACCATCAACCCATCTCTTTGCTCCCTAGTATGTTTAACTTTTCTAATCAGGTAGTCTGACTAAGAGCATTTCCTAAACAGCTTCATTGCTACAAGTTGTTCCTAACAGTGCTCAGCCAGTAGCTCTATATACACATACTGATCCTTTCAGTTTATGATTCTGGTTTCTGTTTTAGTTTCTTGTTTCACCTTTCATTTGCACAAGAGTTATGTGAACCTGGATGTTACTAGCAGTGATCTCCTACTGAGGTTAGTGAATCACAGAGATTTCCAGTTTCATTTTTCTCTAACTCAAGTGTTTTTCTTCATCTCCTACCTGGCATTTCCGAAGTGTTTTGAGACATTTATTGAAAGAACTGTGTTCTTTTCCAATGACAACTTCATCTGTGGAGATTTTCTTTTGGCGCTACTCAATCGCTTTCAGATGAAGAATTCTGCCTCCCAGAACTGAAAGATTCAGATTGCTTTTGTAGCCCTTAAGTGGGAATGCTTGATATCTTTGTCTTGTAATCAGAACATTCCCCTCCCCTTTCCCCCCCCCCCTTTTTTTTTTGTACTTGCAGTATAATTTATGTGGTCCTTCCTTGAACTCCTTTCATTAGACTGCTTGCTGCTACACAAGTAAAGTAAACAGGTGGCAAAAGTAAATGTGAATATTAGACATTGTAAAAGCACTGAGCGGGTACAAATGTCTACTATACTGACCTACAAATGCACGAGCAGGTGTTACAAGGAATCTGATTGCTGTGAGAAAAATGCAGCTTATTTTTTCACCTGAAACAATTTGGAGAAAGCTGTTTGGGAATTCACAATGTCTGTGTGAACTTTGGCAAGAGGAAAAGGGGAAGCTGATAGCATACAGATTCTAAGCAAAGGTTTGGTTAGAACCTGAGCTGGAGTAGGATTGGGAAGGGAGCAATTAAGAGGTAAAAATATATATGCATAGGACACGTGTAGTTTTGGAATGCTTTAACAGTAGCTGAGTGTTATTTTGAAACTCATGGTGAAAAGTGAAAACAAAGATAAACTTACAATACTATCTTTGATTAAAAAGTTAAAAGAGAGAGGGCACACAGAAAAGGGCAGTAGAGAAATTACAAGGAACAAAGCATTCTCTAGGGAGAAAATTAGGAAGAATCAGTGACTAATCTTCTCCTTACTGCTCTGCACATCTAAAACCTGGATTATGCAATTTAGAGTGAAAGAGATGACAGTGATATGACGTGACCTTATGGTTACTTGCAAAACTCTTTTGTATGTATTCCCTTGATTGCCACTAAAGCTGCTGCTTTCTTCCTTTCCTCTTCATCTTTTGTACAGAAAAATGTATTTGCTTTTGGCTGGAATCCCCAACAATGCTAGTATCTAACCCTGAGATGTCTGCTGAGCAATAGATTATCAATTCCAGGTTAAACAGATGATTTGGTGATTCACTTCTCCCAGCTTCCTCTTTCCAACCTCCTCCTGCAGGTGCCCTACTCTTCCCTTGAGTATCCTGGGAGCTCTTCTCTCAGATTCAGTTCATCATTTCATTATCATGCAAGACACAGAAGCCTGAGCCACCTTCAGTGGTGTGACTTTGAAAACGAAAGTAAGACATAAGAAATGGAAAGCAAATGACTGTTGGTAGAAAGCTGAACTAAGACAGTAACTAATTGTAAATGTTGGAAGGATAACAAAGGACGTAGCACTGCTAAGAAAAAAGGCTTCAAGAAATAGAAATTAGGTTGCCCAAAGGATCATCTGAACTGTCAAAAGTGAGAGGAAAATAAATATATCAGCGAGTGAAAAATCACCTTGAGAAAACTATGCAAGTTTACTAGAGAATAGTGAAAAAATATTTTATGAACAAAGATCATCTTGAAGGAAAATTGAGGAATGCTCAGCAAGCTTGACCAATAAAGGGAGAAAGGGAAGAGTACAGGCAACCAAAGCATAATTAGAAGAAGCATATAAATATCAAAATTTGAGAGGAAAACCCTTCCTTTTAACATCTCCCATAATCACATAAGATAACAGAGAGGATGGATAAAATGGATATTGCCGTGTTTGCTAATAGTTTCCTTAGGAGGAAAATCAGCTTTCTTCAGCAGTACCATATGCTCTTGGATCATATGGTTGATGGACTGCCAGAAGTGAAGATTCTGGAATCAAAGTGTGTTCATTACAACCTCGTCATGAATACATTTCCATATTAATTCAGGTATGTTGAATAATGGGCACCAAGGATTTAATGTGCTTTTAGAGCTGGTCAGCATTTCAGAAGTCTTTTTAAAACAGGGAAAAGTGACAGCCAATAAGTAGAAGCATTCTAAACCAGCTTTTCTACATGATTAATTGTTGATAAACTAGAAAAGAGGAAAAGAAAATATTTTCATATGGCAGTGTTTTTGGAAGACTTGGAAAAATTTAATTAGAACCTACATTGCTACAATACAAAAGGCTTGGTATATACAGTCATAAATAGTGAAAACATTTAGGAGATTAATTTTATTGTCATAGAGGGAATTTGCAAGATTTACCATAGAGTTTTCTGGGAAACTTTACTTTAGACAGTGGCTCAAAATACACGTTTTAAAAATGTTTATGTAGATACAGCTGGAGGTCTTGCTTGGAAAATTGTTGTACATTGTACTGCCTGAGGTGTTCTGAAGCACAGGCGTTTTGTCTGATTGAACACAGCATAACTTCTCAAATCTTTCAAAGTTCATACAAAATAAGATATGGTAAGGAGATGTTTTTCTAGTTAGTTATTTGCTCTCATGACAATAGCTATAGATAGCCTATCTTAAACATTTGTCTCAGTATTGTGCCGGTGTAAGCCTGTTTATTTTTCAAGATATTTCAAAACATGTAACCAAGTTGGGTAATATTACCTCTACCAATTCAGCATCTCAAAATTTTGAGATGTAAAGCAGGTTTACGTGCTTGCAGTGAGATAACATCCTGAATGCGTAGTCAAGCTTTATCTGCCGCTACCCATCTGGAGTTAGTTCATCTGTGTATTGTCTTACTGTCATGTTGCAGTGCAGGTGAGCTCTACCAATACTTAATATTTATCAAGAGATGCTATCAAATTGTGCAGGGTTTCTTATGCCAGTGGAATGAAGGGGTATGTGTGTGTTTAAAAAAAAAATAAAAAATCCAATAACAGAGCACCAGTGTTAAGCTGTGAAACAAATAAAAATACATTGATTCTCAGTAAAAATAGTTAACTTTTCTAAGTACTCCGTTTCAACCCATTGTGCTCTGAGAGCAGCATTGTCCCAGGGTAAATATATCTTTTGATACCTTGAAGGGAATACGAAAGTACAGTGGTTATACACCTGGGCTGTTTTAAACTGTGCCCATCCGTGAGAAAGCAACTCCATATATTTCAGTGGAGCATGACTCTTCCCCTCCTGTTTGCAGTGACAAGGACTGTCACTGTGCCTGAACATTCTGAAAACATGAGGGACAGATTATCTAATGCATCTAGTGATGCTGGTGGGGAACTGCAGCAAACTGTGCTCAGATCCTGCTAAATTAAATGATGAATCTGTGACATCAAATTTGCTGATGAACAAAAAGGACAAAGATCCATAGAAATCTGTGTTTGTTTGTAGACCCTTATTTAACAGATCTCAGCAGTATACAGTTCAGTGGCATAAGACCTTTGCTATTAGTAGTAATGGTGTGTTGTACATCGCAGGGCAGGGCTTGTCTTGGAAGAGAATCAAGCACTATTTTTTCTTCTGTTCCACGTATTTCATAAGTCAGAACTGGGTTTAATATTTGCGAGATTTCAAGCAGATGAAAAACCATCTGAATGTGGAAGAAAATTTACTTAAAATTTTTATTGATACTCATTGTGAATCTTTCTTTTTTTCCCCCCTACATTTAAAATAAAACATGGTCAGGTTCTTGGCTGTTCTGATCTGATCTAACTTGTTCTACACCAGGTAAAGATGTAGAGGATTTTGCGTGAAATTCTGCCTTTCTCCCAGACACAGATCCGGGTACTCAGAATGTGCATTCATGTTTGCATATACTCCTTCCATATGTCAGTTTTCCGTACTGTTGTTACTACCTAGCTAGGTAAATTCACAGGATTGCTGATGACTTTAGCAAGATTAGTGGTATTTTACTTCAATTTTATTGGTGTCGATTTTTATATCTGCTTGTTTTCACAGCAGTTTTTATCAAAAACTCTTTGTAATGGTTTACTTCAAACAAATGTATGTGCACTTAAGCTATGCAGTGTGCATTCTAGCAAAAGCCTTTGACAACTTCAGAATGTGTCTCAGGTGGCTCATCCCTAGCTGACAGGGCTACCTTTTGGCAAATTTCTGCTTGTTTTTGTTTAACTGAGGTTTATAGAAGTGATCTGATTTGCAGGGTCCTTGGCAGTGCTACAGAGAAATACCTTAGACTGTTTCTGAAACAAAGTTAGCGCACTGTATTTAATACAATAACAGTTCCCCAACTTGTGATTAAGTGCTTAGTGAGTTCCATTTCCTTATAAGAACATGTGTAAGAACCCAAGAATGTATGCCACAAGTGAACTAAGCATTAATCTATCAGCGGCTTAAGTGTGTTTGGGATAGTGCAATGGAAATATGCAGTATAATGACATGGTGTTGTTCTCTGGGAAGCATTTAAGAGCAGATGGAACCTGTAAAATAGACTGATTCATGAAAGTGTACAGCTCCTATCAGATTTGTTGGATGCTTCCTTGATTTAACCTAAATAAACACAGTTCCCATATGCTTGCGTTATCAGTAAGGTGCCTGTAGCTGCATATAGAATCATAGAATCATAGAATCACAAGGTTTGGAAACGATCTGTAAGATCATCTAGTCCAACCATCTTCTCATTACCATTGCTATTACAAAGTAAACCAGATCTCACAGCTCCTCATCCAGATGCCTCATGAACACTGCCAGGGATGGCGACTCCACCATCTCCCTGGGCAGCCATTCCAGTGCCTGAGAGAAAAATTTTTTCCTCATGTCTAGCCTAAACCTCCTCTGATATAATTTGCCGCCATTTCCCCATGTTCTGCTTGTTACCTGGGAGAAGTGGCCAAACCCCTCTTCACCACAACCTCCCTTCAGGAAGTTGTAGAGTACATTGAGGTACCCAGTATTAATGGATGCACAGAAATTCATCAGGGAGGGAGTTTTACTGAAAAGGCATTTTTATTTCCTAGAAGTGAGATGGGTAAACAGTATGGTATCTTTGTGAAATTATCCAGACAAATTGAAAAAAACATTAAGGGTTCTACAATAGCATAAAGGAAAAAGATGCTAGAATCTCACTCCAGCTTAATGAAAAATTAACTCTATAGCAGGCATCTCTTAAAATTCTAGCATTCATTAGCATCTCTAAAAATGAGGTAGGACTCTACAGAGATGACCATACAAGTCTTCAGCATTTAATAGAAAAAGATTAAGCATCCTTCCAATCTGCTGAAGCACACTAAAATTCTGCAGACACTGGATATAGCTGCAAATGTGCATGTGTATAAAACGTAACATTTTTGTCCCTAAAGGACACTTTCTGAGCAACATCTCTTGCTAATCCAAAGAAATAACGAGCATCATATCAAGATCAGGGAAGACCCCTATATTTGTACTAAGCACTACCAAAGTCACCAAGTTATGAATTTTGAGTTACATGCCGTTGTTGTCGTTGCAGTTTCAGTATTGGTGTACCAAAATCTGAACCAAGTTGAACCTTGGGGTGGAATTTGCATAAAGCCTGCATTGATGTTTATCCCTCTATTTTATAATGAACTGAATCAATATATTAACTGAATTAAAAAAAAAGATTAGATTTTCAAATTCTTAATCTTGTTTGTTTGGAAGCTATCAAATCAATATGTCTCCAAGACAAATGAACAATTAAAAAAAATTGTGGATTTCTGAAGTCTGTGTAGCATAGTATTCCTGTACCCGTAACATAGATCTTCCTTCAGCTGATTTCAAGAACTTTGCATGTGGTGAGTGGAGTAAGAAATAATATAAAAATATGTCCCTGGAAATAGAATTTTACTCATGTGAATTGTATACGCTATAGCCTTTAATTGTCTTTAGAACTAGGTTTTATGTATAATTGAGAGTATAGTATCTAATTCTGATCATGCTAGTTTGTGTGTGTTTGTAGAGTGACACATCAGCATGCTTCTGAAAGGCTCAAAAATGCCATCTATCTTTAAACATAAGTGAATCTTCACTATGCAAAAACTGTATAGATGTAACAAATAACAAATACCAACAACTATGCCCCGAGTTCTCCATTTTTCCCAACGATCTGTTCATTCTGAAGCCTATGTTTCTCTTAGAAATGATTTCATCAGAGTTTAACATCTACATTTTACAATGGTACTCCATGATTTTACATCTCAGTGAATGCTTTAGATTAACAGAAGTTGCAGTGTCAGTGGGAAACATTTGTTTTTCCTTCTGCTTTGTGCTACAGAACTGCTGTTGATTTTGTTCCTTTATTTTGTTTCATTTTTAATGTCTTTTTTTTTTAATGTCATTTTAATGTGGAGTAGAAAAATAACTATGATAAAACTAATGGGGAAATTTTAATAGTAACAAAAATCTTGAATCCTGTCTTCAGACAATTTTTTTTCCAAGCAACATGAACATAAGGAGAAAAAGAGTCCTTGCATACACTGGAGTCCTTACTGCACTTTTTGGACAGAGTTGAAAGAATTTGTCAAGTCTGTATTCCTTTATATGTCAAAGTAAATACACTCTGGTTTATGTGTTTGGAAAAAATCAAAGTCATGAGGAAGAATCTTTGGCACTGGTGTATTCATTGATAAAATTCTCTTGGCTTCATTAGAGCTAGAGTTTGATCTGTTTGGTTGGTCTTAGATCAGTCAACTGGAGAGTTTGTGGATGAGTCATATGGAAGTTCCCCCATTATCTTCAGAACTGTCAAGTCTCATAAAGTGGATAGAAAACTCATTCATCTAACTTCCTCTTCATGCTCTCTATCTCTGGTGCAGTGGCTATTGCTTGTCTCCAACTCCATGGATGTCACATTCAACAGTCAGAATCCTGGGAAAAGTTAGCTGAAAGAATTTGTTGCTAGATTATGCACTGTACAGCAATAATGCAGTGATAGACCCTCTCTTCTCATGCTCCTGAAAGCACAATCACACACTTGTATCTATATCATCTGTTGCGTGATTCTAGTGTCTGTGGATTCTGTAGTGTTTCTCTGATTTTTTTTAAGGCTAAGAATGCTTACATAAAATCAAGACCTGGTTCTCTTTCATGATTCTCTTTCATAACTTTTAAATTAGCAAACTTCTCTGGAAGTGAGATTGTTGTGGATCTGACTTTTGTTCACTGTATAGGTTTTTGTTATAATATGTTGACACTTTCTAATTCTGCCTGAGTTCCGTGAAGCATCATCTGCTATTTAATTTTAGTGTGTCCATGTTTTGCAATTTTACTTTGTTCTCAATAGTTGAAAAGAACCACTTTTCACAGTTTTGTAGAGATTACAGATTATTTTATCATGTAACCCAGGCAAAGCTAGGATTTAGAATGCGAAGATAAGATTTCATGGGGCATCAGTATTTTTCACTGTATTACACGCTCTTCTCTTCTGTTAACTAAAAGGGTTTTTGATAAAGAAAAATGCATTATCAAATCTGTTTTATTTATCTCGTTAAGTTAGTAACCATGAAGAAAATACTAAGAAAGAGCTCAGGGAAATAAAAAGAAAACTTACAATAAACAATTTTGAAACTGCCTGACTATATTAAAGAGCATATTGTGCAGTATAGGAGTTTATCCTAGGTTTTGGACTTTACTGAAATGGCTGTTTTAATTAAATGATCTGTATATACTTGAGTAACGTTTTTCAGAAACTTTTTTACAGGGAGATTAAATGTGGCTAAAACTATCATAAAGTTGTGTGTCAAAATTGGTTAAGAATGGTTCTTATGTGACTGTTGCCTTCTTCTTCACTGTTTCCTAGCTTTTAGCTTTCACTGACTTTAGTGCAGTGACTATTGCTTTCAAAGTATTTTAAAAGAGAAGCTGAAGAGATGCTGGTGGATCAGAGAGACTAGAGTTAATGATGGCATCTAACATTGTGATAGAAAAGTGAAGTGTGTGTATAGTCTAAGTATAGGTCTAAATAGTGAAAATAAATCCTACCTCTAGCTGACACTGGGCAATGGATTTGGTAATGAAAGGGTTGAGAATGGCTCATCACAGTCTGAAGAAGCAAGACTTGATTTATGTACTACTTTGTTTTTAATAGCTGCCACCATTGTTCCTTCTCTAGTGTGAAAATATCACTGATATTTTGTACATGATCTATCTTCTGTATCACTCTGTGTTGCCCTGTTTCATTCCTGACACTTTACGCGTGCCCTTTGGCCAAGCTATCACTGACCTTCAACTCTCCACTGATATAAATCATACCACAACCACAGTCACATGATACCTATATAAGATGTACTTAGTCCTTTAAGTGTCTAATAAGAATAGTACCTTATCTTGGGAAAAAAAATATATATATAGACATCATAGAATGTTGTCTGGTTTATTCTCTTGAAGACAGCTTGCTAACAACTGTCCCTCAGGAGATCTGTTTTTCTTCTTTACATTTAAATGTTTGCCTTTTGTAAGCAACAGATTTCCCTGAAGTGCTATCCATAAATGTACAAGCATATAGAAAAGTTGGCTTCAGGCATATGCAGTGCACATATTGCAACTTGCTGTCTGTGGTCTCTTCAAATCACAGGGTATCAGAGTTCAGAGCTTAGGGTAGCCCACTGCGTTCTTCATAGCCTATCATTGCTACACACAGCAGTCTTTCTTACTAGCTGTAGGCAATACCAGGACAGGTTCTGCCCATAGAAGCTTAGGGCAGTGGCCTGCCGGCTCTAAAGGAAAAGTATCACCAACATGCTCTAAAAATTCAGATGTGCTTAGCAGACTCACTCTCTGAGCAAATTCCTATAGAAAATGAGCTTTATTCTGCTTTACTACATGTTGACGTCACTATAGAATAACTCCAGTGACTTGTTATGAGTTCATCATTTGTACATTCATAGCTCTAAAGAGCTCTAGGCACAAATGTTATGCAGGTCTTTCCCTGGCCTCTGGAACTAAGGGAGCTATTTTTCCATTAGACTTTTGTTTCTGACTGACTTTTTATGCTGATTGACTGAAGGATAGCTGTGCTTCAGTGTTTCATGCACTGTTTATTACACATCGGAGAATTCACACCACAGAGAAAACATAGTGACTTTTATCATGCACAAATTAAAGTTTCACATGGTTGAAGAATTTATAGCATTTTTTTCCTGCATTCATTCCCTCAAATCTAACTTGAGGCAATCTCGTACCACATTCCTTACCTTGAGGAAAGTGGTATTGGTATCTTTGTCTTTTTTTGAGAATTGTACTGCACTCCCAAATTTAGTTGAAAATGGACAGTGAACTCAGAACTTACTGGAGAAGTACTGACAAACAGGTGATGTCCCCATAAATCATGTTATCAGGCTGGAAAAGTTTTTGTTCTTTTTTTTTTCCTAAGCTGTCATGGGAGAATATAAAATTAGCATGTCAGGAAAGGAGCCGCTAAAAATAAGATGGAATATGACCAGACCCTTCCAGCCTTGGGCAGCCTGACTGTTGTGGGCATGAGTGATCTCTTAGTAGTTTCTATATGATCTAGATTTTATCCAGGAGCTGTGACAAGGAAGAGTTTTAATGAGAGATTTGCTGAAAGCTAATGAAGTAGTTTTATGGCTTCTCATAGGAAGCTTTTCACAAATGTTAGGAAATATAGCAGGTCAAAATGGAAAGTTTAATCTCAGGGGGGTTGCTTCTCCTATTAGTGTAGGCAGGCAATGACTATTGGATGTCACAGTTTGTTAGGTGTCCTGGTGCTCTTTAGATAGCTTTAGCTAATCTGATGGCAGTGTAGCATCAACTTCTTTTTTGCATAGTGTTTTGCTGCTGAAAAAACCTCCAGCAGTTACTTACTTTGCCAACTTTGGACACTCATTTCTCTATCTCATGTACCAAATGATATCTTTCTGTTTTCCCACTGTCTTTCAGACACTTCTCATTCCTTCCCTGCATTTTCTTTTTCAAATATGAGCCTTTTCTCTTAAAAGTTAGGCTACAAATGACAAGTTTCCAGCCTCTGCATTTACTCAAAAATACTGACTCCACTTCCCGAGTCCAACTTATGCCCTTTTTACAGACAATATTCATCTGCTTTCCCAACTCTTAAAATTGAGGTATTTGATTCAAGAGAAAGACTCTTTCATAACCCAAAACCACCCCCAAGGTACCACACCCTGGGACTTTCTACATTAGCATATATCACCATCTTGTATTTTGTAGTTCCCTGTAACCATTTTTCAGAAGTTTAGTGTGCACCAGCTCCTCACAACATGACTGAATTAAGCCTAAGTAAGTCAAGGGCCTGCATCACTGATGCCAGAACTGTGCCATAACAAAGCAAATTATGACTAGAGCTGAGTAAGCAAGGAATAACAATGAATTTGTTTCCCATATTTCATTTCTGCTTTGCCCTCAGAATATCTGAACAGACTTCTCAGATTTATTTCTATTGGAATTCTTTAAGCAAATGTATCTCAAAATATTTTACTTTGTGACTGTTTTGTGAACATTTTTAATCCTAGCTCAGGTTTTCTCTCTTGAATAAACTGCTTCCTTCCATACTAGCTTAACACTGAGGCAGTGCCAGCCAAATGCTGGCATTAAAAAATGGAGATAAGACTTCAGCAAGTTTCTGTGCAAGCACAAACCCATCTTGAAGTCCCTGCTAATGGCTTTAATTATGAGAACCAAGCTTAAGCAGTTCACACATATGACTGGAATATGCGTGCTATGAATATTTATTCCAGAAGAATTCAAGTTGTTACGGACTGTGAAACAAAATCAGAGATCTGATAAATTCAGTTAAAAATGCAGGGAAATATGTTCCACTTGTGGAGGACAAAAATATTGTGAAGGACAAAATATTTCTTGCTGTTTCTAGCGCGTTTCTGAAATGAGGAGAAAAAAAAGGAACAATGTGTACATCTCCAGATGGCTTTTTGGATCCAATACTCTCAATGTTTAGTACAAGACTATGTGACTACAAGTGCACATTATCTGTAGAATAATTTTTTTTTCTTGTCACTGTGCTCTGGCTTACTATATGATCTCATTTGCAGAGATTTATGTTTCTTCTGTAGTTTTACAATTCCTGAACTACTGACTTCCCTGACCTAACTAAGAAACTTTTAAGCTATTGGTAAAGGCAGTGTGATTTTTCTACAGTTCCACAGTGAAGGTTCTTCATTTTCTCTTTGTCTCAGCAACTCACATCAGGGAGGTCATTTGGACTAGCCTCCTTCCTCTCCCAAATTCTTACACTCCTTCTTGTCTGACCCCAGCACATTATCTTCATTATTTTTGTTTTACATCTTTAACATGATAAAGGAAGATTTTGGAGAGGGGCGGGTTGTATTTTTGTAATTTCTATCCCTTATGCCCCATCACGTCAAGCCTGAGTGTATACATATCTGTCATCACTAGTTGCTTCTCCTTTTACTGCGTTCTTCCTTCCTTTCCCTGCCCAGACAATGTAGGAACGAGGAAAATAATAATTGTGCTAGAGTATGTCTGCTTCATTCCACATGGGCAGATGAGCATCTTGGAATTTCATTACAGTGAAATGAAACTGTGTGAAGATGTGATCCATGGTCCAAACTCATTAATTTCTGTGGGCATTGAATATGGCTGACAGAGGGTTGAACGTCACTATGGCCTGTGCATTCCACACCCAAATTGTTTGCAGATTATCGTAAGCTAGAAGAACAGTTTCAAGAAAGACACTGTTTTGGAGAGTAGGTACCCTTATTTGCATCCACATCTCAACTGCTGTCTCAATGGGGGGTGGGGCGGGAGGCAAGAGAAGTTTAGCATGCAAAAAGGTTTCTTATGCTATAACTGCTAGTCTGTTAAATCAAGTTTTGGCCTGTGTTGAAATCTCTGCAGATTGTATGCATTTTTCCCCTTTACTTAGGTTCGAACAAGCCATTAGTTCTCATGGAGCTACAAATTCTGGGTCTATATTACAAAGCAATCTTAGGCTGTAGATGATGTAACAAATGCTCATGCCATAGTGCTGCTGTTGGATTACAGCACTTTTCTGTGTGCTTCAGTGGACAGTGTTAAATGTGTTCCCATGAGGCATGTGCTTTCTTATGAGTTTTCAGAGGTTTTTTTATGAAGATGTTTTACTTCTTTCATCTATTTGTTGTGTATGTCTACATGACCTCCTGAAAATACAAACACAGTCTTCTATTTGCAAAGCCCATTATCAGCTTTGTCTTTAGCCTCATGATAAAGGTCAAGTAGATTAGTTAGGGAGGTCCTTGCCTTTCTAAATCCACATTGGTTATCTCCCTTTAGATAATTACTATCATGTACTTCTCTAATGTGCCTCAGGGTATTGTATCCATTCCTTGAATACTGCAAGGTTAAATTCATCTACTTTTGACACATTTCACCAGGCTTCAGCTCTGCTAACTGATTTAATACCAGCTTTTGTGATTAGTCATCTTGGACTGGGGAAATAGAGCAAGTGCTCAGGAAGAGTATTATTCTCTAATGCAAATCCTTTAAGAAACACTTGTGTTAAAGCAACTAATGTTTCTCATTTCTCTTGTAACTGTTCTTCTGTTATCCATGTTTTAATCTCATATTTCTGTGCTGTATTGCCTATGCAAATTCATGTTATGCACAGAAAACCTGTGGGAATAAGGGAGAACAACAACAATAAGAAAAAGATGACTAATACTAAACCTCCCTGTAACCTCTGGTCAGTCTTTAAAATGCCACAGAAACATCGAAGCTTTCCAGGTTCTCATTTTAAAGAATAATATTCTGCTATTAAGAAATCCACATTTCATACCTCTCAAAAAAAGAAAGAAAAGCAAACAAGGAGGTTGGAACTTGATGATCCCTGAGGTCCCTTCCAATCCAAGCCATTCTGTTATTCTGTGAAAATAAAACTGAAGAAAAGGAGATACATAGCAGTTCTGGTTATTTTTTCATTTTGCCTTGTCTCTCATTGATATATTTGTTTTCATTGAATAATTACAGCAAAAACGTGGGGACTTTAAACATACCTATATATGTAAGATGCAGCTCAAAGTTACTTGCCTCTGGTGAATGACCCTTGTCTACTGAATGATCAAGCTCAATAATGGTGTTTTAATAGGTGCTTTATACATAGGTAAGCATATGCCTTTTGCCTGGTTTTTATTATTAATCTTAATAACCACAGGACGTCCAAGTGTTACATAGGATAATATAGCAAAAGCAATATGGAGAAAATATGGTCTTCTTTCAAGATCTTTCTTCTTTAATTTTCAAATGAAAATATTTAGTTCTGTCTCATTTACACTTTCAGTATAATATTGATTCCCGATGTGATATTAAAGTGGGAGCACTTTAATATTTCAGCTTTGACAGTTCTCTGTCTTCAGAGGCCAAATGTTTTCCTGTGGGAGGTATCTTTTCAGCAAAGGAGTGATGAAGATTTATCACAATGAGCACCACTGTTTCTTCATCTCCAAATAATTTGTAATGGCTACTGTGTGACTATTTCACTGGTTGACTTCTCTTTTAAAAATGAAAAAACTCAATAATAATATATAAAATGATAAATATTTTCTAAAGGTAAAATATCTCCATCCCCAGAGTGCACTTTTTACATTTGTAAGCAATGTTCATTTGTAAAGAATACATGTATCCTGTGGTCAAACTAATCTATTATGGTAAGAAGCACAAAGCTTCAAACATACATTTTCCTTCCATCCTCATTCCCTGAGAATGGATGGAGAAATTATTTCTCCCTATCACACACTTTCTATTCTTTCAAATTCCCCAAAGATGTGACATAGTGTGCATTGGATTAAATAATTCAACAATACTCTTATAGTTAAGAAGCTCTCCTGTGCTTGAGGTCAGCATGAACAAAAGACATTGGGGCCAAAATGAAGACCTGTTGTCTTGTCTCAATTTCTCCATTAAATCTAAAGAGAAACCCTTTTTAATGTATTTTTTTAATTAGTTGTGGGAAAATTTAAATGCTACAGAGACTTTGTCAACATATTGCCATCTTGCATGCTGTTCCATTGACACTCTATGTGATGTATTTTAAAAAAGCCAGGCTAGATTGCAATGTATTCAGCTTAAGGTTTTTCACTGGCTATAAATCTGTTTTAAAAAATCCTACTAACTGCTGATATGTTTTTGTTGCTAAGGGTTTCCTTATGTAAGGCATTTTCTGTGTTATTCCCTGAATGATTACAACTTCTCTGTAGAAGGATATGTAGTATCTATCTACTGCAGTATACAAAATATTTTTCAAATGCTAAAGCTCTGACCTTACAAAACAAAGAAGTAACCTTGAGTCAGCCAGACAAGGGCTTTTTATCAGTTTAATGTAGCAGAACTCAACCAAAAGGGCAAATTTTTGTTTTCGCTTGCCAGTGATGTGAACACTGCAGCTGTGCTCGTGTATCAGTATTCATTATTGCTAGTGTTCCTCTGTGTAATGACTGATCCAGAAGAATTTGAATCTTCATTTTATTTTATTTTATTTTTAATTTTTTTATTTTGGTGGAATCAGACAGAAATAAAACTCTATCATTTCTTTCCACAATTTCCTGGAAGAAGGCAGAAGCTATTAAAAAATGAAGGCATACATATCTCATGCTATTCAGCTAACTGATAATTAAAGTGCAATTATATTTTTCATGGTGTAGATTGTGTCTCTGTTTCAAAGAAATTAGAAGCTGTAGCCCTCTGAGAATTGTCTATAGGCATTTATTACTACAACATTTACTAAATGCAATCACTTACAAAGTTGGAACACCCAGCATAACTAAAGGAGGAATTTTGCGGCTAGTTGGCTTCTCTTTTTGGAGGTGTGATGTTCCTGTATGAAGGCATTGTCCTCAAGCTTCTGTGTCAAAGATCAGTAAATTACAAGCAAAATTAATCATTTTGTCTCCATTTCAAGTTAGAGAGTCAGTCTTTGGTGCAAATTACCCCCACAGTGAGAAGTCTGAGTCGACATGACAGATAACTCAGCTCTCAATCTCATCTGGAATTATTAATGCTAGGAAATATTCAGCAGAGTGAGTTAGATTTTCAGAATTTCCTTTTCAAGAAGTCTTTGACTCTGCTTTGACCTGTGAACCTGTGAATATTAGGCTACCCATTTGGATATCAAAAGTTTCATACATGTTTGTGTGAATATTCTATTGGATAAATCTGACTGTCATGTGAAATTTTTCTGAAGTCATGTTCAAGTATAATAGCAGAACTGATTATTTTGTAACTGTGGAGAACCAACAGCAGGTAATTCTAGGAAGGGTTGAGACAGGAGGATAAGGCTCACATAGGTAAACTAAGCAGTTATTTCAGTAATTCTTTGAAACGCTTTCTTGAATAGAGGTGGAGTTAGAGCTCAAATGTTTAGATGATGCAATGTAATGTATACTAGAATGGCATGAAATGACTGCAGAGCTCAGATTGGAAAATAGATGCCAGAAGACTGTCTCTCAAAAAACTCAAGAGGCAAGAGTGACTAGAGGATGCCTAAGTTGTAGGAGCTTGGAGGAGTTTCAGACTATGCTTTCTTCAGGCACTGCATAATATGTGAATTCTGAAAAGGGATTTAAATGAGGCGACAGTGATATTCTGGCAATTTAGCATTAGAGGGAGAAAAAGAGATACAAAGAAAAATGCACAGAAATGAAGTTTAAAATAAATGGAAAAGGTGTCTCAAAGGTGTCTCAGGTCTATTACCATCGGATGATCAGGTGGGATCCAATAGGGAAAAGCCTAATGGAATGCCAAGTGATTTCTGTAGCACTGTCAGTACAACTTCCATGCCTGAAGTATCTTTTTTTTTTTTCACTAGAAATTACAAGGAAAATTATTTCAGTAGATTTTGTTTATTTGCAATTTCATATGAGTCCAAGAAATCGACGACTTGTCAAAATGCTTCATGTCTTGAATAGAAAATTTGCTTTCTGTTCAGTTGTTGAACTTAGTAGAGATTTCAGATTTTAGAATTTTTCCTTTCATGAATCCTAAATAATTGTTCATCAGGGATCAAATTTGAGCTCCTTAGATCCTTAGGTGCAATTTAATCATACATTTAAAGTCATATTTACAGGAATAAAATAGATGATTGAAACCTTGTATATATCAGGAGCTCAGTACAGTGTTTGTCTTGCGCTTCATTTCCTTGCGTAAGTTGAGTAACACCAAAACCTGTTCCTTTAAGAGAAAAAGAGAGAAACAGTCTTTTTCTTCAGAGAGTACCATCCATCTTCCTGTTTAAAGCAACTTAAATGAGAAAGTTTAGTACTGAAGCTGCAGTTGCTGGCACTTTCTTTGTGTTATAAGCATTTTGTTTTGCTATAAGAAAGGGAAAATGACAAATAGAATAGTGGGGACAGTGTCTGAGAATTTAGATTTTGATTTGCTAACAACCTCCTTAATGTTCAGATTTCAGCTATTTTTACAGGTGTGAATATGGAGGATGAAATTCACATGCAGACAGACAGCTTATGCACCACATAAATCCCATCTAAACCTTAACATGTCTTTTAAGAGGGCCTAATTGATGCATAGGACCTGTGCTGGCCCCTTACACATGGGACAGTTTCTCTCAGATTTTAGGTTTGCAATAATTAACGAATGTACTTTTCTTTAAAAATCTTCTATTCTTTTTTGACATGATTCCATTTTTCCTAGTAAGCTGCTTTCAACACTTTCTTGACTTTAAACATAAGCATTGAGGAATATTTGAGATCACGACGTACATATTAGATATGAGCAGAAATGAAACGTATATTGGAAAGGTCAGCATTTAATAAAAATTCAAATATACTTGAATTTGATTAGACACCGTGTGATGTGTGCAGTGTGCACATGGGAATTGTGCAGAAAATCCACTAAATGAGGTGATGAGAAAGCATATTTTGTAAAGGACTAAATTCGTCATAGCCCTTAATGATTCTTAAGACCTCGGAGGAGTACAGAATTACTATAGCAACTGACTGTGTGCTTGCTGGTTAGCATTTGCTTGTTCATTAAGCATAATCTCCACTTCTAATTAATAGTTCATAATTTACACTTATTGTACCATGAATTTTGAATCAAAAGGTAGCACAAGAGGAGCATTAACCCAGTAACTCAAAATATATTCTTGTATCTGGTTTGTGCCTTACTCCATTTTATGTAGCATCTGAAAGGCAAAGCTTTTTTTTCTGATCCCACAAACCAATTTTCTAGCTACCTTCTATCCACTTAGAGAAAGAAATCATCAATTATTACTCTGAAGAGGGAGACAATACATGATCTTTATCATTGGATTTTATCTTTACTTGCTTTTCTTGAGATGTGTGCATTTTTTTTTTTTTTTTAAGGATACTGGTTTTTTTTGTCCAGTACTTTCACCTCAGTAGTAAATAACCCAAATAGACTTCAAAGTACTTTAATTAAATCTTTTCAGATACTTATGTTTCTCTTGATTTAATGCGGCATGGCCCAATTCACTTTGGAAATAGTTCAAATTAGATGTGAAATAGCTTTATGTTTGTTTTCCCTGGGAGCATTTACACCATGGCAGAAAGACTCCACCTTAAATTCACACATTATGTAGTCATAATTTCAAATCAAGTCAACTCAGGGTACATTCAGATAGGCACTGTACGATGGCAAGTGTGGAACTGACTTTTGATCAAATACCCTAAAAAGTGTTTGTAAAATCCTCTTTCAGTCTATTCAGCCTATTAACTCATTTAGCTATTTGTTAGAGCTCATTGAGTTTTGAATAAAGTAGTAAATGTGATACAGTAGAACACATAAGGTGAGTAGTCATTAATAATTTTGAACTCATAAAATGGTTACTGGGCGACAAAGATACTGCGTAAAGTGCTCTACAAGTATGGAAGGTCTGCACTGCTGTCAGTTTGTTCACTGTTTCGATTTACAGAACATATTCTTCACATAGATGGGTATTCACTGCTTTTAAAAATAAAACTGTTACTTGTAGGGTCATGCTACAGATGTGCTGACAATGAAAGCATCTGATATTTTGATACCCTACTCTGTACATAGGGCTTGTGACGCGGATGGCAGGTCTGATGACTGTGGAGGTTGGTGATCTTGTCAGGAGCATTTTCTCGGTAAAGATGTAAGAATGATATTCAGAGAAAGAAGCCTTGGAGGTGATCAAGCTATAGCGAAAGCTAAAGAAGATTTGCTGGTGAAGGGTTTGGAGGAGGGTTGACTGAGGAAGAGGTTTGAAATAGAAAGACAAAACTGCTAGAAGAGGAGATAAAAGGAATGGATGAGATGAGTGTAAGTCCCCTGGAGTATAGACAAAACAAGACATTCCTGTACTCTTTAAGCCAATAATCTCTCTAGTTAGTGCTTCTCTTTAAGAGGAGAAGCAGATAACCATTTTCATTGTGTTTTTTTCTTGTATAAATATTTGTCCACATGAAACTGGCTTAAAATGTTATGTCTTGGATATTGTATAACATTGTATGACATACTGTATGAGATGACTTAATCTATGTTATATTATGTAGGAATCAAAAAACTGTGGTGTGTTTATATTTAATCCTTTTTCTCATATTGTAAAATGCCAAAGCAATCTGCATATCTGAATGCCTTCATTTTAAATCTACTTATGTCACGGGGGAAATACTTTCTTTTGCTATCCAGTAGTGTTTGTGCTATCAGTGTACTTCCTTGCACAGCAAAATTTCATTTTTGACTCATCTCTATTCATAAACAAGTGTCACAAAAAATTAGACTCCGCAGTTTTTTTAAGCATCTACTGTATAATGTCTCAAACTAGCAACAAAAGGAAAGATTCATATTTTGCATAACTTACTTGCATGGTTAGCATTATTTGTACTTTATAGCAACATTCAAAGTCTTGTTACATGGGTAAATTATCCAAGCCTTCTACTGAATTGTGATTTAGAAACTGTGTGTTTGGAAGTAGATATCATTCATACTGCTGTTCTGGACATGCACTGGTAAAGAGAATGGTAACATCTAGCAATGCATAGTTTTGGTGGGGGGTTTTTCATGGACTTATATTTTAACTTAAAATTTGATTTGTATGAAAATTACCGTAGTAATCTAGGTGCTTTCTGAGGAGACTGGAAGTCTCAAAAATGTGTCCCAATCATCAAAGCAGTGGTCATTCAGCTTTAGGATGGCTTCTTAAACATGACTGAAAAAGGTGGACTGGACATGTGGCAAAGCTGCCAAGAAAAATCAAACCAGGAGCACAACTATGTATTCATCTTGCTGCATATCCATAGTAGAGCTGGGTGAAAGCAGATCTGATTATTCAAGACTAAGGACAGCAGCTGATGATAGCACCAACTAAGTAAAGGCTAGAACTGAGACATATACCTTATCATGTGAAGGTACAACTCATCAGCTGTTAATCTGATAAGGGGAAATGTAAAGAACTGCCCTAAATATCAAAAACTGTGATAGAATAAATCATAGGCTTTACCCACAAAAACCTACAGGAAGCCAGAAAATAATTAGCAGAAACCTTTTAAGTACTAGTCTTTCCTGTCAGTCAAAGTTGCTTTGACAGAGTCTTGTTGAAACAGGGAGGGGATGGATCAAGAACATTGCTTGGTGTAACACCGTGAGCAGAAAAAGAAATAACATATCTCAGAAGAAGAGCAATAAATCTGTATTCAAAAAGTATGTAGTGGCATTAATATATAGGTGCAAGGTGACCTCAGGAAAGATCTCCGTGTTTCTAGGAAATAAACTGTCGTCTGACAGGAGAGCATCATTTTGCTAGGCAGGTCTTTTGCTGCACTCAGTTGAGATGCATCTGGTTCAGCACAAGATGCAAACCACTACAGAAGTCTTGAGATTGGGTGCCATGAAAGCCAAGAGATATCTAAGTCACATTTCAGAGAAATCACAAATTGACAATGAAATGGTGAAATGCCATTGTACTACAAGCTGAGCCTGTGACATTTTGGTTTTGCTTGAGGCAAGTAAATGCCATTTTTTATTTTGATGCCTGCTTCATCCCTCATGGATTCATAGTTAAAAGTGAAGACTAAGTATATGGTTTTCCTATATGTCACAAAAGAGTATTCACAGATTTTTTTCATGTCTGCCTCCTGTACCCATTTAGAAAGATGCCCTTTAGGCTACAGAAATTTATGGACATGTCATAGATCAATGGGTAGTTTCCTGAGGCTTTATGCACAGTACACTGTTGCATGTCTTAACATGCTATAGTTTTTATTGCATACAGAGAGTTTGAAACAGCTGTTTGCTCTTGCTTCGGAGGTACGTATTTTGCATGTAAGCCAGCCAAGTGAGCAATCACCTTCTGTCACTTTGGTTATGTGTAGGTGGACAGGGCCTAGGAGTGGAAGAAAAATTATAAGAAAGAAAAGATGACAGAGGAGGTAAGAGGGGAAAAAGCAACCTGGTAGTATAAAGAATAGAGAAAGAAGGAAATGTAAGGAATAGGGTAAATAGCCAAGGAAAGAATGATACAGCAAATACAGGAGGAAAACTGAGAAGAAAATGGGAGACAGTATTTGGGAAAAGAGGGAAAAGGTCATTCAGAAATTAGAAACGTTAGACATGATTTGTGAGATAAACTGGAGGTCTTGCCTAAGGAACGACTGGGATGTGTAATGGCAAACCAATTGCAAATACTGTGTGTTAAAGGGTTTTTGCTGGCAAGGGAGTATGACCTGTGGCACAGGTTGATGTAGTAGGCCAGAACCTGTCTAACGTAGATAGGTTACCCTAGCAGCTTTGCTGCACTTGCACAACAGCTTGCTGGAGCGTTTCCCTATGTGCTAGCTGTTGGTTCAGAGCTAGATCTATGAACCTTGTCTTGGAGTGCAGAAATTGTCAGGGAACCATGGGCCAAGTATCACAGTCTTTCTTTAGCTCAGTGGGACATGACTGACATTTGATAGAAAGAATATACCCGATAAAGTCTACGTCTGTTTCTTTTGCTCATTTCCTCTCCTATGCCATGTCAGTGTGTTAATTGCATCTACAGAATTGATGAAGAGAGAATGTGGTTGCTCAACATTTCGTAATTTTAGGCTGTTATAAGCATCTTATTCATGTGCCTGTATTGCAACTGAAGCTATTTGTGTCTGCTGCCCTCAGTGAATGGAATGCAAGGTTAATGTTTACCAGATTGTTCCAGATGATTCTTGTCAGAATTGGGCCTGTGAAAGTACCATCATAGGGCCTGGGTTGATCCTGTCCCAGTCATATATCTTCTCATAATTTCCTGTGCAGATCAAAGCTTTTTTCTTTGAATATATTGGTTGTTTTTGTAAGTCTAATGGGCTCATGGACATTTTCTTCCATGTCATGTTTGATCACTGCAATTGTGGTCTGGCCCAAGGGGGCATCCAGTGTTCTATGGCTCTCCTCTCAGTGACTAGAGTTCCCATAATTTGAGAAAATGTTATTCCCTCAATAGACCCATTATGGATGTTTATGTAGGAGCCACTAAGTGAGAGATAAAACAGTTAATTCTTTGGGAGCTGACTTTGGGCATATTGTACCCCATATTTGCAGCCTGCAAACTATTTGTTTCTGTTTAAAGTTGAGAGATTTACTCAGTGTGTACCCAAATGCATTGCACTTCAGCTTAAATGAATTGTTCATGCCTTGTCTTGCCTATAGAAGTAACTTTGTCGTGTTAAGATGCAAACACTAATGCCCTAATCTGCATGTACAATCTAGAGCCTTGTAGTGAGGAAATTCTTTGCAAAACTCTATTCTGTTGGAAAGTATATTTTATCCTCTTGTCTCACACATCTCTAATCAAGCTCTGGGTCACTAGGCTACATAGCTGCAACTCAGTATAATGTTGCAAAACCTCAGAATCTCTTTGAACAACTATGATTATATATGATTACAGAGTGGTTGTCCCAGTGAGCATTGAAGAAAGAAAGCAACGTTTGTACAAAAAGTGAAACAAATATCTTTTAATCCAAAATACTACACATTTTGGGCAATGTTTTGGAAATTAGATTTTGATTCTGCAATGCTGACATTAACATTGTTTTATAGCTCTTACATGCATGGTGTCCCATGTGCTAGCAAAAGCTGATGTCACCACATCAGTGAATGCACCAAGCATTAAAATCAGTGATATTATACCAATTTACATCAGTGGAAGGTTCCTTGAGATGTTCTGCTGTGTGTAACATACAGGTTGGATTTAGCCATTGGAGACAGTAGCTCATAAAGTAAACCAGGTACTGATATGAGATACAATGTAAAGCATGAAAGCTTGAAAATTGCTTACATTTCTGTGAACTGAAATATTTGTTTCATGGGTCCTTCTCTTCCTCAAGCAAACTTCTCTTAAATTTTCTTGCCCCCTGCCTGTTCTTCCAAGATACAAATGTACTCATTAATCAAGTTGTACAGCAAACATGACTTCACTTGAAAAATGCTTGCTCAGTGAACATGCTGCTTCCTATTACAAATAGAGAGTTCAAGCATCCTTGGTCTAGCCTTGGAAGCTGGAAGCTTCCAAGCTTGGAAGCTCCTGCCTTAGAAGGATTGCACCTTTTTCCACCTATGAAGAGGTGATGTGGCATTGTTTGAAAAAATCTGTTCTTTAAATTCAACTAGATTTCAGGCAGCCCTTTAGAGCCTTGGAGATTGTTGCTCATGATTGCTATTCATAAAGTTCATAGCCAGTCTCTTTTTTTTTTTTTATTCCTGTAAAGAATGCTGTTTTCCCCCTCCATTTTCTTGCAGATTGTTTTATTTTCTAAGAAACTCTAGAGCAATTTACATGCTTTTTTGGGCAAGAAATTTTCTAGCCAGCTGAGTGACTAGACAGAGGTTAGTGTTCTCCAGTACAGACAGATGATCTTGTTTAGCTGTCACATTTTAACCGTGTAGCTTCCTGTTGAACTCTCAAAGCTCTTCACAAAAGTCATTGAATTTAACCCCCAATGAGTAGACTGTTTTCCCACCTTAAAGATGGAAAATTTGACATAGAAGAAGTAAAGCCAGATATATGAATACCTATCTGTTGAGCTCATTTGAAGTGACAGGATCAGAATTGCATGCAATACTCAAGATGTAGGGGTATGGTGTATTTTTACAATACTTTTCTGTTTTCCTAAAAAATATCTTAATGTTCAGTTTGGTTTGAATTTTTTGACCACAACATTCACAGAACAAATGCTTTTGTAGAAGTATATATTTTAACTCCAGAATCTCTTCCTCAAGTAATAGAGATTACTTCAGAACCACAACTGTATAGGTAAATGCTTACAAGAACACCTTTATGGGTAAAAATAATAATAATAAAAACAACAATAATTCTCTCATCTCCAGAATTGGAAAGTAACAGGAACTCAGTGAAAGGACTTGTAATTCTCTCCTGACCCACGGCTGTCATGAGAACAGTGTCTCTCCGAACCCCAGCCATCCTGTCTGACATAAGTGTTTGTAATCCTTTATCTGGAGTTATTGCACCACACCTGATAGTTTCTCCACAGAATTATCTGGAGGTATGATAGAAAAAGAAAAAAAAAAAGATAATTGTTGCTTAAACTACTGATCTAACTCACATTATCAGCCTTCTCTATTACAACACACATCTGAGGTGATCTGAGATACTGATGAGTGGAGAAAAGGCCTTTTGCACTGATGCTGGTGACACTGCCAGATGCATCCTTTGGTGTGCAGTTTGCACCTGCACATGCTCATGCACACTCACATCACCTCTCTGAGGTTTACTAACTGTAGTTACAATTAGATGTGGGTTGCACTAATACTGGGGGGACTCCTTTCATAACAAAGGGACAGGGAACCAATTAGAGTTAAGTTTTCTGCAGTGAGCATAGGAATTATGGTAGTGCTTCTCATTCTTTCCCAGGTTGAGCTCTCATTCTGTGGATGAAAAGGAAATGTCACACAGATGTGTAGATTCATAATCTTCTTGCAGAACACTGGAGTCTAAACTTGCATTGCTTGTATCTGCATCCAGTCTTGCAGCTGTATTCTAGCCATATGAGATACTAAGGGTAGGCCACTTTTCTTAACATCAGTGACTTGCAGTAGATTAATTGCTCAGAGTAGAGCGTGAACACCAAGGTCTTTGTCACAGGTTAATATTTCTCTAGTACACGTTTCCCTTCCGTATTTTGCATCTCTTCCCATGCATGTTCTTAGTAATTATTGTTCTCCCACTCTTCCTTTGCTGTCTTTCTTAGACTTCCTGAGTTTTCTGGCTTTAAACATACTCTCTTTCACTTTCTAATTGTTTTTTGAATAAGTTCTTTGAACTAAACTGTTGACCCTGTCCTCTTCTTCCTCGGGCTATGCAAGGACTTAGGCAGTGTACTCCTCTCTGAAGTAACAGTGCAATCTACTATCTTTAGATGGTGACCTCATGACAAAAATAGCAAGTGCTTCAAGATACTCTGGAGATCAGCCAGGACAAAGGGACAGTTTTTGTAAAGTCCTTTCCTTCTTCCATTCCAAACTAAACGCTATTTCTTACCCTAACATTTCCTAACATCAGAAGACAGAACACTTCACATGAACCACTCAGACAGCATCAGCATTTTAAATTGAGTAGTTTGATCCAGAGCCAAGAAGAAAATAGTGGTTTATACCACTCCATCATTTTATTAAAGTTATCATTCAACAAGCCAACATCTGGAACGAAATCCATTTTGATGTGGCATAGATTGTCACCATAAGGAATACAGCAGAATGATCAGCAGCCAGAGAGAAATGATTTCTTAGATGGATAGCTAACATTTCTTGTGAATTCAGTCAGTTAAGAAGTGTGATTGCTTATTTGATCACATCAGTTAAATTATTGAAACAAATACTAGTAGAAGACTATAAGACATAGATGTGATGAAAAAGATTTTGAACCATGATTTCACAGATCTAAATTCTGAATTGTTTTTAGTGGCAGTTATTTCACGGAGATAAAGGGACATGTCTGGAGTGAGGACAGAATAAAGAAAAAATTAAGAAGAAATTGGCTGTCTGTCACAAAAATTTCTAAACTAATACTACTGTTTCTGCATTTTGTTTGTGAAATACAGCATGCCTTTTAAGCCTAAAAAAATGTATTTACTTTCATTTGGCTTGGCAGAAACAGAAAGACAGACAAGACAGCATGACTCTGAGAACCAGGCCCTGCATGAACTATGAAAAAGATCATATTGCCTGAACCTGCACACAGTTCTTGAGATCCACGTTCTATTCTTGGCTTCCCAGGGGTTTTTCTTTTGTAACGTTCAAGAAATCATTTCACTGACCCATGCCTCAGTTTCTCAATTGTGCAGTGCAAGTACAGTCATGCTGTTCTTTTTAGTATGATGGTGCACTTAAATGAGTTGCGGTCTTTGATGAAACTTTCAATATTTAAGATAACAGAGGATTTTGTTGATAAAGCAGTAATACAGATAGAGAGCACATGTAAATTAAATTGTAAAAATCTACAGCCAAAATGTATTACAGTCGAGAGTATAGAGACTTCCAAAGGAGGTTTGAACAGAGGTGCAATGTCTACATATCTCTACTGATAGCTGACCATGGCTGACTTGAAGAACAAGGCTGACTTTCTGTTGTTAGCTAGGGATGTGCACTAGCAGTTACCTCCAGGAAATCCTCCTTGCTAGTGCTGAGGGATTGATCACACAAGTGACAGAGTTAATATCAGGGGAAAAAAAATAGAAAAAAAATAGGAAAAATGAATGTCTGTTTAAACTGTTTTTATTCCAAGAAAAAAACATGTGATAACATGAGAACAGGGCCAGACTTCCATGGGGGAACTCTAAAGATTATACATCAGTTAATATAGGTATACTGCCCTGAGAAATTATACAATTACAATTTGACTTCTAATAGTTCGCATGGAAAACAAAGTCATTTATTCCAGTATCAAAAACATCTTCTCATTTCCTCCAGAAGTAACCCTATAGCCTTGTTTTACTTCAGACGAAACTCTTGTGCAGGGCCAGTGATTGTTATAATATTAAACTAATTATTTATAAAAAAGGATATTTTCTATAATATTTCACTGAAGCACTATTTCAGCTTCAGATTCCTATTTTTGGTATAGGAATGGATAGGTGAAATTTAGAGATCAGAATGAGCAGCTGTAGCACAGTCCCTTTTTGTAAGTATTAAGATCTATGGGCTCCCAGATGAGCACAGGTAGTTTACCTGTTCTGTATTCCCGAGGAATATGATTTCTTTGACAGTTCATAAAGCAACTGGATCATTCTTGGAAATGTCGATAGATACCAAAGATTTTGTACTTTTTAGCATAATTAACAATTTGTCTTAAATTTGTCCTAAAAATCATCCCAGTCACTGTATGGGAAAATTATCATGTGAATTAAATGACCAGTGTCGCATCAATTAATAATGAAAAAAGCAAATAGCTGGACACCATAAAAATAATTCTTAGACTGCAGTCATGTGAACAGCTTTAATGAATGTACTCAAATATTGATTAAATCTGAAATAAAGAATAAGTAAAAACAAAAAAAAAAAAAAAAAAGAGGGTCACACTTATCAGGTGATGTATTTGTGTGAACATTTCCATCCAGCATAGCTAGTGTATTTCTGTCTAGAGGCTGATGCTTTCCTCTTTACATTCGGCTCACACCTTTCCTGAAGCCCAGAAGCCTGTTCTTAATTCCTTCTCTGTTGCTGTGGCTCCTAAAACTGCTTTATGTCTTTTATGCTGTCATATTTACTTGCACTAAAAGGTACTACAAAGCAATTTGCAGTCATGTATGGCATCACTTTTCACGTATCACCGTATTAAAGAGCCTTGTAACATTTCCATTTTAAACCCTCATTTCAGGTTTTACAAATCCTGCCTGCTTCTAATTACGTCAGGCTAAAGACAAAGGTGCAAATGTTAACCTTGCAGACAGATTTACAGAGACAGGGGAAATGGTAGGAATTTATTTTAAAATATGAGGTATCAGAAAAGACAGTGATTTTGCATATTCTTTTTTTTTTTTTTTAATAATAGGCTTTAGCTTCTGGGAGAACACAAAATTTCTGATTATTCATGCTCTAATGGGAGATAATTTGAGTAAAATTAGAGGAATCATAGTATTAAGAAGTAGAAGGAGTTGCCTAAAATTTGTCAAGTTTGTTTCTGTTACTTTTTTTTTCTTTTACATTGTTGTACATAAAAGAATGCAGATGATTGCTTGAAGGGATTCAGAGCTGAAATAGAGATATAGAATGAAGAAAATTTTTCTTTATGAAGTGTATGAACAGTGACTGCTCTGGAGGTTAATCAAGGCAAATGTCAGGGCTGAACTGCAAATAGGTGCTATCAAATTTGTGGTGTATTAGAAACTACTATGGCTTTACAGAGTGTTGGCCTTATCTTTGTCTACTGAAAATTGATATCTTTCTATTAAGTGAATGAAATGCAGAAACTGCTGGTTCCTGGAATAGTGAAACACTGAAGTAAGCTACCTGGAGACTAAGGAATAGTTTTCATTTGAGGTTTTGGATAGTCAGCTAGACAGTGCTTTCTTTGCCTGTGCAGTCTGTCTGGCACAACCCAGAAAGAAAGTTGATTTGGGGACTTTCTGAGAGAGCATAAACCATACAAACCCATGGGGCTTGATGGCTGCCTCCAGCAAAAGCACTAAGAGAGCTGGCCACGTTACTGACTATCATATATGAAAGGCCATGAGTGTCAAGGAGTTGTCATCCAGGTTAGAATATTACAGTGCAGATGAGCAGACTGCTTGATAGGTAACAAAAGGGTTGGATGGTGGAAGTCAGAGGGTTATGGCCAGCATGTTGCTGACTGAATGCCAGCCAGTACCAGTTGGTGCTGCATGGGACTTGTTCAGGACTGGTCCTAACACCTCCGCCAATAACCTGGAGGAAGCACTAGAAGTTGCTTTGCTGTTGTTTGCAGGTGACACCAAGCTGGGGACCAGCAGATAGGCAAGGGATTGGGTGCTGTTAGCCAGAGGCTGAAACAAAGTTGTACTGTCTTAGATTTCTCCAAGCCTCCTCTAGTCCTCTTGTTTACAATGCAGCTTTACTTGATAGTTATTGCAGTCTGTTTAATCTTTGCAAGTGAATTGCTGTGCACTGACCAGTGCCAAGGGGCAGGAAACATCACGCCACAGAACTGTCTTCCTTTATTTTGTCTTTCAATTTGATGCTGTTCCCTTCCCATCCCTCAAGCCTTGGTAAATCTCATAAAATCCTTTTCAGATTGAAATCCTACTCTTCCCAAGCTGCACCATGTTTTGCAGGATGTATTCCTCTATAGTTGTGTTATTTTCTTGCTGACAGTCTTTAGGTGTCTTTAGGTACCAGTTTCTCTGGCTGGTAAATGTATTCCTTAGTATTAAACATATCCATTTGTTTTGTTCAGAGCAACATACAAGGATAACAGATTTGCTCTCAAGTAGCTGACACTGCTTCTTAACTCTTTTTGCCATGCCATCTTTACACAATATTGAATCCTGGGGATGCCTGGAAGAAGCGAATGACTTTCTGCCCACTTACATGTCTTCCAGAAGAGCCGCAAGCTGCCCAAAATTCTCTTATAAACTCACTTAATGTAGATGTTTTCATGAAAGGTGTTCCAGTAGTTTAACAGATTTATTCCAGAATATGATAATAAATAGTAGTTTCAAATGTCAATTTTAAGACTTGCAAATGTAACTATATACATGCGTAAGATCTGCACATAAATCAGTGCAGTAAAATAGCTTTGTAAATATTTATGAACTCAGAGCTCATTGTTCCACACTTAGCCCTCCAATGTCCTCATCTTAAATTTTCACTTGCTTTAGTTTATGGTTGGTAGTCTGGACAGAGTACCTGACATTGTTAAATAGCCTCCTGTTTTCTCTGGGCATTGCCCATACCACAGTGGTAAATCTTTACTGACTGCAAGTGAATGTGCGAGCTATAAAGAGAGACCCGTCTGCATGCAGGGATGGATTCTGCACTCTGGTGGATCCTTGTGAAGTTCAGCAAGCCAAATCTTGCCAGACTGAAGTGCAGCCTGGATTTGTCCTTGTGATCTCGTGAAGGACCAGACAGAAAAGAATCAGAGCAGGGTGCAGCAAAGTCTGCCAAGGACTGCAGAAAGTTATCCACGCAAAACTCTTTGCTGCTGCTTCTATGGCCATGATCGTTGCCCAAGGCTTCCCAGTATTTCAGTAGCCCTGAATTAAAGGGGGAATTACCTTTTTACTCCATTCATAGCCACAGTCACAGGTGAGGGCAGAAATATGCACCCATATTGGTATCATTGTTTTGCAAGTTTTAGAAAGTTGCACACGTCATCACTATTCCCATTTGTGACATGCTATCTCTGCAATTCCCATTGACTCTTTGGTAATCCACATCAAAATCTCAGACTTAGTTGCGTTTTTTTCTTTAACTAGTAGCAGATAGCACCATGTTAATTGATACAGTAATCAGAAAAAAAAAGATCTAAAAATAACCCTTCTGATAAATTTCTAGTGCCTATTCATCTGAATCACTGAAAGTCCTTAGTGACCAGTTAGGACTGAGACAAGTACTGCCATTTTTCTTTAGCCTACTGACTCTCCTTTTTGGGATGCAACCCCCAAGAGGACTGAGAACACCGCTGTGCACTGCTTGTAGTTTTGCGGTCTGAACAGGGGGTGCACATGGGAATTTAGGATGAATTCTTCACATGAAGCTGGTTTCTGCTGCCTCTGGAGAGGCCTTCATAGATCAGGGTACAGAGATCCTACTGGGCGTGCTTCCCATGTGTTTCTGTGTCTTCACCGAAGTTGTGTGAAATCAGCAGAAAAAGGGATTTGGGGTGTGCAAGCATTTTCCATGATGCTTACTTATTCACATTTTAGACTTACAACATTTCATGAGTGTCTTGAGGGGAATTAATGATGACATTGCCCTCCATCTACGTCCTCAGGAAAAGAACACAGTTCTGCTTTCATCTCAACATATGTTGTTCTGAAAGTAACTCCAGTGAGGTTGATGGAAAACTTCTGCTTCTGTGAAATTGAGAAAAGGAGTTTCTCCTCATGCTAGCAAACACCTTGCCTATATTCATGAGCCTAGTCCAAAATATTTCCTTGTACATGCATTGCCAGTTCTTTCTGCAACAGGGAGCAGCAAGCAAACCTTCAGAAATGATGACACACTTGGTGTCGTGTGCAGTCCTTTTCCTTCATCTTATAGGATCTAGGACAGGTTTTCCTATTGAAGCTTCCTTGGAAAAATTATACCTCTTCAGGGATGTAGGATTGTGAACGACCTCTGTTTGCAACACTAAGTACAGTAAATGCTATTGTGCTATCCAACAGTAGCAAATGAAATAATCCCACTCCAGTCACTTTCTAACAGGATAATGTTAAAGGCATTCCTTTGAGATAGAGAGTAATAATTTTCTAATTCCCCTCAGTATTTTATGCTTCTTGGTAGAGCATCTAATTTTCTCTGAGTACCTTATTAACATTCACAAGGACCTTACAGTCCCACCCTAATAGCTCTCCACAGAGGCAGTGACTGTGAAGGTGAGAGCCGACCCAGTGACGCATTTCCCTCCCTTTTCTCTGCAGGCTGTATTATCCTGACTTCCATCCACTGAGGGCTGTGCAGCTGATGCGAGTGGGCAAACTGCAGTACAGTCAAGGCATGTTACCTCAGGCACTGGAGACCTTGAAACAGGTCAGTACTTTGGACTGCTCCTTCTTTCCCCACTCCTTTGCTAACCCCAAACCCACCGTGGATTCCCTTCCCTCCTGTCCTGATTGTAATTTGTGCCTTTGAATATTTCTCACCACTTTTTCTATCATTGGTGCTGCTTCCTCAAGCTGCAGCTGAATGCAGTGATGGGTCACTGTTGCAGTGTTTCAGGGACTGCTTTTCTTTGGTATCAGTCACTGCTAATTACAGTTTGATAGCTCAGAGGTGTCTGAGTGAAAAATGGCTATTAGATCTAAGAGATAAAAATATCTCAGTGCCTTCTGCTCTCCTTACCATAGAGTAGAGAATCTGGGACCGATGAAAGTAAAGAGCAGGAGCAGAGCTGTGGTTTCCACCCTCTTTCTTCCCTATAGGTATCTGTGATTTTGGATAGAAGAACTTTGCCTTTTAGTGCTTGTATTTTATTGTGAGCAACACCATCAACAGGCATGCTTCTCGATCCCTTCTATTTTTGCATCATTCACATCTTCAGTCTGTTTTTGCCGTTGTTTTCAAGTTGCTTTTTGGTTTTAAGCTATCCGTGCTGGACCTAAACTGATTTTGTATTCATTTCCTCCTACCCTAGACTATTTGTCCTGCCATTATATTGCTGTTACTACCATCTTAAATACATTGAAGAATCCCCTTTCAGGAGTGATGTGTCTTCAGAACATGGGCTCACTCACTTCCCATCTCAAACCCTACATCACTGCTGGGGTATTTTTCTCCTCCTGGACAACATGCTGCTTCAAGAAGTGCCAGGCTCATTCATGTGTGTTACCAACTCCCTTTTGCTGAAGTTAGCCTGAAGGCAATACCAGTTCTATGAGGTTCTCCAGCTCATCTTCCTGCCCACCTCTGGTGCCTGATTGAGGCTCTTTAATGCCTTAGCTCAGTGCTGCAGACAGGAGCAGGCCCCAGGGCTGACAGTTGGATGAAGCTGGTGCCTTGCTTTAAGTCGATGTTTTGCTCTTGTCTGGATCTCCTTTAGATAACATTCATGACTCTATAGATAACTTAGCATTTTGTGCTTGCTTTCTTTAAGCCCCATATCTATTAGGTTTTAACATCTGATGATTTATACAAACTGGATAACTGATAATTTTCACTTGTTTAAATAATAAATTTGATTTTTTTTTACTAAATCTCAGTAACTTAAATCTTCACTTGATAGATATTTAGCTTAAATTGTGGCCAATTCTGATGATTAAGAAGCTGATGTGACAGTAATCAATTATATTTCCCATTCATTATTCAGCAATAAGCTATATATCTGTCATGTGCCAGGTAATCTGCTGTGCTATTTCCCCTGTCATATTTATAATTTCCAAACATTCAGACCTTCCTTTTTAGCAAGCAGTGGGCTCCCAGACAGAGGAGAGATCTTCATAGAGATTTCTGCAATACATCAACAGATGTACTTCTAGTAGCTTTTCTAATGTGATACAGCATTAAATGAAAATGGAGTTAACTCTCCTAGAGCCATCTCTCTCTACATCTACATCTTTGCTGCTGTCAATGAAGGCAGAAGTTGTGATAGCTTTTTGTATGTATCTACTAAGTTGCCCACTGCAATCCAGATAGTTACTGCATTATTCTTCAAGTGCAGAGCGATATTTAACACAGAAACCTTTTTTTAAGCTTTGATATCCTCTATCTAAAAAAAAGGAAAGGAACATGTTGTTTACTGTTCTTGCCATGGTTGGTGCATCTCTAATCTTGGTCTCCAAGCCAAAAGGATACAGTAAGGGCTTTGCAGCTGGGATGCAGAGCCACTTACAAACTAATTCTATTGCATCTCCGTCTGCTGCCGTTTCCATCTCCCCCTTTCCACCCCTACATGTAAGTCAGGGAGAGCCTTACCTCCCACTCCCACAGCTGAGCAGAAGGGAAAGGTCCCTGTCACCCTGCATCGCTGTGCAACCTCTACGCATGGGTCACAGTGCTTCTTTGAGTGGGATCTGAAGCTGATTCCTTTCATTGCTGGCTACACTGAAACAAATTAGAGCAAAATATAATTCCCAGTTTGTTGTGAGTAAAGGATGTGATTCCTAATACAGCTCAGATAGTGTCCTGGGGTTATATCGCAACACAGTTTGGTCTTTTGTGATTAGATGTGTCAACAGAGCATGCCACACGCTCAGAGCAGAAACTCGATTGCCTTCTCTGCTTCATTACTCTTCTTAATACACTCTGACATTGAATAGCACCCTGTTGGAGCCCTCGTCAGACTAATTTCAGTGTGGCATTAAGGAGAAGGATGTGGAAGTTGCAGAGGAATCGAGATCTGAGTGAAATTCACCTCACTCATATAAATCCTGTTTAATCAGGCACAGCCGCAGAGCTACTGTGGTTTGACAGCCCCTCTGCATCAGATGTGCAAATGTGCAGGACCCATGCACCTTCACACATGGCTGTACAGCCTAGCCTGTACTGCTCTTCTCTCTGCTGCCTGGAAGTGAAGCACTAGCACAGCCACTATAATTGCAGAGCCCTTTGGTTTTGTCCCAAAGTGCGCTCAGTAACACCAACATTTGGTATGTGTCTTTGTATACCATAATAGAACTGCAAACTCCTTTCTTGTAATTCCTGGCATGAGGGCAAAAAGCGTAGGAAGAAGAGGAAAATCACTCCCAGGTTTCACAGCAAGGAAATTTCCTTCTTCTAGATGTTTGCTTCAAATGCTGAAATGTTTACCAGCCCAGTACTGATTGGCTTTGTTGTAGCTCTGCCTGCATTCACAAGGGCCCCCCTCAACAGGGAGACGAGGAGAAACATTCCCTCTTACGTGTCAGCCTTCGTTTTATGCCATCTCAGCTCATGGCCATTTGCTTTCTGCTTTCACTGTGATGGAGTGGAGCCATCCTGCATCTGCAGGGAGCTGTGACTATGGGCATCCCATCCCATCCCAATGCAAATCAGGAGCAAATGACTGTGCTGCATTTCATTTGCATTCATGGAGCAACAGTCGTACCACTACTCTAATGGGTTTTATATTCTTCAGGGAGACTGTATAGTTGATGATGCCGCGGCCTCTGCGGCTGCCTTGCAATCACTATAGTTTTTCATAATTAGAATTGTGGTGTGTGTGGTCTTCCTCTCAGATGCAAGAACAAGACTCTGCTCAGCCTTGGCTCTGCTGGTTAGCTGTAAGATTTAGAAGAGTAAAGGGGTGTCAGAGAGTTGGCTTATTTCTCCATACTTTTTATACACTCTCAGTAACAAAATCTTTGTTTTGGAGGTGAAATTATTCTAAATTTTGTGCTGATTTTTGCAAAAAAATAGCTACATAACTTCATGCCAGTGTACCTTCAGGATTACAGAAGTCATTGTTATTCTGACTTCAGTACAGCCTGGTTCTTACTTGTAGTTCAGTGTATAAGATAGAATATTGTATGAGTATGATTTTCTCTCTGAAGGAGACAGAACAACAAAGATTGGGTACATTTATCTGCCATACTGAAGAAAGAAAGGAAATGGAAACAAACAGTTGTGGATGAGAGAGAAGTCAGCCATGGCAGTGTTATCTCAAGGTTAGGCAGAAGTTAGGGAATTTTGCCTTACAATAGAGATGTATCATCATGGACATCTCCAGCTGTGCATCAGGCTGCTCAGGACCATAACTACTCACCAGGCTTTTGTCTTGTAAATGGAATGAAGATCAAGGTCAGCTGCCCTGGGACCTGGCATGCCTGTCCTGGTATCCAGACATGTCCAAATGCACAGCTTGTTAACACAGGCCATTCACAATAGGTCCATCAACTATCTTGACCAGGCCATCCAAATACCAAATGTGTCTGGATCTGTGGCCAATACACCTTGCCATTTTATCCTGGAGTTATGCAGTCCATACTTTGCCTGAGTGTGGCTACATTGTGCTGTATAGCAGCATGCACAGGCTCCAACCTTCAGCTATTTTGCTCTGCACCATCCTACATTCCTACACCATACCAGCATTCATCTTTCTCTATGCAAACTGTCTCTACCAGGTAAGGACTGGCTCCTACTGCTTTTTATGCTACTTCTTCCATTATATTTATAAAGTTCTTGTGCAGCCTAATACCTTATGCTCAACTATAATACACATAAGGGCCTACTGTTTACAGCATTTCCTTAACATGTTAAATTAGGGAAAACAAACACTAAAAACATTTCAGCAAATCTTCAGGGAATATAATTATGTCTTGAGAATGTTTTGCAAAACATGAAGGGTTTTTTATTTCTCCTAAAACAAAAATTTGCAAAAATTGAAGATTTCAGATTTTGTTTCACATTTCTCAGGCATTTCTAAAGGAAGTGAATGTGGAGAATTTCTTTTGTTCTATTTAACAGTGTTTTACCATGTAGTAGTAAGGCATTGTGCTGCTCGGAAGTTAACCCTGTAGAGCTCTTTGCACATTGATTCGTTTTGACTGCTATTTCAACTAGTTCTTTCAACATTTTGCCACCTACCTCTTCTTCTAAAAAAGTGGCTAAATGGAAACAAAAATAAGTGATGACAGAATTTCCATGTGCTTGCCCATCTCTAGAAGTTTGAATTTCGTTCGTTCCTCCAAAGACTCTTTTTGTTTGAAGCTGTGCATCATTTTTTCATTTATAGTCTGAGCACTTAATTCTAGTTGTTAATCACTAATTCATTTCCACTTATAGGTCTTTGCGGCTACTAAATATCCCATAAATATCACAGTCATTTTTTAAATAATGTATCAAAACTTTGGGAGCCATAGGTGATCAATCTTAAAATTGCCTTCATGCCTCAGTGCAAAAGCACCTTCTTCTGCTATGCTATACATCCTTCTGTGCAATACATTAGCGAAGATTTAACATCTAAGAATAATGTGTCAGTACTTCCTTCTCTGTCAGAAACAAATTGTTATGGGTTTTGAGACACTTAAGATACTTTACCATGCACTAAAGCCCGCACCTTGAGAGCTGGCACTTACATCCATGCCCCACTGCAGTTACCAACCCCTGAACGTGGTCTGCACAATGTCTAACTTGTCCCCTTCTGTTTTCTTTTCCAGGCCTATGATATTATGAAGGTGACCCATGGGACAGATCACAGCCTGATGCAAGCCTTGATGGACTTAAAGGAACAGTGTGAGGCCATCATGAAAGTACAGTGAATAAACCTCCAATCTGGAAAATGAGACATTCAAGGAGAAAGGATACGGAAATCTTTTTGTTATTAGGAAGCTTCCTAATGTGTTCCTAAGTGGTTTTGGTATATTTTCATCAGGTCCTACTTTCTTTACGAAAATGTTTATTGTTTATTAGTTTTTCTCTATTATCTTCTGGATTGAATTAAGATTTGGAGGAATATGTGATGTTTTCAGAAATTTTTTAACTTCTACAAGTCAAAATGGTAGTGAGTAAGTCTTAATATCTGCTCTTAGACATGCTGATAAAACCACAAACTTAAACATAAAGCAAGGATAAATTTAATTTGTTTTTATTTAATAACCAGAACCTCAAATCCAAGTAGCAGTGAATGTAGGAAGAATTGAGAATCGAATTGGAATCCCAGTGATACACAACACAACTTCCTGCTGAGCTTCTCCCACGTGCTTTCTAGGTATTGATATCTGTATCTTTTCCGTTATCTCTGAATGATCACAAAGTCTAACGGTACATCTTATGCTTGTTGACTAGAGCACAGCTATACATTTTTTTGTATCAGACACCTTATTTAGATGGTAACACTTGATTATCCATTTACAACACGTAATTTAATTGATAATAAATACTGAGAAACACATACCATCTTCATTTGCTACAAAATGATATAATTTCATTGAGATGACCAGTCAATTCTTTGTGCCAGTTTATGCCAGCACTTCAAGATGTAGTCATAGAAATAAGTAGAGAGATCATGTTTTTCCCTTTGACTTCCCATTAGATGTGGTTTCCAAAAGCCAGATCCACTTCTCTTTAAAAGATTCCCAATATTCTAAGTTGCATCTTGAATTTTTAGAGGTGAATTTATATATGCAGTATGTATCTGCATTCAATAAACAATGAGGATGACTTGGTTTCTAGGGTGACTAGGTTGTGAAAGGATCCTCGTGTCACTGTGAAGTTCTTGGGCTGAAGCCAAACCTTTTGCACAGAAGTGCTGCTTGCCTCTGAACCTCCATCATCTACACACTCAGTCAAGTACCTAAAGAAAAGAATGACATCACATTTGCTTCTGCGTAGCAGACAGGTGCACTGAGCGCATGCTCAGGAAGCTCATAATGTGGTTTGTAGACCTTTCTGAGCCTTCAGAGTTTGGTTTTACTATGCCCACTTTCCCCAGATTGTACTTCAAATTCGAGATTATAGACACTGTAGTACACACTAAGTAGGATTTTCTTCTCAAGCAGGGAAATGCTCACACTGATTGATGCAGCCAGGTGTGGTCACCTCTTCCCCATCCAGAACAGGCAGCGGGCTGAAGACTGGGGCTCAAACATATGAGCAGTCCAGCATACCAGACCAGGCTCAAAGCAACCTGATCTAGCTGTGGATGTCCCTGTTTAGTGCAGAGGAGTTTGGACTAGATGACTTTTAAAGGTACCTTTCAACTCGAAGGATTCTATGATTCTATGATACTGGTTAACTGTACTTCTAAGAAAATTCACTTCCATGTTTCTGTCAGGCCAACTATATGTCTTTTTCTCTCTTTGCCATCTCCTTTCTTGTACCTCTCACCAAGCACACATGACCTTGTGTTGAAGCTGTAATACCTACAGACATCTGTTGAACCAGGAGATCAGCCGTGGGGAAGAGGAGCATTTCATGGAAAGCATATGTGCTCCATTTGTCCACACTCATTCACAAGGGAGTTGCTGTTACCAGAGCTGCTGACTTCCACTTTTAACACAGAAACAAATGTTAACAAAAGCCAAATATTTATGAGGAACATTGAAACCTAGATAATTTAAGGCCCCTGGAAATATAGCTCCAGGTGTGTCTCTCCTCTCAACAATTTATTGCTGCTACTCCAGCCATGACTGTTATTTCATTAATCTGTAGTTGTTATAAAGTCAGGCTTTCTTCACACCAGTCACTTGACACCATTAATTATTATGAGACGGGAACACATTTAAAAAGAAAATGAACACTCTGGGCATAATTTACAGCCCCAGCACAAGAATGCCAACACTGAGGAAGATATCTCTTTTCAAGGCATTTGAATTTGTTCCAGCGTATGGAGTGTTCACTTGCCCAGCAGTAATATGCAAGCAATAACATATGAAATGCAGTGCACTTCTGGAGTATGTAGCATGGCTTGAGGCCAGAGGCCGAGTCATATCAGCCACTCAAGAAGTGCAATAATCCTGACAGGAATTCACTGCTTGGTTGGGTCTTCTTGCTATTATGAAAAGGAGATTGTCTGGGAGAGAGTTCAGACCTTTGCATTTATTGGGATTTCTGACAAAGCTATGGCATCATTGATGGACAGTGAGGAAATGTGAGAGGTGCTCAGTCTTTAAGAGCTATTTTCTGATTTTAAAGGGACACATTATATTTGAAAATGTGTGTCTTAGTGTAAAGATGATACCTGCATTATCTTATGATTCTATATTTACTACTAAGACTTGTAAATGAAAAGAACTTCAGTGTGCGAGCTAAGATGGTGCATTGATTTATACAGCAGGAGATACCCACCAGCGCTCACGGATGCAGACAAGTCTGTATATATGAATTGCAGCACCATCTTTTGGTACAGGACACCACAACAGTGCCAGTACAGCAGCGGGGAGTGACAGGTACTAGGAGAGGGTCAGATTTACCTGGCATCGGATGAGAAAGGCTACAGAGGATCCTGAAGGTATGTGTACTACTATGAGTAGAACTGTAGGGGACAGAATCGTAGAATGGCCTGAGTTGAAAAGGACCACAATGATCATCTGTTTTCAACCCCCTTCTATGTGTAAGGTCCCAACCGCCAGACCAGGCTGCCCAGAGCCACATCCAGCCTGGCCTGGAATGCCTCCAGAGATGGGGCATCCACAACCTCCTTGGGCAACCTGTTCCAGTGCGTCACCACCCTCTGAGTGAAAAACTTCCTCCTAATATCTAACCTAA
Source organism: Centrocercus urophasianus (assembly GCF_019232065.1). Lineage (NCBI taxonomy): Eukaryota > Metazoa > Chordata > Aves > Galliformes > Phasianidae > Centrocercus > Centrocercus urophasianus. The sequence goes on along the minus strand of NW_024884142.1, from coordinate 69,883,996 downwards.
ACCTCCTCTGTCTCAGTTTAAGACCATTCCCCTTGTCCTATCACTACCCACCCTTGTAAACAGCCATTCCCCTTCCAGTTTATATGCTCCCTCCAAGTACTGGAAGGCTGCAATGAGGTCTGATGAGTCAGCATTGCCCCAACAATGCATGCAGCTTGGTTGGCCTTAGGCTGGTACAAGGCTCATGATTTTGAGTCAGGGTCCTGAGAGCACTGTCTTGTTGCCTGCCTTGCTTCTCTGGGCTGCTCTGCAGATTCCTTAGTGCAGGGGTGTAATTAATGCTTCGCTTTCATTATTGTTGATACAAAACTTTCATTTCTTTCAGCTTGGTCAAGGAAAGAATCAGGTGTTCTGGTTGGTTTCAATTCATTATTGAGTGGTTTCATTTGAAGCCTCCCAGCACTGCCACCAGGGCTGCTAGTGCTGTGAGGAGATGTTGCTGGCAGGTTTTCTCTCACAGCTTCCCCACTCCAGCTTGTCTTCTGCAGATAAATCTGGCCTGTGAGTGCAGGAAGATATTGAAAGTGCAGTAGAAAGCAAGTGTGCCAGGGATGAAGGCATGTTGGCTAAGCAAGCAGACATTTCTAAACAAGGTTTTTAACTCAAGCTCAAAGTAGTTTGAGTTATCTTTATACAGACATCATGTTTTGGCCCCCAAGAATACCTGGGAAATTTTTCAGGTGGAATCAGCTTGCTAAGATAAAGATGCTAAAGTCAGAAAGAGGCTAAATTATCAGTAATGCTGGCAGGGTTGCTGCTTGCTTCCAGCAGGTCAGGTCAGAGGCTTTTCCAGCACTTTTGGAAAGCAATGGTGATTTGGTTTTGCCTGAAGGTTCAGAAATACATTTTGAGTTACTTTTGATTCGCCGCTTTCCCTTAAACTAGTCTAGGAGCAACAATGTCAGATTGCCCTTAAAGGAACTGCACTACATTGTATTTTGCGTGTAGAAGAAAGGGTACCAACAGAACAGAAAAGACAGAGGAAATGTTACAGTTTTTCTGAGAATAATTGATAGCAGTGAAACAAAGACTTCTGTCAGAAATGAAATCAGTTCCCTAAACTGTGCTCTTCAAGCATGGTGCAATTCTTTGTATTTATATGCCCTTAAGGTGTGCTAGTGATGTTAGAAGTAAAAAAAAAATATAATAAATTCTGGGTCCTTAGTGAACAGAATTTGCAGTGCATTGCGGAGATGGTAGGAAGGAAAGAATCTAGTAAGAAACATGGAAAGGCACCATCAGCTTTTCTCATTGCAATTACAGTTTCTCCAAAACCAAGCTGCTGCACACAGGGAGCACTCTGTGAGCTGCCCTTGCCTAATTTGTGCCTCTGCCGCTTCAAGAGAGTGGTGCAAAAACATCCCAAATGCTTTTGGGCATTTCAGACCAAACTCAAGTTAGAGAGCCTCTTTTCTCTTTCCCGTTGGCCTTTTCATTTCTTATTTTACAAGGTTAATCGTGCTGAAAATACGCTTGAGATGAATGCTTTGCAAAATGGTCCCTACAAGAACAACTGAGTGTATTTTTCTTGCCACAAGCATAATGAATACACGTTACCTGAAAATCTGCCATCCTCTATTTCCCAGTCCTGTCATTCAGCACAGTGATTTCTGTTTTTTCCAATAATAGTGATGTGTAAACCATACCTATATGACCCCCATTAGTGTTTCATGGGGTGAGTTCAACATTTTTATTTGCTCTGCACTTGTGATCAACATGGACAATCAATTCTAATTCCATCATTCTTTAGACTTTTGTAGGTTTTAATAAGGACCTTAGAGATTCCCTCCCCCTCCAAAAAGAATAACTTAGGCTCAGTAATTAGGCTTCATACAGTCACAGCTCACACAGAGGAACCTAACAAGTTCTTTATTGCTCCCCGGAGACCAATTAACCTTCTTTTAAATATATGTCTATATAGCTGCAGACACACACACACAGAGGAACACGCATATACACAAGCTTTCAGTAGTCTCAGATGCTGCAGCTCCTTGTTAACCAAATTCTGATGGGGCTTCCAGCAAGAAGCCAAGGCTGAAGCAACCTGCTCAAGTCCTTTAAACTCCATAGATGCCAACATCTAAAAAAAAGTACAGTATCTCTTGCCTCTGGAGGAGGAGGAAGGGGATAACTGTATGACTTCATTCCTTAAATTTCTCCTGCATCTCCTGAGCTTGGATAGGCAGCACACAGTAGTCTCCTTCGTTCACAGCTAAGGAGCCTGCTTCCCATCTGTGTTTCAGATAAGGGCTGATAAGGATTTAGAGAAGAGCAATGTTTTCTGCCTCTATCCCTTCAGTTCAGTACCTCTGATTCCCTGTCCCCAGAGGCTGTGAATAGGAAGGTGGCAGTTTTACATAGCTCTTGGAGGAAAGCTTCTCTTTAAATCACAGGTGATTCCTCTTGACAATTCCACTTGACTTTCAAAGCAGAAGCCAGAAGGCCATTATGGAGAAGGGTGTCTGATGAGAAAATTAGCAGATCTCTACTCTTCCCCTCCCCCGGGGTCTTTGCTCTGCTCTTTTCTGTGCTTGCCTGTTGACATTTAATGAAGCTGTTTCTAATGAAGCTATTAGAGTGCTGCCTTCCTGCTGTAGGAGGGGCTAAGTGTGGTGTTGAGATGATGGAATAGGCTGAGGTCTGGCCTGTTCCTGCTTGGTGTTGTCCCTTGCACTACGGCAGATTACCCCAGTGGTGCGTGCAAAGTACTTGCTGAGCAACAGAGCAGCCACGCAGAGGATGGAAGGGGCTTCTGTAGTCATCAGATCACATGAGGATGAACCAGCCTTTGTGATACTGAGAGGCAGCTGGCAGCCTGTGAGCTGAGTTCCTGGAGATATCGGGACTAAAGGTGAGTGACCATGGGCCATTGGAATTTGCCTTTGGTTTCTCTTTGGCAATCCAGTTTCTTTCACTTGGTTCCCTGCCTACTCTTTTTTTCAAAATCACTTCCAGCTCTGAAAAAAAACTCTTGTACCCAGCTTAAACCCTACATAGAACGGTAATCAAGGTGCCTGTTACTGTGGAGTGATGCTTCTTATCATGCTGACAGGAATGCTGACTGAAGGTGATTCCCTTTTACAAACTAGGAATGTTAATTTAACATCTGCAGTGGAAGGCACCAGTAAATACTGATATTTTAAAAGGTCAATGTGATGTGGGTATACAAATAATTATTTTCCCTTGCCAAGTGTTTTCAATGGAGACTGTGACATAACTTGTAAAAAAACAAATCTGATTTTGTATTTTCTGCAAGTAGGTCTGTGCTTGATTGCTGGCCTTTCTGGTTTTTGTTTATTTGTTATGGCAACCCGTAGTGCAACAAGAAAATGTGTGAACTGGGAAAGGTACACTAATCTGTCAGTAGAAAGCCTCTGCAAATCAGAAAGACGAGAGGAATGCTGGTTCTAGATCTGGGACAGGGCTGCCTGCCAGCCACCAGACAAGGATACTGTCTTACTTTATGGCTGGCAGATGGAAGATGGGCCTGACCTTGAATGTTTCTAGGGATGGGGTATCAACCACTTCTCTGGGCAACCTGTTCCTGTGCCTCAGCACTTTTATTGTAAAAAAACCATCTTCCCTTATGTTCAACCTCAATCTCCCCTCCTTTATTTTGAAACCATTTTCCTTGTCTTGTCACAGCAGACTCTGCTAAAGAGTCTGTCCCCTTCCTTCTTGTAGCCCCCTTTAGGTATTGAAAGGCTGCCATCAGTTCTCCCTGGAGCCTTTTCTTCTCCAGCCCCAGCTTTCTCAGCCTGTCCTTGCAGAAGAAGTGCTCCTTTTCTTGGATTTCTTTTGTGGCCCTCCTCTGGATGCATCCCAACAGGTCCACATCTCTCCTGTACTGAAGATGCCAGATCTGGACACATTACTCCAGGGGAGGTCTTATGAGTGCAGAGCAGAGGAGCAGGATCACCTCCCTCTATCAGCTGGCCATGCTTCTTTTGATGCAGCCTAGGATAATGTTGACTTTGTGTGCTGCAAGGGCACATTGCTGGCTCATGTCCAGCTTCCTATCCACCATTACACCTGAGTTCTCTTTGGCAGGGATTTGTTCCATCCTTACATCCCCCAGCTTGTTCTGATAGCAGGAGTTGCCATGACACAGGTGCACTTAATTAGATTTGTTGAACTACATGAGATTCACCTGTGCCCACTGCTCAGCCTGCCTAGTCTCTCTGAGTGGCATCCTGTCCCTCAGATGTGTCAGCTGCACCACTCAACTTGGTGTCATCCTAAAACTTGAGGGTGCACTCGATCCCACTGTCCATGTCATTACTGAAGATGTTAAAGAGCACCAGTTCCAGTACTGATCCCCGAGGGATGCTTCTTGTTACCATTCTTCATTTGGACATGGAATCATTGATCTCCATTCTCTGGGTATGATCTCATCCGTCAAACAGTCCACACATCAAATCCATACCTTTCCAATTTGGAGAGAAGGATGTATGAGGTCTGTGTCAGAGTCCTTACTGAAGTCCAAATAGATGACATTAGTGTCTCTTCCCTTGTCCACCGACACAGTTACACCATTGAACTTGTCCTGCATGTCAGAAAAAGGCTGTTTGCCAACAGGCTCCTGGCTAATGTTTGCAGAGCTGCAGAAACAGTATAGGCATAGGCCTCTGTTGATGTACAGACTTAGCTGAGCCTGGCACACAGCTTAGACAAACCTTCATCTGAGCAGTTACTTCACTTCAGACCAGTCAGATGAGAAGCCAAAGGGGCAAAGGAGGGGATATTGTTACTCCTGCTTGATGTGGTGCCTTTTGCTAACATGTTTCCTTACTTTTGGTAATGCAGTAACATACCAAAGACAATTTCAGAACATACTGTGTTTCTCATAGTCCAGAGAAAAGGTGCCCCAAGCCTTTCATAGATGCTGTACCCAGTGTTTTGAGAGCCATCTGAAACTTCCTGCCTCTGCTTCTGCAAGAAACTGGTGCCTTGCTGACTGCGTGCTGGCTGACATGCAAACACTGAGTGGGGCCATCATGCCAGTAACCATTTCTGAGGTGACACAGAAATGTTTTGCTTGCTGATCTGCTCTTGGCAAGTGTAGGAGAAAAAGGCAGAAGGCCACAGCAACTGTACCGGCTTTGCACCACAGCCGTTTCTCTGCACCCATGGCTCTGCAGTGCCATCTGCCATTAGGTTTGAATTCCACATGCCATCTGCAGCTCCTTTGAAAAACCTCAATCACCCTGCCAAACTGAAATGGTGGAAACCCCAGATTGCTTTGGTCCTGCAGATGATCCCAGGCACAGATTTGTTGGCAGGGGAAGGAGATGGCAAGTGATGCTTATTCTTCCTCAGAAATCAGTCTCCATGTCCTGCTAGGCACCATAAACACACTCATCTCAAAGCAGCCATTGTGAGTGCCCCTGCCAGAGCAGCAGCTCGGGACAAAAAGAGATCCACAATCTCACCCTTGCCCTGGAAGAGATTCCTCCATCAGCTGGCAGAACATAGCACCAGCTGAGCTATGCCCGTGCCCACTCCTCACCCAACACCAGAGCCATCTGAATTTTCTTGTAGCAGAAGCTTGTGCAGGAGGTAACCCTCTGCATCTGGACCAGCTCCTCAGCAACCTATTTGGCCTCGCATCTGAGTAAAATCAGGATGTGCATGTTCGTGTTTCTTAGAAAAATTGATTTGTGGCTTGCCCATCTGAAACACTTTGGTTATTTTGGGTTAAGTTACATCGGTGTGCTCAAAAAAACAAAAAACAAACAAACAAAAAAACCCAACCCCCAAGGCATCCTCTGCCTTGCCCAGGGAAGAATTTCTGGGGTCATGGAGGCAATTTGAAGCTCAAAGGTTTACAAGCCCAGTGAGATAAGGCAGTGTGATGGCCTCCACGATTTATGGTGGGAGCTTATGGAGAGATCAACATGGCTTAGTGCATGGGTCAATCTTACACAAGGATCCTGTTTGAGCAGGGAAAAAGATAAATCAGTGAATCTTTGTAGCTAGTTTTGACATTGCTTTTGGATGATAGAGGGTTGGTTTGTTTGTTTCTCCCCTGCTCTTAGTCCCAGTGAATTTTCTGCTCTCAGTGTGATGAGATGAATTCCAAAATGAGATGATGTCCCCACTGCAGGCCCTTGGCAGTTCAGTGTCATGGGGTATCTGAGGCTTTTGCAAAGCCAGCCTTCAGGAGGAGGCTGCCCAGAGAGGTGGTGGCTGTCCTGTCCCTGGAGACATTCAAGGTCAGGTTGGACCAGGGTCTGAGCAATCTGATCTAGCTGTAGGTGTCCCTGTTTATTACAGAGGAGTTGGACTAGATGGCCTTTTAAGTTCCCTTCCAACTCAGATGATTTTTTGGCTAATGTCACGTGGAAAGCCTGCCTTTTGGACCAGTCTGTGCAAAAATGTGGGTAAAAGTTGGATAGGAAGCTAGTAACAAGATGTACAAGCAAGGTAGGAACTGTTCACAATGGCAATAAATAAATATTTCACAGAATGAGTCAGTCCTAGAACAGTTGTTGTGCTGAACTATTTTAGTACACTATATTACTCTAGCATTAACTGCAGTCCTAAGAGAGAGTAGAGGTGAGAAGCCCTCTTGCTAAGCTGGGTTTTTATTTATTATGCATATTTGTTCCTGCTCTGCAGATCACTTTATGGTACTGCAATGCTAATTGTCACATAAAAACACTAGATAGAACTGGTGCTTCCATTGTTTCATCCTGATCAGCAGAAAGAGTCCGATGACTGTGAAGTGCAAGCTTAGATGCTTTCCAGAAGCTTTTCTATGGATTTCACAGCATCTTAGTGGCTTTATATATAACCTTCAGAAATGTTCTCCAAGCCTTTGGAAACACATGGCAGGCAGGAGTCCAAACTATTGCCCACTGGGGCAGCACGAGTCACTAACTGCAGGGTGAGAAGATGAACTGTTATTTTTCAATTATTTGCCTAATTGCATTGCCTTCCATTGTCCTTGGAAATTAGGAGAGAATTATGTTTACAGTGTTTTGCTTGGCTCCTGAGGGGAAGCTTGCTGGGCATTGTGGGGTTGCCATAACATCCAGTCTAGGAGGAGGCAGCTTGCTCTTTAATAAAAACAGCGCTGTGAATCTTCTGCAGCTGCCCCCATTCTCCATAGTTGTATCCCTGGGCACGCAGCTAAGAGACAGGAGTGACTTAGTGCTCTTGTTTCAAGCAAGCACCAGGGAAGCTAGCAAAACAGCGTGCTGGGTGGATGGCACAGAGCTACTGAAGGCACTGCTGTGAAGGAGCACGGCCATGAGCAGCCTGGCTTCCGCACTTATGCTTTCATTCTCTGCGTTATTGTAACTGCAATGAGGAATTTATCTTTTGAAAAACTAAATATAGAGAAATGTTGCTTTTCTCCCCGTTACCTTGGTTTGCAGTCATTCAGAGAATGAAGTGGGGCAGGGATGAGACGAGGACATTTCCTGGTCCCTTTCAAACACATGACAAAGGACCTCCATATTTGGAGGTGTGAGACCTTCTCTCCAAAGCAAGCTCGGGAGTCCCGCACACCGCACTCACGCATCCGGCTGTACTTGGGCTGCTAGGAGCTAGAAATGGGAATATGGATGTGTGCCAAATGCACACAGCTGTATACTTTTGGTTGCCAGTTGGCTGGCGTGGAATCTGCGATCTAATGCAAAGTATGGATGCCAAACCCATGCAATAAGGTTCCGTGAAAGAGGCACACATAAACCTGCATGAAGGTGAATGCAAATCTTTTCCATTGACAAGCGTTCCATTGGGGACCGACTATTTTTGGCCATTTAGGACTGCAACAAGGTTGCCATTTGCCAGAGTTGCTCCTGAAGGGAAAGCAGACGGGACCCCCAAGCTACCTACACGTTTTTTTTTGTTTTTCGGTCTTTGGGCTCTGTAGAGCATTTGCCTGGTCATGCCCAGCATAGCGTTGCTCAGTTAAATAGCAGATGTCAGCCTCCAAAACTGCCAAATTGGCAACTGTCATGAATGCTAACAGATATCATAAAACATGAAATCCACTCACAGATGGTCTTGTTCTCGAGGAGATAAACACTAATTTCGTGTTCATATGAGAATCAGTGAGATTAATTTTTTCCTTCCAATTTCAGTGGCTTAAAGTCAGTGCTACCAACCAAAATGAGGTGAGATTCCATGGCCCTGCTGCGTTACGGGCCAGTGTGAGAGAGGAACCAGCTTTAGCTTCTGGTTCTCACCCTGGTTTTCCAGGAGTGAGGAAGTTCGCTCACGACCACCATCAGGAGACAGAGTCCTGTCAGGTTTCCTTGCTAAACCTTCTTCTGCTTTTATCTTCAGATTGGAAAGTTGTTGGCTTCAAAGACTTGGTTGTGGCTGAGATGTTACTTTACAAGAGGTACCAACCATTTCAACCATGCCTCATTAGGGCACCATGTTTTGTCAGGCATATGCCTCTGCTCTTGTTCCATGTCCCAAACCTTTCCTGACAGTCTTGCTTCAGACCAGAGCTGTGTAGCAACAAGCTCTCCAACGCTTCAGAATTGGCTATCAGTGAATTGATTTTCTTTTCAGCTTGTATAGAGATCACCATCAGTTCTCTTAGACAAAGTCTGGGACTTGTGCTAACACATTTTTCTCTGGTTTTGTCACTGTAAGGCACGTTGGGCTCTTTAATACTGATATGGCTGCATGATAGCAGCAATGAAGATAAATTACCTCAAAAATAGGCAATAAGCCTTTTAGCTCTTTAAAGCAAATCAAAGCTACTCTGAACAGCCCACAGATGAAAGAATGGCTGTTTATCTTCATTTACAGCTACCATGGAGAGGCACCAGCATGTAAATTCATTGGCCGAGGGGCAACAGCTGAAGTTGTGCTAGTCATAGGATTTGCCACTAGGAGAGGAGAAACCCCCTCCTCCCCTCTGCCAACCCATGTTATGTGCCAGGCATTGCGTCTGTGGCCACCTTGAGATTTTTAGTTAAGAAGTGGCAGTCACCCTAGGTGATGACATCCCCTGCCACTGAGGCTGTAATCTCTGTCACTGAGCTGATATAGTGCTAACTTGTCCCTCCTAGCACAGGGCATATGAGGGAATCATCTGTCAGCATTTGACAGGTCTTAAAGGAGATGTTTAGTTGCTTCCTTTTTTCTCCTCCCCACAAGAAGTATGACTTGTTTTCTTATAATGTGAAGAGGAGAATTTTCTTATTGGAACTTACCCAGTGGTTAACAGGCATTTTAGGTTTGCCCAAAGAGCTAATTCACATCTTGTCTCGCAAGTGAGGCGCTCTTGATTATCAGTAGGGAGTACCATATACAAGGCAAGCAGAAATTGCAGACACCTTACTGGAAGCTCAGGGAAGGGCTGAACCTGAATATACTATTGCCCCTCTGAGGGACTAACACGTCTGAAGTAACAGACACAAACTCCTTATTACATTCACCTTGTATAATATGCCTGCATAGTGGCCAAGGGAAGTCTGACATAGATGTGAAAGTGGATAAATAATTATAAACATATTTTTATAATTTTTTGTCTCAATTTTGTTTCCTTGCTCATAGATAATGGTTGAGCAATGCCTGCTAATATGAGAAAGCACATATCCACAACCACCTTATATACAAAGATAACCGGTTCAGGCCTGCTGACTGTGTTTTCTTTTTATTTCCAGACAGCAGCAGGGGAGAAGTTAATGGTGCTATGCTTGGTTGTAGTGTTTCTGTCATTGCTATCATACTCTGCAATTCCTTATTGTTATTTTCTGGCAAATCTGCTTCTCGGCAATACCTGTTTGGTAGAACCCCTTTGGGTATTTCAGTTTCAAGATTGATCTAATTCACTCTTACTAACAAGACATCACCTTGTGTTAGGTCAAAAGCACCTTCTCTGCCATTTCGTAAATGTTCTTATCCAAAGCGAAATAGGAGGGGGAGGCAGATATATCGGTAAGATAAAAGTAAACATTTAATGCCACTATAGTTTGATTTTTTTTTTTTTTTTTTTTCCAGATATCATATTTTTGACAATGTTTCACACCTCAGATACCACAAAAGGGATATTTTTTTTTAGCCAGCAAACAATAAACTTTACAATTTTAATGGCAAAAGGCTCAATGCATTTGTTGACCAACTTGGAAATGGCTGTGACGTTCAACATTTTAAACCTGTCCTCATGCTGTTCTTTCTTTTTCTTTTTTTCCCATAAAATTTAGTTGATAAAATATATATATATATATATATCTACTACTGATACATCCTCTTCTGGAATCACCCATTGGTGGGGCCAGCATATGTTCTGTATCCATCATTTTGTCTCTTCCTTAGGTCCATTTTATACCATTGTTATAATGAGAAAGAACATAGCCACAGACAGAGTGAAATGAATTCAGCAAACATACACTTCAATGCATAGCACTTAGATCAGCATTTCCAACCATGATGTGTAAATAAATTATAAAATACAAGCAACTCTATAAAACAAGAACATCCTGAGTTTACAAATAAATTATATCCTTCATACATAGAATATGATGTGGATGTTAGTAACCAGCAGTTTCAGCTGTGGGAGGGGAAAAAGGTAAAACTTAAAAAAGTTAGCATCTATGCATACATAAAATATATATATGTATGTGTGCTATATGTAAATTTTCACACATACATATACAATAGAGGGTGAATACATCCATATCGATAGTATATAGAGATATGTAATATAGCTGAAACTGCCTCAAGCACCATTTTATTACCATTATTATAAAGTTTGCTCAATACTTAAGTAGGACCACTCAAAGTAAGATGGATTGGGTTGGGGATTTTTTTTTCCTGTCTGAGAGAGTTTTGAAGGTGGTTTGAAATATCATGGATGTTACTATTTCACTTTCAGCACCTCCGTTCTTTGTAGAATAATCACTCCTTTTATGAGCTTCAAAATGTTGCATAAGTGAGATTGAGTCTGCTGTTAGTGAGGCTGTTGGTAAAATCCATATTGACTTCAGTAGGGTCAAGATAAGAGTGCTACATTTTCAAGGGAAAATGATTATTTTTCTTTTTTTTTTTTTTTTTTTTTTTTTTTTTTTTTTTTTAAGTTGCTTGAAAAGGAGAAAAGATAAAGCCAATAATAAAATGGTTTATAACTTCCAAGAGCAGGTATGGAGGTTTAGATAACCCTGTGATGAGCACATAATAAATGCAAGAGCTAGAGATTATTACCTCTGCATTGACAAATCATTCACAGTTTTGTTTGCCATAGTTATTTGAAAACCTATTTCAAATCTTGTAATAGCTAGCAACATCCAGCCTTGTGTCTCCAAAAAGTGCTGGGTGTTGCCAACACAAAAGGCTATGGAGTAACAAAACAAGGGCTAGAAGGACATCAGGATTAGGCAAAGTATGTCCTCTATCCATGGTTTTGAGAAATCTCTTACTCCTATCATTATGCAGTGGTATAAATTCTTTGATCTCTGATGTGAGTTGATGCATCCCTGATACTGTGTGACCATTCTCCCATAGGACTGGGCAGCGGGGGGTTGCTCCACCTCTGGTTTATGAGAGTATTTGCTATAGGCAGTCATCTGCAACATAGAAACTTACACCTTACGATTTTTAGAACAATGAGGACTTGACAGCAGCTTTATCTCATATGGGGCTAAGAGGCCTGGCTTTCAGTCGACGTGACCAGGGTTTATGCACCATGGTAAAGCACAAATTGTTGTATTTAGCAGCGGTGATTGTGAGATATCTTGCCTTCAACTTGTGACGCTCTGAAATACAGAGTGATTCTTTTGGATTACTTTGACAGACCTTAACATGTCAATGACAGCCTCTGTGTGGGAACTGCAGTAACCTAGCTTTATAGGCTGAAGAACAGCAAGAATAAAGGCCCTTTGAAGGAAGCCTTTAAAAGTGTTTCAAGCATAAGTTTTCCCTGTAGTGTGGAATAAGTCAACTTCATCTTGGTGAGTGATAGGAGAAAGGTTTTAAAGGTAAACCTTGGAGGAGCGGAGGAGCAATGTTGTTACCATTTGTGAACAGTTAAGCAATCTCCTCGCAGTAATGTGTGTAGGGTTTCTCCCTCAGGCTATGCTCATATGCATTTCTTTGTATGTATATACTGCCCTGCCCTTTGGTTTTATCATTAGTTTTAGACCACGAAAAAAAAAAAAAAAGCCACAAATGTTTGTAAAAGGCAGTGTTTGTCAGAAAGTCTATTTCCTTCAGCTGTCATAAAATCTGAATCTTGTGCTATGGATAATAATGCTATGTTAAGATAAACCACATTATTGAGATAAATGAAAAAGAATTATTTTTTTTAAAAAAGGACTAAGTCTATCCTGTGAGCATTCAGCTCTAATAAAGAGCAAAGAAAGGACAGCTTGGGTATCAGTTTGGTGCCTGTCTTTCTGTGAAATAATACTTCTGATTGCTGAGGTCTGAATGAATTGACAGTAAGGCATTCTGTAGCAAATACAAGGCATGGATGGTGGGAGAAAAGCCACAGATAACTATGACAATAGGAATTAGGGTTCTTCTACACCCTGAAGGGAAGCAGAGCTGGTGAATGACCCAGGCTTTCTGCCTACTCCCAGCATTTGTGGGGACCGGTGGAATGGGTGAATTCAGATTGCAGCCAGACTCCCAAATCTAGGGTCTCAACTGAATCTGTTGTCATAGAACAAGTTCTGCCCCTTTTAGAAATAACATTCAAGCACATTAAGATGAAAAGCTTTCACAGTCAGGCCCAGTCTACTCAAGCAGTAGGTCTGAACATAGCTGTGGTAATGCAGACTAATGGCTGCTGCTCTACAGCCATTACAGAACATGATAATAAGGATACGTGGTCCTCTGTTACAAGAGGGAACAAAGATTTAACCTTCACTTCTAATTGCATTAACATTGCTGTTTCCCACTAAAGCTGTTCCAGGGAAATAAGATTGATTTCTGAATATGCAAACAATTAAGGACTCTATTCACATTGCTCTTGTATATTTTGGGTAACTTGAGATGACTTTTAAAGAAATCAGGAGAAAGGCAACATTATACTGGCAATTGCTAAAAGAATGGGACTTCCCGGGTGACTTGTAGGAGTGTATGGGTATTCTGGAAAATGCTGGCTACTATAGAATAAAAGCAATTTTAGTAAGGTCATGATGTTTTCAATTATGTGTCTTGCAGGTATTTTAAGTACAATAAAAGAAATTCTAAAGCTACCACAATTCCCAAAAATATAGTCATAAATTTTGAAATGCAGTGACAGAAAGTCAAAAAAGAAGAGATGACTATTGATTTTAGGATACAAATGTAACAGAAGTGTTAATGGCCATTATAATTAAGTCCTCAGAAATGAAATATTTGTGAGGAGTGTGATTCTGCTCAGCTACTACATAATTTTCAGTATGCCAAATTCATCCTTGGTGTAATCCATTTGGTTTCAGGGAGAAATTTTGATCCGTCCTGATAATAAGGGCAAACGTGTACTATTAATATTTAAAAGAATGGCTAGGTAGACACCAATTCTATTATGCTTCTTCGTCAAGAATCTGTTCACTTTACCTGCACCACTTGCCATTTATCATCTCACAGGAGCACCCCAGTGCATGCAACACCCACATAATTTCATTCTGCATGACTGAGGTAGGGAATCTAATGTGGAGGAGTGACTAGGGAGGGAAATTGAAGTAAAACAGACACAAGTGACAACCTGGGAAGCCTACAGGGCTACTTGTGGACACAGGTGAGTGAGAGATGGGAGCAGCTGGGGAAGCCTATTTCCTGTGTATGTAGCCTGACAGCATAATTCTGGGACTTTGCAAGACTTAATCCACAAAAGAAGACATACTCCATATCCCAAAGGTACTAGATCTTCACCCAGCACAGGACTGCAGAGGCAATTGCCATTGCTTGGTAGAACTGTACTGAAATCATGGAGATCTATGCAGTAGAGATGCCCCAACAGAACCCCCCATAACAAGCACCACTAAAATCATTACAAAGAGAAAGAGAAACAAACCAGAGAAAATTGCACTTTTTTTTTTTTTTTTTTTTTTTTTTTTTGTATTGAGAAAAGGAGAGAGATCAGACCAAATAAGAAAATGCTGTGGAATAGAACAGGAAGGAACTTTCGTGTATGACCTTTTTTCACTCCCAAATAAGCCTATGAAATGTAAGAAGGATTTTCTACAAAACACAGTGATAAAGCTCATAGAATGAATAAGATTTGTTAATATACGTTATAGAGAATTTGAAGAAAATATATAAATGTTTTTTTTTGTTCGTTTGTTTGTTTTTTGTTTTTTTTTAAGGTAACCAGTAGTAAAAGGTATCAGTATTTTTGTGGATTTTTTTTGTCCACCAGGAAATGGTGCTTGGCATACTGTAAAATGGCATTAGTATGATGAAGCAGGTAAAGAAAGAGCTACATGTAGGAACAGTAAACTGATGAAGTGATGCGTACTGAGTATATGCCAAATGCTGATCTTACTTTCTGATAACCAACACGAAGGTCAGACAAGGGTATGTGAGAGGATTGTTTTGTGAAAGGAATTATTTCAATATAAAAGAAGAAGAAACCTATACAAGAAAAAATTCTTTATGCTCATACATAATTAACATGCAAATTTCACACACTTTTTTAAGTAACACAAAGGATGTTCTTCCCCACATACTGTTTTATAGATAAAGATGCAAACAAGTAGAATATCCGATTATGCAGTGAGGCCCAGGCCCTCATCCTTTTAATCACAGAATGGTTTGGGTTGGAAAGGACCTTAAAGATCTTGCAGTTCCAACCCCCTGCCATGAGCAGGATTGCCACCCACTAGATGATGTCATCCATTGATGTCTATGTGACTTTAGTCATAGTTGAAATAAGGGAATGCTGATTAGGAAAACATCATAATCAGTATGCCTGAATTACTTACTAGATCTGCTTACTCATGACTCCTGCTTATTTGTGGACTAGCTGAGCTGAACAGAGACTGCACATCACAGCACTTTTCAGGTATGTCTGGACCAGGGACATGAAGAAGGCAAAGTTAAATTTTTATCAGTCATGGAATCAAGAAAGGACAAAAGAAACCATTCATTTTTGGACTGATAAGTATGAGAGCCCTCCCCTGAAAAGTAGTTGTCCATTGAGTTATTAGTCCCAGGAAAAGGGATTGGGATAAAAATACCTCCTCATCCATAGCTCTAGCCAGCAAAAAGCTAAAAGGACATGAAAAATAAAGGGGGAGGTTAATTCAAATGGAAAAGATACTTACTTCACCTCTCCTCTCTCACATACTGCAGAACCTGTAAGTTGGGAAAATTACTGTGCCCTCTAACGCTTAAGATTGTACAGAAGAACATATAAACAAACCTTGCTCATTGTTAGAAATATTTATGTGTCATCTGGGAAGCTAAATTTCTCTTTGAGTGGCCTTACTCTGTTAACAATAAAAGACAGTTAACATTTACTCATATGTTGTACTGATTAGGAAATATCTCTACAAACACAAGTTACTTAGAAACAGCAAGTCTGAAACAGGAGAAAACACCAAGAGAAAAACAAGCTGTAAGTACATTTCAAAAGTGTTTTGTTTTTTTCCTTTTTCATCTTTTGACTAGCACCATCTGTACACAAGAAAGTATGAACATAAATGTTTGGATAATAAAGATTTGCAAGGCACTTGAACAGTCTTTCTAGATAGGATTTCTTCTAATGAACCTCTCAAGTGAAAGTCCTACAACCACCTTCCCTCCTCCCTCAGCTAATGCAGGGAAAGAAGTCTCTTCTGCCAGCAGTTCTTATTTACAGACATGTCCTTAAGGGTTCCTCAAAGTGCTCTTTTAGGCTAAGAGAATCAACATCCTTCTATCTCCATTTTTTCATGCGTGTCCTGTTATTTTTTAATATTACTCTTCTATAGTAAAGCAAATCTCTCATACACACAGTTGAGACTTGACTCCAACCTTCATCCTCATTCTGCTGTCTTTGGGATGCTATTCAGAAGGGAAAAGGAGGATGGCAGAGATGTGCATTGAAATTCTCTTGAGATTCGCTCTTTATCTGCGTCTGGAGGTGATGTCAAAACAGGTGATCATCATGAGATGAGCCTTGCAGAAGTTGACACGGTTTTCCAAACGTTCAGTCACACACTCCAGGGCTTCCAGGTACTCCAGAGAATCCAGCTCAAATACCTGCTCCAGATCAACTGTAGAGAAGAAAATACACAGATAGAAAAAGCATACAAAACCCAGCACTAGTTGCTGAGGGATATGGATCCAATTCAAGCCTTCAAAAACATCTGTACTGTATACAGTGTTATCTTTAGCTTCCCACTGTCACTGAAAGTTGTGTCTGTTATTTAATGGCTATTAAAATGGCTTGTCGGTGAAAATACTGTTAAGATTGCACGGAATACTTTCTTGAGTGATATGCTCTGCCATCCTCTCTAGAGCAGCAGATAAGTTTTGCCACACTCCATCTTTCCTTAAGAAAAGCCAACAGAACTGCCCCTCCAGCAACCACACAGCTCACTGTAAGGAAACCAGGTGGGCACAAAACACCTGTGGGTTTAAGGTTAACAGGGAACCCACAAGTTGAACGTAATGGAGAAATTCATCAGTGAAGTGTAAAACTGGCCGAGTTGATTTTAATTATTTCCACTGGTTTTGTTTCAAGATCTTGCATTTATATGATATGTATTGACTCTCTCACGCATTCTTCTGACCAAAAAAGAGATTGATGTAAGTTCTCTTCTGAATTCGTAACTCAGAGTCAGAAACCATCCTCCAACTTCCTTGCTTGTCACACCTCTCCCTGTTCTGGGCAATTCTCACTAGCTTGTTCAGGAGTGCTAACGGAAGGTGTGTTCATCACACTACCATAGGTTCCCTTTTGCTGCCAGAGACAGCTGGCAGCTGCTTCCATGAAAGTTGTGTGGGAACTATGTGATCTTAGCCAACACTTCACATCTCATCTAAGCCCTGTGGTCTGTGCTATCCTTGAGGCTTCCTGCATGTATCACACTGGAATCAGAAGCAAAGGCATCACACATCAGTATGCAGATGGCATACTGGTCTTTAAATCTGTCTCTTTTGCCTTATATTATGGTTGTTTTGTAGGCTGTACAAATCTAGTATTAACTTATGACAGTTGTTGAGAGAAGAGTTAGGACACAGCACCCAACCTCCTTATACCCCATGCAATTATCATGAGAAAAAACCACAAATATATTTTTTGGAGAACTCTTTAACTATGAGTTCATCTGTTCACTAACACTAAAAAATGCTTTACAGTTACTGCAGTATGCTTTTAATCTTTTTCCTTTGAGGTGTTGAGGTTCTTCTGCATCTCAATGTGAATGTCCTTTAAGATCTGAACTTTACACATTGACAGTTATGAAAAATGGGCCAAATTCATTCTTCATGTAAGCCCGCTGGTGCCAAGGGACAAGTTTGATCTGCAGTGTTATTTTGTGGTATAAAAGTAGATTTATAATATTGCTCATATGTCTTAGTCATCTGGGGACAAAATAGAAATATCTCATTTTTATAATCTGTGGACTGAAATGTGTGAACGATAATCTACCAATGGCAATATTCACTATTACAATGCTGTACCATTTTAACATTCAGCTCTCAGGCAAAAAGGATTGTTCAGTTCTATCATCAAGATTTAGTAAGAATTATTGGGACTAGTTCTAGAAATATAGTCAACCTAAATTTTGTCCTTAGGTCATATGTCAGCTCATTTCAGTTTACAGACACAGTAGCACACATCTCACTCTTAGCAAACCTTTCTTCTTCCTCACAGTGAAATAAAGCAAAGGAAACCTATAAGTTCAAGCAATAAACGTTCTTACATTCACTGAGCCATTTGTTAGGATCCAGCATCAGGTACTGTTTGGTCACCTCCAGTTCTCTCATTAACCACTCGTACTTGGCCTTGACCTCAGCAATTCTCTGCTGGCGATGCTCCAGGATTTTCAGCTTGGCATTAAAACATATCACTTCCTGCCAACCGGGAAAAATGAGCAGGGAAGGAACAAGTGAAGAGGAGAAGAAATACCCAGATCCATTCAGCGAAATGATCTTCCAATCAATATTACTAACTTACTCTGGAAGCATATGAATTACTGCACAAAATAATCTATCATCTGTTTTATTTTTATTGTATTTTTTTTCTTTAATTATTATTTTGATGCTTTTGATCAGTGAGCTTTGGAGTCTTTGCAATGATATTTAATAATAAACAGTAATAGTTAGCACCACACAGCATTTTGAAATGAGATTAACTGTAGGAAAACATTTCTGTTTTTTGTCAACAAAAGTTTGTCTAAGAAAAAACTAAACTCTTGGAAAAAGAAAATCCAGTGCTTGGTGCATTAAAATGTTAAGTATATCTCTCCTTGGTGTGTAAGAAATGCAGCAGTCACATCATTAAATACGAAAACCGGTAGCAATATCGAATTCTGAACGTTCTTAAACAAAAGGATGATGTTGGTGTGAAAAGTTCTATCAATTCATAATCATTAAAAATGAAAATGCATCTTCTTTAAAGACAAGGGGCACAGTAACAGCACAGGCTGCAATGCTGTCTGGATGCACTCCTCGTGGCTTCACGTGACTTCTGAGTGACAGTCATCAAGATGTGCAGTAGGTGAAGCCATGATGATGGCTGGCTACCATTAGCAGTCTGGGGGCAGCCCCACTACTGGAATTTAACTCCTCCAAGCCTGTGCTAGAGGCTCAGCACTGCTCTATCTTCTGTTCTGTAGGCAAATCTGCTGCATTAATCAAGTGTGGTAGAAAACACCACCCCAAGAAGTGATGTTTTTCTCTATGTAAAACTGTATCAGATGATACCACCATGAACAACCTGAGTGACAGGAGCCTAGAAAGGAAAAATGTCTTAAAATAAAATAAAGCTTATATACACAGTTATTGTAAGAACACTAACTTCAGATACTCTTCATGATTGTACTTCTCAAGAGCTGATCTTTACAATTCTCCAACTTATTTTTAAGTTTTGAGGGGTGAGGTTGGCAGGAGAAGCTTCGCTATTCTGGAAACAATGTCATCAAAACACTTGAGGCACCAATGCTGTGTAGAAAGATAGATAGATGTGAAGTGCTGCTGGAGAACAGGAGTCACCAAGACTATTAGCAAGGACCAAAATGCAAGAGACCAATGTCTGTGAGCTGTTCCTGAAGAAGGCATAACTTGAGTTATAACTGGTCTTAAACGAGATACAAGTGTTGCTGCCAGTTGAATTGACCATGTACAATACTACACACTTCTGACCGCTTTCCTATGAATCTGCACTTCCAACCTGGATTCCTCTCTCCAAGAGGAGACAGACAGCACACGAGGATCTCACTCACCTTGCTGTCTCCACCTCGTCGCCGCTGGAGTCTCTCCACATCATCTATCTCATAGACTTTGATCTCAAAGGGCTCCCCCAGCCCCCTCTGTGCACTTCGCAGGGGCCCATCCACCCAGCGGACCCCAGGGCTGTTGGCAGGCTTCCTTGCTGGGGAAGCGGTGTCAAGTGATAAAGCTGGAATCAGCCTCCGTCTCTGGGAGCCTGTAATTGCAGAAATCACCATGTTGTGTTAGCACAGTTAAGATTTGATCCTCAGAGGGCGCATGCGCCCTACAACATCTGGAGGTTGGATCTGCTTCTGTTAGCTCAGGTCTCAGTGTGTACAGGTATAGTGATGAAGGGGCAAAGCATCAGGTGGTATCTGGTCTGGCTTTGCTATCCTCTCTATTCACTGGTGCTGGCTTTTACAGCCTATGAATAAGGATCAGCCAGCCTCTCCACAGCCCATTCTGGGGGAGGTGTGGTTGTGTTGCTTTCATTGTTGTTGTTGTTTTGTTGTTGTTTTTTTTTTTTATAGTAGCATGAAAAAACACTTTGATGCCCAAGTTCCTCTACTGCACAGGAACTACTATGGCAACACTTCGTCCTTGGCACAATGCCAGTCTGGAGTGGCTAGGGCAGTAAAATCACTAGCAAGGACAAAATGCCTGTGGTATGTATTTCCAATCTCAGCAATTGCACAGAATTGAATTAGCTTTGTTCCTGCTCAGTACGGTATTTTTCTAAAACATTCCTCACTTACATGCATAGCCTAGCAATGGTGAAGAGCAAGATAGCAGCAGTAACAACTGACTGGCAGAAGGGTTAGTCACTGTGTCTGCATCAATAGCTCTGCTTTATGATACCAGCACAGCGGATGGGAGCACTGCAATAGCAGAATATTTACCATGGTTGATAAAGCCCAGCCATATGGAATGCATCTGCCAT
The DNA here is from genome assembly GCF_019232065.1 of Centrocercus urophasianus. Classification (NCBI taxonomy): domain Eukaryota; kingdom Metazoa; phylum Chordata; class Aves; order Galliformes; family Phasianidae; genus Centrocercus; species Centrocercus urophasianus. Next base: position 69,863,739 of record NW_024884142.1, on the reverse strand, counting down.
GTGAGTTGCCAAGTCTGGGCCTCAGGTAAAGCAAGGGAGGAAAAGCACGCCACTGGCCTGATGGCAGCAGTAGGGAAGTTGAGCATATGGTTTGTTGGGAGAAAGAACAGACACGTGCAAAAAAAGAAAAACAACTGGTTACATTTCCCTGCTCAGTTTAGTTAAATCAGAGCAGTGGCTGGATTACAGACAAAATAAAAGGGTTGGTAGCTGACAAGTTCTGCACCACCTTTCCTAGGAGACACCAGGAATACAGGAGATAGGAGAAACAAAAACAAAAGCCAAAGCCAGCAAGTCCAAATGAGACTATCAATTGACTCTCTTAGCTGCAAGAACAATACTGATGCCAAAAGGGAGGGGATGAGAATGATCATGCAGATTTTATTTTAAAAACAAGATAAAATCATCTAAAGGAATTCTTAGCACTGTATTCATTGAAACTTGAATGTAAATAGCTTCAAAAAGTCTGCCAATTTCATGCGTCAATGAAAACTAAAAAAAAATAATAATCCATTGGTTGCTTAGTTTTTGGATTTGCAACTATCCAGCATCAGTTTCATTCATAGGTGTCAGCGGACATTTTCTCAACTGACAACTCTGTGAGCTATCATTGTTTTGCAAGTGCAGCAGTCTGTGCTACAAACCAACATCTAGTAATCGGCAATTAACCTGTAAATGCTAACTGTAACATGAAGGAGAATGGTCTGTCTTGCTGCCTGTTTGCAAAAAACTTAGTCTACAGAGCTTTTATTCCAGTGCATCCAAAATAATTCCCTGCAAGAAACGGAGGGCAAAGCCAAGTCATGCAAACAGGCAGCCCTTTTGTACCAAATGGCCTCAGCCCTAACCTGCCCATCCCGTCACATCCATCATACTCGTGCTTCTAATCAAACTGCAGCCCAGCAAATGAGCCCATGCCAGAACAAATGAAGCTTTACAAATACTAGCAAGCACAAGTTTTTTTAGGCCTTTTGAAACACCACTGGAAGTCAATGTCAGCATAGCTAACAATTGGCAACAACAGAGAGGCAGTTTGGGAAGGCACCGACAAAGTGCTGTACTGAGGGTGACTATCATCAGTGATGCCAGAGAGAGGCAACTGAAGGGCAAGAGCAGCTGTGTATGTGAAGGGAGATGAGATGGGCTGGCAGACCATTACTATGTGCTGCATGCAAGAGATCCTGCAAAGGGCTCAGCCCACCTGGGAAATGAGCCCTCTGCCTGTTTTGCAGCAAATGTCACTGAATTCTCAAGCTGAGATGAGACCAAAAGGATTTAGGCACTAACTACTTCTAAAAGCACTTTTTTTCAGGGTTTTGGTCTTGACCTCTCACAGGAGTAGTCTGAGTGTGAAAGCAATCTCCTTCCTACCTTTGCTGCTCCTCAGCTTTTAGAGACAGCAGTTCCCCTGGAGATGCAAATGAATCTGATTCACCTTGCCACGAGGACACCACCAGGCTCTTACTTGGAGTAAAGCTAAACAGATGTCACTGGAATATTAATTACAGTAAATTTTTTTGCCTTGCATTTCTATTCACACCCATTTAGCTGAACGACAAACAGAAGCCTGGGGTCTAGGAGAACTCCAGCACAAGGTTCTGTCTAATAGGCCATATCCTTCAGTGAAGAGGCAGAGACCACAGCTGTGGCAAGACGTATGCTAACATAAACTCACTGTGCTTTTTGTGTCTGCATAGCCTGTGGGTTACGCCCCCATTGCAGCCAGGCAGTACGACAGGGCTGAGCCATCAGGCACAGCATTGAGTGTTTGCTGGGAGTCAAAACTGAATCTAGTTATTTGAAATATGCACTGATCAATAGGCTGCTTTTTAGCCCAGGTACAGTAACTGACAGTGTCTGACAGGTGACTCCTGCCACTGACTTCTCCATTCAGTCCCTGCTTTTTCTGACTTTGCATTACTTGGGATCAGCCAGGAGATACAACCTAAGCATTGCCACAAAGCAGCTGACAGCTTCCTCATCCATATCAACACACAGAGACAACCAACTGCTAAAATGAATGCAGTTTTCCAAGTCTCAAGCTTAGCTTCAGCACAAATAACCACACTGTGAAACAGCCCTGAAAATGCATAGAATACAGCAGATCAGTTTTCTACTTTGAGCAATTGGTTAAGGTCTGGCAGGTTCAGCTCTGCCAAAGACCAGACAGGGTTTAATTAAGATAAAAGGAGCAACAGTGGAGTGAATGTGTACAGTGTGAAAGTGGATCTGGCTGAAGAGCGGCACTGAAGTTGCAAGACACTGCAGCGCATATATGTCCAGAGAAGCCTTCATCTTTAAAGTATTAGAAACACAGAACTTCAAGGATAAGACGACTCACTGACCTCAGCAAAACTCCCAACTCCATAAGGGTATGTGCTCATAAAAGCATCTGTTAACCATGGCAGAACCCCTAAGCAAGCTGGTTTTGTTTACCTGCTGTATATTTTGTGGTGTTCCCTTTCTATTACTTTCTAAGAATGCATTCCAGTTGGAGCATCTTTTCTGTGGAAAAGGTAAAAGCAAAAAGTGTATAGAATCAAAGAATTGCTCAGGTTGACCTGAAAGATCATCAGGTCCAACTGCAACCTAACCACATTATCCTAACAACGCTCCGCTAAATCACTAAATGCAAAATACCCACAAAAAGGAGCATGATGTATATCTCTTCAAAGCAGAGTGCATCTGCATTGGATGCAAAACAATTGCTGCCCCTGGAATTTTAAGTTGTTGAAGATGAAACTATAATTTGATATCATATAATTCCAGGAGTATAGTGTGATCTTAAAAGCAGGATGCACAGCCAGAGCTATTCTCACTGCACTAAAAGCTTTTGGAGGTAAAACTGCTTTTGTGTGCAGATCTTGGTAAGCATTTTGTTGTGGGTTTTTTTTTTTTTTTCCTCACCAGAAAGTCCATACAAACTGAAGGTGATTACAAAAACCTAATCTTGGCTAAGGAGAACAGTACCTCTAAGCCAACATCACTCCTTCTGTGGCTTCATTTCCAAGGAACAATAGCACCAGCCTCCAATCAAATTGTTTGCTGACTGGCAAAGATTGTTTGTCTGTTCCCCCTGCTGCTCTTCCCTGTCCAACAATGGGGCTGCTGCTTTGTTTGAGCTGAAGATGCTATGCTGACTTCTCTCTTTCCCATTTCCTACAGGGTCTGCCCTCATGGGCAATTATCCATGACTGAAACAAGTCCTCCCATTTCCTTTGACCTCCCTCCTCCTAGTTTATTTTACAGTGCCCTTTCCTCAGAGAAGAGAACAGCTACTCATTTTCACACAATTGCTTGGATTTTCACACAATGTGAGCAATGCCAAGATGCAATGCCTGGTTCCTCAAGTCATTGCCAGTGCCTTCCAGTGGAAAGTTGCTGTGATAGCATGGAGGCTTCATCAGAAATATTTAAGGTGCCCAGCTTGAGGTTAGTACTACAATCAATAAAGAATCCTGGCATTTATTGCCAAAAAATCTAAACTGCATTTGCTCATCCTGGCAACTCAGATTGCACCTGAAGAGCTGGAGAAAGAAACGCCAATGGGATTTGTCATTAAGAATAGAGTCTTCTATGACCACCTCCCCGTAAAACAATTCAGCCCTTATTCTGAGTTGGCTTGTATGCAATCCTGCCATTGCAAATCAGTAAGGAGTACAAGGACACTTGGGGCTCGAAAGAACTGCTTGCTGTATGCAGGAATAAAGCAACCCTTATTTATAATTTTCCATTCATAGCTATACTAGACATGTTGCTTCTATATATCTAAGGAACCTCTATATGTATAATTCTATATATATAATAAACATACCATGTACAGCCTACGTCAATTTTATTTCTACCCATCCTGTTCATTTTTAATCATATTTCTTGAATTACCATCTCACTTTAAAAGGAGCCTTTCAGGGCAGTTTAGAGCTGGTGAATGAGCACTGCTGAAACCAGATGAGGAAGCAGCCCTCCTGCAGCGTGGCAGGTTGACAAGTAATCTGGGAGACGCTTCAGGGAAGATGTACATCACGGGGGCTGCGCTTTCAGTGCCCGCAATCCCTAGCAAGGAAAAAAAACAACCAGAATCTCTTCTACATCTTTATCTCTCCTTGGTCTGGATTTTGGTTTGTCATGCATTTCTCAGCGTTGGGGTGTCGCTTAAGAAGCTGGTTACTATTACTGCAATACTGCGCTAAATGTCTGTGCTGCTAGTGGCTTGGCCAGCAAAGACAGAGGATGGAGAAGGAAGGGGCTCTGCAGCCCCAGCGTTAGATCATGGTGAGACAGCGGTAGAGGCATTCCAATGAGCTAATTCTGTGGCAGCATAAGGGGCAGGTTTTATTTACACTCGGCCTAATGGCGTGCGACTCAGTCATGCATGTTACATGGAGCCTTCGCTGTGCACAATAGCCTGCTGCCATTTCCTCTATTAAATCATTCCTATGTTCATGTGGCTGAAAGCTCAGTGCTGGCATGCAGTAGTCAAGCGTGTAAAAAATGATTACTCTGATCCCTTTCAACACAGATTTGCTGCATGAAATGGCCTCGCATTGACCTGGGAAAATCAATGCTGTTGTTTTAATGAACAAAAAAAAAGTGGAGCTGAAGCCCACAGTGCCCCTCCTTCTGCTCTCCCAGCCAGCAGTCATATGCATAAAGGGGTCACCTGCAAGCAAACAACGTCTTGCTGTATGGCTCTAACATCCTTTGTCTTGGTAAGGGAATAATGCAGGATATCAATTAGCTATCGTCAATTGTAAGCAAGTTAAAGTGGAAATGCTAGAGAAGCCCTACAGCTTTTTGATACAAAGAGCAATTTTCAGCTTCCCACAGTGCCTTCGGCAGTCTAAACATGAACCAAACTCCTTTTCACTTGGATTCAGCAAAAAAAAGCTCAGATTCTTTTTGTGGCATTTTCTTTCAGCATTATCATTTTGGCTGTTTTTCAAAATACGCTGCTTTGTAATATTGGTTGTAGATGGACTTTCATAATTTACAGTCCCCAGATTCAGCCTCTGGCTTTTTCTGCTGCTTTCATGGACTGGGTTAGGTGCTACCAGAGAGGTAATATGTGTGAATATGGAGTTATCAGGGCTTTCCAGGAAATCTGAAATCTCCATCTTTAAAACCAATCCAGCAGTGAAATCCAGAGCACAGAGGCAAGACCAAAACAGGCATTCTAATTGCAGATAATTATTGGCATGTCTTAACAGTCTGTCTTTTTATGAAAGTGTTTAAAATCATGTAGCAATTTGTTCTACTTTGGTAGCAAAACTCAGAACTGCAAAAGAGCCGCAAGGAGTCATGAAACTTTACTGCAAAAGCAATAAAATGCTGCAGCAAGAAACTTTAATTATCTACAGGCAGACAGGTTACCTGTGCAAAGAAGATTAAAGCACAGACACACACACACACAGAGAGGCAAATCCTATCCAGGACAGGTAGGAGCACGGTCCTGCAGATGCCAGGAAATACAACTGCAGCTCAGGACACACATTCAAACATCAGGAAGCCAGCATTTGGGGGCCTTGGCTTTCCTCAGTCTTGTTCAGACTTGGCCTTACCAACAACAGCATCCCTTAATTTTTTGTTTCCCAATGCTCTGCTTCCAGTGTTCAGGAAGGCTGAAGTGGCCCAGAGCAACGCTACACAGAAGCCCTTTACAAGAACTTTCTCCTCTGGGCCTTGACTTTTATTGGCACTGCCTGTGTGAGCCACCTCTTCCTCCCATGTCTTTGACCTTCACTGCCACATTGCACTGCATGTCGGCTGCTCCCCCAGCCTCCCTGGACACAGAGCCCTGCTTTACCCTGCTGCCATCAGTCAGACTCAGGCTCAGCTCTGACAAACCTCAACTGAAGGGCATAGAAATTAAAGGAGAGAATCTCCCAGGCAGAGTAGGCTCTGGGCTCAGCAGAGTGCTGCAGGCAATGACACACAAGAGCCCCTGTGCCTCACCACATGTCACATGTACTGGGGCTCTCGCAGGCACCTGAGCCTGCTCCCAAAAGGAACAACAAAGCAAACAACCTCGGGAACATCCCTATATTTTCCTCTGAAAGCATTATTTTCTACCACCTTGTCTCAGAGCCCCTCCCCTTCTGTCATCCCCAGGGGATGCCTCCCGGCAGATCTGGCAGTCCCGAATCCTCTGCAAGACAGGGCAAAAAGCACAAGCAAGACATTTGAGCACATTGCATGGGAACGCAAATGGCCTGGCTATGCTGAGTAAATCTAATTAAAGCCTGGGCTCTTGCACAGCTGCTAGCTTAGAGCTGATGGGATCACACACCTGGAAGCAGCAGCAAAGCTGTATGGCTGAAAGCATCCAGTCCTGTTTTGCATTGAGAGCTTTTCCACAAGGCCATGATCTAGTTCTGTGAGCTGGTTACAGACAATAGACATTACACAGGCTGCTCAAGGTGACAGAGGGAACCAGCAGCACCATTGGGAACACAATACAGATTTTGCAAGTCCTTCCCTGCCTCCCTGCCTGCCTCCTGCTCATCCCTGTTGTGTTCCCAGGGTACAAATACAGCTTGGTTAAAATGGAGTTAAGCCTGAATGCACTTCCTGATGACACGAGAGAGTCTGTGCTATAAAAGCATCCTTGTCATTGCCTTTCCATGGAGCAGCATGAGGCCATTGCACTTGAAATTTCTGAGGTATTAAAAAATAATACATAATTGGTGCTAGTGATGACTGTGCTGTAATACCTCAGTGCTCTGCTCAAGACAGCACTGCCACCCTGAGAGAAAGACTCGGAGCCACGGAAAATGGCTGAAATGCGGATTGTTTCCTACAGAAAAAGCAGTAACAGAGTGAGCAAATAAATGGGAGCAAACACGGTTGCACAGATGCATGTGAATGGAGAGGGGGGAGGGACTGCCGCAAAAAATAACAGATAAAGCCCTCCTCTCTGATGTTCAGCAAGGGCAAGGGAGGATGTGCAGCCAAGTCAGTCAGGGTTGAGGTTAGGAGTCAAGGGTGCCTGCAATTTAATCCTGTATCTGGTTGTCACTTAGTGGAGGCATTGCGTGAGTCAGTGAAGCCCTCTGCCTTGATTTCTGCACCTGTAAAATGGAGTCTAGAGTAATACGTGCAACACAAGGTGGATTAAAGGGTGGCCACACAAATCTTTGAAATATACAGTGATCTATCAGGGCTAAATAGCTCTGTTTTCACTATAAGTGGTCACTTAGGGCAGTATCTGCTGATGCTGCATTATAGGACCAATGTTAAAAGCTACGAAGACAGAAATGTTTATGAAAATAAAAGGTTACTTCAGGGGGAAGGCTTAAGTGGTTCATGATATATACATATGATTTTCAGTAGATATCAGAATATATTGGGCTAATAATTGGGGTGGGTTTTTTTGTTTTTTGTTTTGTTGTTGTTGTTTGTTTTTTTACTTTTGTTTACACAGCACTGGGCTGTCAGTGAGTTGTACACATACCCATGTAGAGCCCAAAATTTAACCTAGGGCTACACTGAAGGATGTAATCTAGCTTTATCTTTCAAAAGCTGTCAATATAGGTCTGATGTGTCATGTATGACAATCAGCACAGAAGCACCTACACATAAAAATAATGCACTTAAAAGCATTGAAAGACAAGATCTTAATCTCATGAAAAAAATGATGTCTCCCCAATGTGTCAGAACTTCAAAAGTAATTGTGAGATCTGACAGGGCTGCTGGTGATTCTGCTAAAGACTCTTTATAGCTCCTCTTAAAGGGGCCTTGGGCTGATTCATGATGATCGTGTCTGACAGCTAGCATTTCTGCTAATAATAATCATAAATAAAGTGGACAAGGTTGCCTGACCTGAAATGAGCATATCTATAGTGCCATATCTATTACAGCACAGTGGATCTCTGACTGCAAATCAGGAAAGGTCCAATGCTCTTGACACTATGTATTAAAATAATATCCATCTTTCAAGAGCCTCAGAACCTTTGTATGCTATCGTTTTCATTAAAAAGTGTTCCTTGTGAGAGTTCATTCAGATGAGAACAGACTTGCAGACAGGAGAAATTACGGAGGATAAAAGATTGCAAACCTTTGCATATTTTTTTGTTTATTATGCAATAAAAATATGTTTGCGAACAACTCTATTCTTCCGTATATCTCAGATCCTCCTTCATGTTCTCCTGCATTGAGGTAATAATCCCAATTTTATGCCATCATAAATCTGCTGACATGTGAAAAATTATACTATTATCAAACACATCAAAACAGAATTATGATATTACTGCTGCAGATTGAAATTCAAACTGGAGCTGGGTTACAAGAAAGTGAAGAATTATGAATTTCTGGGCAATGGTTGCTGCTGCAGATATAGAAAGTAATAAAGATCTTTTTTTTTTTTTTTATTTGCATTAAAAGAACTGGTTCCTCTTAGAAACACAACTCTCTCAATATAGGAATTAATTGCAGATATAGGGAATCACTCTCAAAAGCAAAATAACAAAAAAAAAACCAAACACGCTTACAAACTCTCCACATCAGGTGACAGACTCAAATAAGAGAGAAGCTTTGCACATACTTTGAGGGATGTCAACATGCCACATTTTGCTGTGCCTAACAGAACAGGCATCTTGCAGGGATGCCTATGCACAGAAAATGCTCCATCACAGAGGTTAAAATCCAGCTATGGTAAACACCTGCAACATTGCTGACAAGGGAGAGAGGAACTAAGCCACAATGGAAATTAGGCTGAACACATACGTTTGTCAGAGAGAAAGCTGTACTTTGAAAAAGTAAAAAAGAAAGAAGTTGTATTATGAAAAAAAGTCAGATTTTAGTTAGCAGTAAAACAGTGGCAAAGCTGAGACTGTCCACATTCCTTGCTAAGGAAAGCTTCCTGCTTGACTACCTTTGCATATCTGCACAGCATGACAAATCACCACCACTGCTCGGCCAGGTTCAAAGCTGGCTAGATCCAAGGGAGGGGGGATAATCTCTTGTTTTTGATACGGATGAATCTACACTTCAGTTTTCTATGCTTTCCCTCACCTGTACAGCTGCTCTGCTTTCACAGCAATTGTTATTTTTTTGCATCTATTCCTAGTTCAAATTTTGTTGAAAATCACCATCTGTGGCATAAGCTAAAGAAAGGGAAAGTGACCCACCCTGACAGAGAAGACTATTGCAGATGGATTTCTCTCAAGAATGGTTACTGGATGCCTTTAACTGTCTCACTATCAAAGCAATGGGAAAGCAAAAGACTCAATTTTTGCTACAGAATCCAAAGAAAAGGAAATGTCCTATGGAAAAAGTGCATATCATATGGGCAGCTTCTCCACAGCACACAGTCAGTTGCCAGTACGCTCCCAGCATTCTGCGTGGTCAGCTTTGGATTCCTTTTCCACAATATACAAAATCATCCTTCTTTTTCTTGCAAGTTACCATTAAGAAGTTTATATTTGAAAGGAGCCATTAGAAGAGCAGCTCATTAGAAAGAGGAAAATTAAGTTACTGCCACGTATGCAGAAAGGATAGAACAGAGTCTTTCTCATAGGATGCAGAGTTAACATCAGGAAGATTATTTCATCACTTGGCCTTTGCTTGCACAATGTAGAGTGACTTTCAGATGTATCCTCAGAACAGGTATTATCAGATGTGTACTTTTGAATATGGTTTTAATTGTGGTATTCGTTGTGTTCACATCTGTGTTGCACATGTTCTTCGTGCTACTGCAGCAAAAGCTTGAGAAAAGAGAGGGTAATGCCTCACTCATTTCATTCATTCTAAACAAATCCCAGAGGTAAGTAACCCAGCAAGTGAGAAAGGCTTTGTGAATTAGGAACTCTATGAGAATTACACATTTCTGCAGCCAGAACTACTGCAGAATATGCAGCCACTGGTATTTTAAATACTGGTATATACCAGTCCCAGTATCTATATGCATTTTTTAAAAAAGGAAGTTGGTTAGGGCAGGACTTACACTTCTGGTTGGGAAAACAGAACCCAGAAAAAAGTGAGGTGACCAGCTGATGGATGTTCCTCATCCCTTTCCTGCAAACCTATGAAACACTATTGTCCTGGTGAGAAGTACAAGCTGCAACACCATGGACTCCTGGCATGGACCAGCAGGCTCTTTCTATCTGATTAAAAAATGTAGTAAGAAAGCTACTGGGCGTTCTGATCCTCTCTGTGATGACTAACTGCTCTCAGACTTGCAAGTACTTTAAAGCAACAGTGCTCATATTTATAATATTAATAGTATACCTTATTAATAATAAAATTACTTGGAGAGGAAGGACTTGTAACTCAAAAGTTAAAATCCAACAGACTCAGTGGCAGGATATGATCTTTCAACAGCATGGGCATAACTTTGTTCCATCTTCTAAAACAGGTGGGAAGAAAGAAGTGACAGATCCAGTAGCAGGGCATCTTGCACCTTTTGGGCATTCAGAGTGCACAAGGAGCAAAAGGGAGCTCCCAGCAGTTACTGCTGTTGAGCAGGACTCTGGCCTTGTGCTGCTGAGCCACACATGTACCAAGGGAGGAGTCTTTGTCCAAAGTGCTTGAAATTACATTTCACCACCTCATAAAGGCATCTTTTTGGAATCAAATCAGAAGAATATTTGTATAAATAAATACTTAATTGCAACTAGCAACATGAAACAACTGTAGAGATAAACGTTCTGTTAATGTGAAATAAACCTAAGTGAAATGGGTGGGAGAGAGACTCCACTGCATATGCAGTGCAAACACAGACATTTGTGCATGTTGCTCGGAAGAAGCCTGGGGCCTGGGACACTTACCCTGGCCTCTCATCTCTGCTGCAAACACAGCTGGCTCTGATCTACTAGCCTATCTTCAGGAAAGGCCTCTCTACCATGAAGGAGTTAGCTGCTTTGGTCTGTTTTCTCCTTTCACATCCCTTCAAGCTTACCTGTGGTTGATCGTTTCTTCGGTGTTTTGAGACTCCGGCACCTGCCGCTGGCTGAGCTGCTGTTCTCGCTCATGGAATCTTGTGCAGAAGAGGCGCTCCCTGTTGCCTCGCTGTCCCTCATCATGCTCTCATAGCCGCTGCTGCCTCCGCTGTGGTAGAACAGGGCAGTCTTCCCCATGGCGGGGGGCAGCTCCCCACTCAGGACACTGCTGTTGTCGCTCCCATGACCACTGCTGCAGCGATGAGGCTTCCGGGGAGGAGTGATCTTGCTGTAAGGAGATGGCAGCACATGAACTGCTGGCTTCTCCTCTCCATGAAGGCCACCGCGCTCATCTGCTTCCACGTTTCCTCGGAGCTGCAAGCCTCTGGAGCTGGCACTGCCTTGGAGCAGCTCTGAAATCCGTCCATTGACAGCCCGAAGAGGCAATTTAGAAGCAAGGCTAGAGCCTCGGTTTCTGCTGAGGGACTGTGTTGACCAGGACATATTCTTCCCACTTGGAGGCAGACTGGAACTCTGCCCAACAGACTGAGGCAGAGACTTGGTTGAAAAGCTGAGTGTTTTGGTAGCAGAGGCAGACAGGCTTCGGGCCTTGGGACTTGCCAACAGGAGCTTGCTGACTGCTGAGATCTTTGACTGTCCAGCTTTTGGCGACGCTCCTGCAGACTGGGAGAGAGCTGAGTTGGTTGGTGAGGACATGACACTGCGGCTGACGCTCCTTCCAGTCCTAGGCATGGTGGTGTCTTTGCTAGGGTTCATTTTGGAGTTCACGGAGGACAGGCTTTCTGCTCTCTCCAGTGACAGACACTCGTAGTGACTTCCTGTGGACCTTCCAAGGGAGTTGGTCCTGCTGGCGAGCTGCTCCAGCTTGGCACTGAACAGCTTGCTGCTGCTGTTGTTGCTGCTGTTGTCAATGCCAGAGCCTTTTGGTTTGGCATTCAGCTCCTCGGGGAAGCTGGCCTGGAAAGGCACGGACTGGCCAGAGGGACTGCTGGTGGTGCTGCTGGTAGCACTGTGCTGGGGGCTGGCTCTGTTCTTCTGATCCAAACTTGACTTTCTCACTGGAGGCAGAGGAGGTGTCCCTTTGGGGCGAGTGAGGACACAATGTTTGGGAGAGGCCACTTTTTTGTCTAGGCTGGCCTTAGAAAATTGGGTGTGGGCAGGAGAAACAACTCCATTGCTGTCAGAGGCAGCAGAATGGAAGTGACTATCGAACTCCTCTGGCTTGCTTGCCTTTGGAGGCAGCCCTCGAGGGAAGCTGCCACCCTTCAAGCCATCACTGGAATGAATGGGACTCTGGGTTGCAGAGCCAGATGCTGCCATCTCACACCCATCCACAATTCTCTTCAGACTATCACATCCTGGGGAGACAGAGGCATCCCCACTGCTGCTGCTGCTGCTAAACCTGTCTGCTGGAGACTGCTTTGTGCTCTGCTCAGATTTGGCTGAAATCGTGGTCATGTCAGAACTCAACCCATCACTGCTCCCAGAGCTGTCATTTTTTACATCGTCTTGTCTCTTCAGCCAAGGATCTTCAAATTTGATATCTTTTTTAGCATTGGGTTCTTTCCCCTCATGGGGATGAGCAACCTTTGGGTCTGCATTTACCGATACAGCATCATCAGTGTCTTGTGCTTTGAAGGAATTAACAGCAATACAGGGATAAACAGTAATGTTTGTCTTCATTGGGAAGTAGCCCTCACAGCTGTTGAGGCTAGCAGTATTTTTAATTGTGACAGTAGTTTTCCCTAAAGCTGATATTTTACAGCCTTTGATGGGTGGCACTTTGCTGAAAGCTTGTTCCCCCATTTCTGACAATATAAGCATGTTGTCGGTTACTGGCTTCTGTTTGTCACCTACACAAATCATGCTGGCACTTTGTATGGTGCTTGCAAAGTCGGAGACAGGAGGTTCTGCCATTGCTTCTCCATGCCCATAGCAAGCCTGGGCAATGAAACTGTGGCATGACTGCTCACCGTCACTCCCTGTGCTCATTTCACTCAACCATGAGCTGATAGATGAGCGTCTGCTGCCATCATCCTGGGACTTGTCATCCAGGCCCAGCTTTGGAAGTGGAAGGAACTGTGTGATGCTGACCTCAGACACAGGAGCTGCACTGGAGTAACATTCAAGATCTTCAGATATGCTGCTGATAATACTGACTGGCCTAGACCCAGAGGCCAAAGCCTGCACAGAGCAGTCACTATTAAAACTGATGATACTGGTTGGGCGCCCATTGTCAAGGACCCCACTAATGGTTAGCTCTTCTACAAGGGTGAACACCAGCTCGTCCTCCCCATTCAGTTCCAGTGGCTGCTGCACAGTCACCATAGTAGTGCTTAGAATCTCCTTCTTGGATTCAGGAGAATGGTTTTGTTGCTGGTCTTCACTGAGAATGGTCTCTTCAAAATCCCCATTGCTGGAAGACACTGACTTCTTCATGATCTGAGGGCTCATTCCTGCAGGTGGAGTCCGTATTTCTGGCTGTAACAAAGATTCAGTAGATGTCATCTCATTGTCCTTACTCAGGGAAGCTGGTGGGGGTGTGGTGCTGGGAAGAACTCCTTTCTGTGTATAGACTTTGCACCTCTGGGAAGGAGAAGTTGGTGGCTTGTACTCAGATGTCTTGGAGAGGCTCGCAATGCCAAGCCGGGGTGAACCCATTGGCCTTGGTTTCCCTTCCACAAAGCCACAGGTGTTGAGACCTTCTCTGCTGCTCTGCAAGCTGGTGCTATGTGCTAACTGGCAAGAGCTAAGCTCTTTACTAGAGCTGCCTGTCACGCTCCTGGGAGAAGGAGGGGTAGAAATATTAGTAAGAGCTCCAGAAGGAATGGGGGAGTGATTTCTCTTAGTCTTGCTGGGGGTAGCATTTATATTTTCCTTGGCTTCTCTATCAAGATGCTGACATTCTGGCATTGTATCTTCCTTATCTGACTCTGGTAAGTGACTAAGCTCTGCAAGTTGGCTTGAGACAGAGCACTTAGACATCTGGTCTGAGCTAAACTGAGCAGGCATCTCTTCAAAGGGGAATTTGTTAGTCTCTTCACTGCCATCTATACAATCCAGCCTCTCCTGGAGCTCTGCAAAGGTGTTGCACTTCAGGCAATCTCTTTCAGATGTGCTGGGCCCCGATTCACTACCTTCCTCCATCCTGCCCTCATTTTTGGTCTTCTGCAGTGCAGGAACTATAGGAACAAAGTCAGGAGGACCTTCATTATCTGTCAGCTCCTTATCAGAAAGTGCAGTGCCATTGGGGCCAACATAAATCACTGTGTCACAGGACTGCTCACTGCTGGATGAATAATCAGGATCACTTGATAAATGCAAAATAGGGAAGTCTGGGTCAACGGTGTTTCTAGAATGGAAGGGTCTCAGCTGGGTCGGCCGACGCATCCTACCCTCCTCACAAGAGCTCTCTCCTCCAGAAGAACTCGATGTGTACTGCAACATCAGAGAGACAGAGATCATGACATTTCAGAATTGCAAACAGCTCCTTGCACAAACCGTATGCATACACAAAAAATGATATATCTAAACTGGGAAATCTCTAAACAAAAGCACAGAACTCTGAAGATCCTTATATCCAGTCTTACAGCAAACATACAGCAGTGTTCAACAGAGTACCCAATGCCCCAAATCTAAATGTTCCCCACTCAGTCATGAGGCTTCCAAAAAAATAATGTACTGAATAAATAGATCAGGAGCCCTCACCTAATTTAGACCAACCAAATAAACTGGTTATTTGCCAAAGGCATTCCTATTTTTGTGTGTGAACAGGAACAAGAAAACTCATTACAGAAATAAGGCACAGAAAATAAAGACGGTCCCTTTTGGTCGTAATGCCAATGTGTGAAGTTGTATAATATGTTTAAGGGAGTCTTGGGTACACACTGCAGGGACGGTGTGTGAAATGAATCCCTTCACGGGGACACATTGCTGTAATGGTGTGTGGAATTAATCCCTTCAGTTGTCTCTCTTCAAAGTTTTTTTCAATCCGTAGACTGTCAGTTTAAATCAAACATTCACTGGTTGTACGCAGTTCACATTGCAAGCTATACAGAAGGAACCAGGACTCCATAAGCATGGAATTAGATATAGCCCACCATCACTTTACTTCTTGGAAAATCTATCACTCATATTTACAGGCAGTCAGAATAAACGAGGCATCAGTGCAGGCATTGGACACAATGCTTTGCATTCATTTTGCTCCTACTCTGTGAGAAGCAAAGAGAATCTAACTCTTCATTAAACCCAATTTACTGTACAGTGGCTTCATT
This sequence comes from Centrocercus urophasianus, assembly GCF_019232065.1. Lineage (NCBI taxonomy): Eukaryota > Metazoa > Chordata > Aves > Galliformes > Phasianidae > Centrocercus > Centrocercus urophasianus. The sequence goes on along the minus strand of NW_024884142.1, from coordinate 69,848,570 downwards.
CCTTATTATTTCATTAGCACTAAGAACATAACTGAAGATTTACACTCTCAGCTATATCATTAAATGAGGCCAGCTTAAAAACCTGTTAAGATAGATATGTTTGAAAGCGCTCCTCTATTTGATGCTGAAGCGTTTACATTCCCCTGTCTCTGCTATGTGCTCTGAGCCACTCGCCTAGGACAAGGAACATACAATCTTTGCACTTTGGAATTGGTCACTGATTTTGCTATATGCCTCGCTGCCCCATCAAGGATCTTTTGGGGTCCTTCCTGCTCCCTCTTCCAACGCTACAAGAAAGAAGTTATATGTGTCTTACCTTAGTTTTCTTTTTCTTCATCCTGAGGACTCTGGATGCAATCTGGATGGTGGACAGCGTCTCAGCGTAGTTCCCCGCAGTGGCTGAAATGTGAGCTATCATTGTGGTGCGGCAGTTCATATTCCCCAGGGACTCTCGAAGCAACATGGTGAGCTTGCTGTCTCTGCAAAATAAAATGAATTAAGGCTGCATTAGCCAGCGAGGTTTCACTTCGACCACCGTGATGTGACTTGGGTCTCGGCGAAATTTTTTCTCCTCTTTTTAATGGAATTCTAATTAGTTCTGTTCCTCAGGTTTGCACTATCCTGTATCTGCAGCTGAGCATGCTGAAAGACTCTGGACTACAACTTAAACTTCTTTTACGTTCCCAGTTCCCGTTCTACGTCTTCATCTGGTCTCATTCCTTCAGCACTGTTACCACTGGTGAATACAGAACAGCAGACCAGCGTTGCAGACTAAAGAGTCACTGCAGCAGATGGCAAAGTGCTGCCTTTTTCCAGTGTACAAGCAGACTCTGAACAAGCTCCAGTAGACAAGAGTGTAGTGGATTAGATTAGAGGACCCAAAGTTTCTCTTGCCTGCTGGGGCACTGTGTAATTCAATAATGCTGCTACTTAAATCACTAAAATAACTTTGGATGATATTGGTGAAATACAAGCCAGTCAAGCCTTAAGACTTCTCACAACTGTTCTTTCATATTAGAGCTTTTTTTCTGCTGAAGTGGGAATCAAATTTTCTGTTCTTGCAGTTTACTCTATTGCTCGGAACAGGATAGTTTTTGAAATGCAGATGCCTTACTATGGGGCTGTCTGTGACTAGACTAAGAATTGGAATCCTCAAGCACAACAATTCTAACAGCATGATGATGTATATGTAACTTTTGTGTGGTATTCATCTAATCCTGCAGTCAAAAATGAACAATATATACTTTTAAGGGATCTTTAACCATGAGGAGCACAAATAAAATAGCTGACCAGCTGGGAAATGGTATCTTGAAGAGAGCCTCTCCTGTACTATAGGTTGTGGATAATAGTTACACGTGGCTCAAAGCAAAGACAACATTCTGATATTTATTTGTGCTTGATAAACTGCATACAGCAATTGTTTCCTGTCAGTAATACTATCAATGGCTTGGGATTATTTTTTTGTGGGTCACTGTTCAATCTCTGCTAATACTTATGGTGCATGTGTGCCCTTAGTCTTGCATTTAACATTCCCAGCTCATGGGAATTCTGCATAAAGCTGCAACCTGTGGGAAATTAAACTATATCCACTGGATAGGACTGCTAGACAAACATCAGAATTCTTGAATTTCTCTTTTTAATTGGGTAAATCACAGAAGTCAGGATTGCATATTGTATTGCATTTAGCGTTTAGGTGGGGCATATAGCTCTAGGAAAGCCACACCACAGTGAGCTGATGCTGGCTCATAAAATGTGCTACTCCTGAGCTTTATAGTACTTGTGATTTCAGCTAGGCTAGCAATACTAGATGGAAAATATTTTCTATTTCACGATTTCTGCTTCCTTCTGCTCCAGACACACTGAAGACAATCTGGCAGCTTTGAGAAGCAAGCAAACATCCACAAAGACTACAGTGAGACAGTCTCACTCATTTCTCTTGTGACCTAAGGCTGCTTTGAATCCACAGATCCCGAGTTAATAGGCTGCTGTACCTTAGGTTAGTGGCCCTCCTTTCCATCAAGGAATAATTAAGATGTCAAATTTTGTACATCAGTTACTGCCACTCCGATGCAGAGTTACATGGAAATTATAAACATCTGTACAGAAATCAATAACAAGCCTTTCATTTGCTAGTGCTTCTATCACAGCAAAACAGGAGTCGACGGGGGAAAGGGCAAAAGAATGCATTCTAAACATGTAGATCTCCTGAGAATACATAACCCATGCAGCCATAACCCATCAACACACTGCGGTGCAGCTCTCCTAAAGCTATATGCATTATGAATATGAAATAATCTGTCCCATCTGCCTTGCATTGAAATACATGCGTGCAAGAAGAATGATGATACCGAGAAAATTCTTATTCTGTAATTCAAATGCTGTGACATCTATTAGAAAGAAAGTAAAGGATGGATATTTTTTTTTAAGAATTAAAGCAAGAAAATTAGCAGCAAAAAAGTCCAGCCAATGCTGATTTCTAATGTCAGAGTTTCCTCCAATACTGCCTGTATCTGGACTATCAATGTAACTTTGGACATAGACAAAATAACTTGCCTCCTGTCAGTATTGTACATTGAGGAATAAAACAAAGAGGAAAAAAATTAATGATCATATATTTTTGACAATTTTAGACATTGTCTGAAAACATTCACCTGCTCATGGTTCACTGATGTCTCACTAAAGCCCCTCCTGACTCCTAAGGAAAGACTAAAAATCAAAGGGAACATAATAACACAGATGTGTGGCTTAGTAACTATTAATTTTTAACTCATGCTAGCCTCAGCAAATAAAATTATTGGTATTTTGGATATCTCACTGAAATTAGCTTGTCATACAGTGTGAGACATGAAGTTAAATGCCTTGCTCTTGTGTGAGTGCTGACATGGCATTTCTGCATGAAAAAGAAAATTATTTCATTAAGTGATTTGTGAGCTGGTACTTGCAAAAAGCAGAATTTCCTGTGGAGCCACAAGCTTTACAAAGGGAAGGTCTGGGCAAAAAGAGCTTTGAGAGGAAAGAACATTTTTGTATCTTCTGCCCATGCAAAACAAACTTAGGCATAGGAAACAGAAGAGCTGCTGTTCCTGGGTGCATGTTGCTCATGCACCAATTTCTTCATAGCAAATAGGAGATCTTCAGAGATGCATTACAAATAGAAATGATCCATTTGTGTTCTGCTCTAAGAGAAATGAAGTGGTATGTCAGAGCAGCACACCGACCCCATTTTATACATCTTTCTTCTTCTTAAATGTAGTTCTATCCCATCCACTAATGTTTTTATAGTTTAGGAAATTTATTGTAACTCCTTGTGAATTTAGGAATAAAAAACACAGAGAACTGCACATGAAGGTGAGGACAGAAAAGTACCACACTTCAGATGCCAAAGCCTTTATATCCGCAAACCCATTCTGCAGCCTTTTCAGTACTTAAAGGTTATTTGATTTTTCTACCTGAAGCATTTGGCCAAACAAAATACATTGCCCCTACTTGTAAACCCTTCCTAGCCATGGTCCTTATATCACCGTGGCTACACTAAAACACTGCTATTTCCTATATTCCACACAGACAAAACTCCAAAATAAACTACACAAAGCTCTATCTTTGGAAAAATCCAGAGCCAGGAACCCTGGGGAAAGAAAGCTAAACTCACATCTCTAAAAAGAGTGTCAGTAGTTATGGTACAAAGAAGAAAGAAAGGAAGGACTGTGCAGATGCCAGGCAGAAAGGTTCACTTCATCCCATGAAGTAGCAGCTGTCTGTGCTGAAAGGACAAGAGGGAAAGTTGTCTCTTTTCCAGGCTACTCTCTTATCCTCAGCCTCTCACATTACAGCTGACCCTAGAAGACCCATATTAATGTCTTCTGTGTCTCTTAGTAGCTACTATTAAGGATCCCTAAAATATATTTAATCTCCTAAAAAGAGATATGCGCTGCAGTGTGCACAGTGTTTTCTATTTCTTGTCTTCTGAGACAATCATGCAAACTGGGATCAATGTAAATTAGTATTTTCATCTGCTCAGCAAGAGGGAAAAAAGAAACATATACCTCAATGCTCCTCATAAGTATATTCGTATTTTCCTTCTTCACAATTGGTTAATTATACTCAGATTCAAACAAAATAGAATTGTATATCAGAAGAATGAAATACTCAAGATCATGATAAGTTTGTGTGGACAATGCCTGAATCCCACTTGACTGTGTGCATTAAGACTATGTTTTTTAATTTCACAACTGGATACCAATCTTCCACTAGACTCCTGCCTCAATCCCTGCACAGGATAAACAGTGCTCACTGAACAAGAAGTCATTCAGTCTTTCATTTAATCTCTCTCTTTGAATGTGTGGACTTGTGCTTTGCCTACTGTTAGGACTAAACAAACGCAGCTCTGCATCCAGAATGACTTATTTCTTCAAAGGCCATTCCTTTTTCTTTCTTGTGGAGCTCATCAATGCAGTTTTTGATGAATGCCTCTGAGGTGAGGTATATAATCCCCTGTTAACACCTGCTGCACTAAGTATAGGTGTTCGGTTTGAAGCACTGATCTTTCAGAGTATTAAGCATTATACAGTCTTTCATATTCAAGGTACCTCTTCCTTTGGCTTCTGGTGCATAGAAAATGGGAAAGCTGTTTCTCAGTCTGGTCACTTAGCAAACCAAAAACACAGTTAACAGTCCACCTACAAACACTAGGAATGCATTGGCAGAACCAGTTCTGATGGCAGTACCAGCTCCCATTGTAATACCGCTCCCTTCTCTTCCATGCCTCCTTCCACACTTCCGTATGCTTTCAGCTCCTGTTACAAGTCAGGGTGGAGTCTACTGATGACAACCACATCTCAGTATGGTCCTGATTCATCTCCAAAGCAGGTCCTTCATTTGCCTTTATAAGATGCTAATTTTACAAGGAATAAGTGTCCTGCAAAAAAAACACCCATACACATAGCTCATGAGGCCAAAGTAGGTCTGCTAACACAACCTTATTTCTGGCATTTCCTGGCACTGTAGTACTTAATTTCACAATCTCAATGTTCTTATATATTTTATGTAATTTTATGGGGATTTATGTTTACACTTCACTAAGATATCAACAGGCTCAGAGCCTTTATGTGTATTAAAAAGCCTCAAGTGCTGAACTAGCTAACCAGCTGGCAGCAGCAGCCAGCTGCCACTTTTGTACAGACAAGCAATAGAGCAGGAGGAAGTGGCTCACAATTTACCTTGAGGTATTGCTAGCATTTGCTGCTGGTGAGGGATGGTGAAGTTCCAGAGTACTGCAATCCTTTCCTGCGCTACAGAATTTTGCTCTCACGTACTCACATCCTTTTTGCCTTTTTGTTATCAGACAATCCTTTTCCCTCCTATCAGCATTTTCTTGCAGCTTCCCTGATTCATTCTTCTTCAGTCTAAGTCCCACAATATGATTCTCACCATGAGCTCCCTACTGAAGTAGTCCAGCACTGCTCCATTTTATCTTACTTTGACCTAACTACCTGCACCTGTCTTTGCCAGTGTCCAGCATCATTCCTAGCTCATCTCCCAGTACTGATCTTCTCTTTCCTCAACTCTTGCTCCTATTAATGTCCTTCACTGGTACTGTATAACCATCAGGGCCCTTATCTCCACTCACATCCCCTCAGCTTCTCACTGATACCCATCGAAGGCACCCTATAACCCCCACATAATTTGGCATGCTCACTGCACTACTCTGCATGTGTTCAGGCTGGATGAGGGGGCACAGTTTGGACAGAGCCTTCTGACATACTTCCACTGAATGACATGAAGAATCCGTGCTGGTAACGTGTTCCAAATGTGTTACACAGAGCAGAGGCAAACAATAATTGCTTTTGTTCAGGGCTTCAAAATAGAATTCGTGAATGGAAATGAATCAGGAAGAAAATTTTATGCTCAGCAAATTTGAAGGAATTTGCATTGCCCAGCATCTCTTTCTTAGCATGGGAGTGACAAGTACAGGGCTCTTCCACAGATGGAGGGATTGCTGGAAAGGAAGATCCAGCTCAAGTCTTGGAATCCTGATTTTGCTGTGGAGTTATTTAACCAATCCTATTATACACTTCACAAGTTTCTTTTTTTTTTTTTCCTTTTTCAACTACCTTAAAGAAAATATTTTCTTCATCTTCCCCTTCATCTCACCCCACTATATAAGGATTTTGGATATTTAATGACAAAAGCAGAACTATCAGGAATAAAAATAACACACTCAAGAGGTAGAATGCAATATTATAAATAAGCATTGGGACATACAAGGGTGTGTGCTTGAGCTCTCTATTAATCATACACCTTGGTGTCTTCCTAGGCACTTGGCCAAAAGAAAAATGTTGTCAACTCTCTCAAGGTGTTATTGTTACATAATAAGATGATGTATGCCCTCAGGTGTCTTGTAATCTAATTATTTATAGAGGTATGTCAAAGGAAAAATCTCTGGAAGTATGGCAGTTAGTTTTGATCATAATGTCTTAACTCTGCTCCCTTGTGCTAATGCAATGCTTTGTTCATAGTAATAAATGCTTGCATAATGAGAGAACCACATAAATACTCCATTTGGTTTTGGCTCTTATTGCACAGAAATAATCTCTACAGAGGACAGTTCACAGCTTAAAAGGTACAAAACCAAAACGGTATGTTACTAATGGCTGAATTCAGGAAGAACCAGTATTGTTTGCTTAGCTAAATCCTTCCTTTCTGTTAATAATTTTGATAGTAGGAATGAGGAAATTAGAGCAGTGTGTGTAGGCACAAGCAGAGTGAGGCCAAGGGGACTAATAAAGCTCATGGTGGAAATTTCATGTTGCAGAACAATCTTTGTGCATGTGATAGATGCACAAGACAGCATCTTTTCGCTCCTTTCACCAAAAACTGAAAAATAGAAAGATCATCCAAACAGCTCCAGCTGCTCTAACATCTTAAACTGACTGTCCCTCTGACCATAAATGGACTTGTATAGAAGTTGCTCCCAGAGCTTCATGAAACAGGCAAGGATTAGCTTGTTACCCAAAAATGACATAGAAGTGCCCCAGTCTAGAGGTTCTGCTGACTACTCTCAGCAGTTCAACTTTACTCCTACACTAGACCTATCTCACAATAAAGCAGTTACTATCACAAAAGTTTCTCCTCTTTTACCTGTGTGAATTAAAGAACTCTCAGCTTCTGATACTTTCAGCCCAGGTCTGAGCTGCACATCTCTATATCAGCCCCAGGAAAGCACAGAGAAAGATGGCCCCACCGCCTTCTCATTTCTGCCTTGTGCCAGCAATAGCGCTGAACCAGCACGGGCTTCAATTAAATAATTAATCCAATGTGAGAAAGAAGTTCCTCACAGTCTTCACCACAGCTACATGAATGTCTGTGGTTTGGTACAGAAGAACTTCTCACTTTGGGAATACTGAACAAAGACATAACCCCTTATTTACAGGTCAACACGCTTCTTAGATTAGATGAGAGCTTAGAGATGCAAATGTCTTTGACACCACAACCAGAGCACATCTAAGGGGTGGGCAGTAGGGGAAGGCCTGCAAGGCAGCTCTGCAGAGACCACTGGCGGTGTCAGAGAGAGGACAGCACTTAAAATGGACTCCATCTCCAACTCCGAGCACAGAGCCAAACTTCATTCACGAGGAACCATTAAAAACGTGCAAACAAAGCACGAAGATAAAAAGGATCCTACTGCTCTGTCTCATTACAGTGCCAGCTCCTCATACATTCTCAGCTGAAAAACAAAGCTCAATTAATCTAGGGACCTAATTAGGCTCTGCAACTCTATGCTGAAGTTAAAGCCAGATTCCCCCCAAACCATCAATGCCAGTGGTTAGGAAAACCTGAACAGTAAACAGACTGTTATTTACAGGAGAAAAAAAGATCTGCACAGTTAAAAACCAGCATTGATACAGATTTTAAATAATTTAAAGATTTTGCATGTGACAAGGCTTTGCTCTAACCTGCACCGAGGTACACTCACAAAGGGAAAGAAAAAGCCTTCCTTCTTCTGTGCCCTTTCTTGTTTGCCTCTCCTATCTGGAAGCATTGCAAGTACAAGTTTGCCTTGACTTATCTCATTGAAGCCAATGAGATAAGTCATAAGCCAAGACATTTGTTTGCTTTCAATGAGAAAACAACAGTCATAGCCACTGCTGAATAGCCCCTGGGGGAGCTGAGGAGCCTGCCTGCCTCTCCTGGGCTGCTCGTCCTGGATACAGACAGCATGGAGAGTGGCTGGCCAATATCTGGTGGTATAGGGAAGTGACAGAGGAATAGGGATCCTTTCTTCCACAGCAAGAAAATATAGTGAGGACTTGCCTCATCTCCATCCTCTGAAGACAGGATCCAGAAGCCACCTTCACACCAGTCCCAGTGGGGACCAACTGGGCAGATGATGGCCTGAGCACAGCAAGGAGACATCCAGGAAGTGCACTGGGATCTCTTCCCACCACTCAGCATCTTTGCTGTCAGCACTGCTTCCTCCCAGCACCTACAGCCCTGCAGGATTGAGCAGTGGTTTGCAGTATGTGCCCTTGCCAAAGGCTGCAACTTTCATGCATGGCCAATTAATGCAAGGCTCTCCTCTCTGTATTCAAGAGGCTAAACAAGGGGGGGTGTTTTTTAGAAAGCCTCAGATCCTGCAGCTCAGCTGCTGCCACTGCCATCAGCAGAAGTGACATATGCTGAAGAGCTACCAGTGGTGACAGCCCCTGCAGAGAGGGCAGGGAAGCAGCCACCTCAGCTCTCATCTCAGTGCAAGCAACAAGCACGTGCCCATCCAACCGACACGACCCTGTGTTATGCATGCCCCACACAGCTAGGCAAACATTTTGGCCAACACAGCATGACAATTTGAAAGGGGTCAGAAAGGCTGCTTGCTGCTGCATATAGCGCTACCTGTTAGCCTAAGGAGCAAGCTACAGCACTGTGCCCTTTTCTTTCAAGTAGCATTATGATTTCATATGTAGTGAGTGGAATACCAGAGTTATTTCCTCTCACTAAAACGAACTTCAAATGTTTGTACTTCAACCATGAATATTCATGATCTTTTAAGGAGGATTTCATAATTACTTCATTCTGGTTAGGCTCATTTGATCTGCAGCAGTGACAGCAGTAGTTTACACTCCTTCATCAAGATGCCACCATTTGGCAGCATAAGCTTCCTGGTTTCCTGTGCTGGAGAGCAGCTCTAGTTATCTTAATTGCAATCCCAAATGGAGTTGTACCTGAAAATAAACTGACTGTTGTTCAGTTTTAGAAACCATTCCACTTGGAGCTACTGATAGCATAAACAGATGACATCTCCAGGAAACTGGAATGTCACCTACCAAAATATCTCTCATTTTGATTAGGAAGATTTTATATGCCAGCCTCCCGCAGCCTTCAACCCACAGCATTATTGTAGAGTGTGCACATTCCTGCACAGAATAGAAAGAAAACAAACAGCAGGTTTCACCTGTCACTAATACTATAAAATTTACACAATCCACCTATGCTACTCACTAGAGATATTCCAGAAGAAAGTTAAATGCAAAGTTAATTCTGCCCACGTTTCTGTACATAAGCTTACCTCATAGCAATAAATGTTAAGCCTGTTGGCCAATTTCAAGAAACTCTGAGAAAACAGTTTAAAAGCTTCAAAGATACTACATCTCTGTAAGCTCTGCAAGAATTGGTGGTTGTGTGGATGGGTAGAAATCTTACCTGTGCTTCCACAGTGACAAGACTGAGACTCTTTAAATCTAGCCTTGAACATACCAGAGAGGGCACACATGTAAGAGAAATTTCTAAAATTACCTAACTACAGGGCCACTCAGCCAGTATTTATAACTTTATGGATTCCAAAACTAAGAGAGAAATTGTTAGAAATGTGATTTTCTTGATGCTGATGATCTCAAAATCATTCATTTAGATCAACAGACTAGAAAATATGCACTCTCGTGAAAGCGGGTCCTAGCTATAATCTTTCAAAACATGAAATAATGCAGAATGTAGTAAAAATATTGAATTAAAAACATTAGCAAAATATACAGTTGGAGGCCTCAAGGCTTACTATCATCCCTGGTAATCAATTTATTAGCTCTTTAAAGTTCCATTTCACCTACAACTCTAAACACTTCCACAGAGAAGGCTGAAACTGTTAAGTGCTGCTAAAAGAAGCAGTCTCTCTTCATTAGCAGGGAAGATGGACTTTGTTACAGCCCAGTGACGCTCTTAGGATAGGAATAAAGAAGGTGAAACAAGTTCCAAAACAGGAAATTTTATGTGCCATTTTCCATTTCCCAGTTGGGGAAAAATGCATTCAAGTTGCTCAACTCCAAATCATATAGGAGTTCAGGATTGATAATTTGGAATACTGTATTGGCATGTACAAGTAGTAAGTGCAGATACTAGACACCTGCAAAATTCTACCAAAGGTAGCAGTCTGTGCGTGCCGTTTTCCAAAAATCTGGGTAAATAACAAGGTGACTAAGTCTGGACTTAGGGACCTCAACAGAATTGAAAGGTGGGCCCAAGTGAACCTAATGAAGTTCAACTCAGCAAAGTGCAAGGTTTTGCACTTGGGCTGGAGGAATCCCAGGCATCAATACAGACTGGACGAAGCAGTCCTTGAGAGCAGCCCTGCAGAGAAGGACCTGGGCGTGCTGATGGATGAAAAACATAACATGAGCCAGCAGTGTGCTCTTGCAGAAAGCAAATGGTATCCTGGGCTCCATCAGAAGAGGGGTGGCCAGCAGGGACAGGAAGGTGATTGTCCCCCTCTACTCTGCTCTTGTGAGGCCCGATCTGGAGTACTGTGTCCAGGTCTGGAGCCCCCAGTACAGGAAAGACAGAGAGCTGTTGGGTAGGGTCCAGAAAAGAGCCACAAGGATTATCAGGAGGCTGGAGCACCTCCCCTATGAAGACAGGCTGAGGGAGCTGGGCTTGTTCAGACTGGAGAAAAGAAGGTTGGGGGGTGACCTCATTGCAGCCTTTCAGTACCTAAAGGGAGCCTACAAACAGGAGGGGGATCAACTCTTTGAATGGGTAGATAACAGCAGGACAAGGGGAAATGGTTTGAAGTTGAGGAAGGAAAGATTTAGGTTGGATGTCAGGGGAAAGTTCTTTACTGTGAGAATGGTGAGGTGCTGGAACAGGCTGCCCAGAGGTTGTGAAAGCTCCGCCCCTGGAAGTGTTCAAGGCCAGGTTGGATGGGACCCTGGGCAGCCTGGTCTAGTATTAAATGGGGAGGTTGGTGGCCCTGCCTGTGGCAGAGGGGTTGAAGATTCATGATCCTTGAGGTCCCTTCCAACCCTGGCTATTCTGTGATTCTGTGGACTTGGTTGTCTACTTTACATTCTTTCTCTGGCCTAGAAACCTGCAACTTCCGTATTTGTACTGCCAACAGCCAGTTGGGATGGAGGGAGCTTCTTAGGAACTGGAGAGAGACCAAAAACTCATTTCAAAAAAAAATTAATGGCTGTCAGTCAGCAACTTCTGCCCAAGATGGGTTGAGCTACTCTCACAATTGGCTGATTTAGAGATGGGATGAAACAGACTGTGTAACAACCAGTGAGGATGGTATCATGAACTTCAACTAATGATCACAGATTTTTAAAAAAATCTCTACCCTTTCCTGGTTTTGGTGATGTCTGAAAACAAGCTCCAGTTTTGAGATTTTATGAGCTGAAAGCTACGGGCAGTGTGGTCCAAACCCAGCTGTCACTGAAGTCAACAGAAAGGCTCCCATAAGTTTCAGCAGGATTTAAACCGGGCTTCTACAGATTAGTGACAGGATGCATGAGATGATTAATAGAGTAATCCCTTCTTGAAGTCAAATACATGAGAATGAAGTTAAACCATGGAACCACAGGCAGTTTTATGATGTGTTTAGAAAGTTTTGGCAGGATGGGGCAAAATCTAGCAGCTGCTGCAGTCAGTGGGAATTTTCTCATCTGTAAACATGGGCACAAGAAAAGTACGTGTTTGGTTCTTAGACGCCTCCTAATACTTCGTCATACTTCATTCACAGAGGATTCCAAATAAAACCCCAGGGGCCCCAGCCCCCATGCAAATACTTCCTATTCTAAAAGTGAACAAATCAATATGTAATGATTTTAAATGCATATAGATTTATCATGTAAACCATTTGGAGATCATCTGTACCAAACACATTTATCTTCATCTATGCAACAATTTAAAATATTAATGATGCACATACATTTTTCATATCACAGAGTTTTTTCCTCCCCTTTAAAATGAATTCTTTATTTTAGTGGGATTTATTTTGCCCACTATAATACCATTAATTAGACAAGCTCTTCCATAGACTCTCATATCTCTAACACTTCAGAGATCTCTTAGTAGCCTGTGACAGAAAAGGAATTCTTTTAAACTTGCCTTGTAGCAACTGCTAAATACCTTGCAGTTTTACTTGAGGTAACCAGAGCATGCTTTGGCATTCAATAGGCATCTATTACACCCAAAAAGTCAACTGTGAATTCAAGTATTTCCATGCTAATAGCTACCTCTCCGCAAGATTGGCAGTCAGAGCAGGCTTGTGAGTGCCAGACAGCAAATTTCAACTACTACTGTTTGTATGTATTTAGCTTTAAATTGTAAGAAAAAGATACCTATTGAAGAGTTAGCAGTTCAAAATCCCAGAAGCGTTAAAATAAAATTTCAAGCACAAGCTAAATCAGTCTTTCATAAAAAGCTCCTTTTAACCTTCAACGCTCTTCAGAAAGCCTCAAACTGGACTCATTTACGCTGTGCCTGGAAGGTCCCTCTCCTGTTTACAGAACTGCTGCTGAAGCTCAGTAATTCCTGCAGCTGAAACTAGTTGATGTTGCAAGAATATTTTGGCAAATTTCTAATTTTACACTCTCTCCTTGTCATCTGCTATTGAATTTAGTCAGACAGGATACTAGGGGACATTTGGTCTGAACCAGTATGGCCTTTATTTTATTCTTAGTGCTGTGCCACTGTGGTTTACAGCATAGCTCTACAGCCTCCCTTCTGCATCCTCTCTGCATGCCTGCTGTGCTCTCCTAAGGATGAGCAAATGCATTCCTCAGAATCCCATCAATTCCTGGTCAGTGCATTTGGAGACATAAGAAGCCAAGAGGAATTGTAATCGTTCTGTTAGAAGAGAACATATGGACAACAACCACAGAAGAAGAAGAAGGGAAGAGGAATGCATCGCTTGTTTCTGTGAGCATGGATTCCTGTCACTGTTTTCCAGTGCTCTCCCTCCCCAGGGATGGGAATATTCCTGCTGCAATTACAGACATGCTGCTGCTCACTCTCTATTCCCTCACTCTATTTGAGTATGCAAGACAAATTCATTTAATCTTCTCTCACAAGAAGAGTTATCTTGCTTCCTTTGCTAGTCTGTCTTGTACTTGTTTCAGACTGAATTCATACTTTAATAATTAATATTTTTATATTGTCATTCCTAATGCCTCTGCAGACTTCATTGCAACATTCTCACTGTTACATCACCTGTGAACATCTGTCATTCTTAACCAATACACTTAAATTGGCGTGCACATCCCACTCTTGTGAGTAGCTGATGAGCTCCCAGATCTCAGTAGAAATTGTTAGTAGTCTGTCAAGGCAAGCCCTTGCTCAGACCATTATTGCCTCTTCTCCAACCCTAAAGTCCCACAGCTGCTCCCATCTGATGCTCTTCTTTTGTACAGAGGATGGCTTTAGCTTTGTGCAACCAGCCAGGGTGATTAGCATGCTTCTGCTTTATGCATTGAGGCTGCTGATAATAGCACTAAATAAAATCTCTCCCAAAACTGATCCTTGTGGATCTTCCTTGGCAGTCCACTGATAGCTCCCACTTCAATGCAAGCTACTGCTGTCTCATCAGTCTTTACTATCAGATACATTTTACAGCTCCCCGTTTTCTTCAGCTTAACAAATAATTTCTCATGGGACACCAATTCAGTTATTTACTCAGATCTAGACAGATGACATTTACCACCTCTCTTTCACCTAGAAAAACAAACGTTAGGTATCATTATGTGTAAAAGAGAGGGAGAGTCATATCCAGGGTTGTCACAAAGGAGTGCTGAATGCAAATGCATAAATGGCTATTTTATATTTCCGTATCTTGGGAACAGTCTTTTCAAGGCTCCTTCTCCAAGAAGACAATATCTGGCATCTGTATTTACTCCACAGTGAGTTTCAACTCATTCAGGCCTTCGGGACTTCTTCCTCCAACATGTGAATGCTAATATTGAATTTGTATGGTAGCAGGACTTTCTTAAGTTTCAGTGCTAACTTTTGCAGCTATTGCAATAGCAAAAATCAATCATTTAATTCAGACAATTCTACAGTGAACTCATTTCAGCATCTCTCTTCTCTCTATCCTCCTATACACACTGATGAGCAAATCATTTAGAGAGGGGTTTGTCTGCTGGCTGTATGGATTTTACTTGGCAGGAAAATACATTCATCTAATTGCACTTCAAATGGCGAGGCTCTGAATAAATGAACAAGTCATACTGTGAGTAGAGGAATTAAAGAAGAATGGTTTCTACTGGGTTTGTGACTTATGTTTCTCCATTTCCTACACTTCCGCTGTTCCCTTTTTGCCATACTCCCTATGACCTCTCCTTGTTGCATTCCAGCCTGACTCATCTCCTCCAATTTCAACTCCTTGTGTGATCTTGCTCACAATGCATCACATAAATGCTGCCTCATGCCTTCAAGGCCCAGCCTGAGCGGGCACCTGCTTCTGCAGTGTTCCTTGCCCAGTCCCAGGAGCATAGGCTTCAAAGATCTGAAGGTCTATCCCCATGTTAAATTTGATTGGAAATGGTCAATTAAACAGCCAATTAAAAAATCTATTGGGATGACTGGAAAAGAGATGGTGCGATGATGTTATGCTTCAGTCACTTAGAAAGTGGATAAAAATCCCTGCAGCATGTATTTCAGAGCCAGCCCCACTCTTGGAGCTTCTCAGACTCCACAGTTTTAAAAGATTGCATTGTGCAGAGAAGTCATTTCCAGCGCCAGCTACTGAGGACAGACAGGACATTTCCCATATTAGCATTATGGGAGTGATTAGAGCCACCTAATTATAGATGTGCAGTGACAAAAATCTCAACTCACAGATGTCAAGTTAGCCAAGCTTTTAAGTCCATCATGCCCTGTGGCTTAAATTATTCCTGCTTTATAATTTTTCAGATCCATATTATGATTTTATGTCCAATTAATTCTGTGGGAGGATAGCAGTTCTCAAATGAACATGGAGTAAATACAGTTAATAACAAATGGGCTGTTATGAGAGTTTAAGTCATTATTGCCTTGTTAATATTTTCCAGTAGCCCAGATTTAGGGTTTGTGTGCATGTGATTTATGACACATTAAAAACATAGTCAATGGTTTAAAGGTCCTGTTCTGTTTTTTGCAAAGATGACACTGTATCACTTTCAAAGAAAAGTAAATTATGATACAAAAGGGACCAAAGATGTTTTGATGACCCACAAATACTTCCTTAGAGCAACAGATTTGCATACAGTTTAGCTAAGAGGTGTATTTAACCTAAGTGTTTATAATTAACTCTTGTCATACATAAAGAGAAGCCTTATTTTAATTTCAATATTTTTGTTGCAATGTAATTCCAAGGAACACCAATTAGCTATCAAATGCTGACAACTTGCACTTATCACTGATTAGGGCTAGATATGAACCATAAACCTAGCACTATAGTGCAACAGCTCATTACCAGTATAGCTTTCTGAGCTAATCTTTTCTACTAATTTTTATTTAGGGACCTTCTGGCTAGCTCATCTGAAAATTATACGCTAATGATCTGAGAAGAATTGAGAGCTTTAAACTGTAACAGAGGAGAAAAAAAGAATTCTGTTTGATCTCTTACGTTATGATAGATGCCATTTAATCAATTAGCACAGCAGTACACATCATCCCATTTCAGACCTAGCAAACATAAAAGAAAACATAAAAGGATGAGAGCTTTACACATCTCTAGACTTTCTCCACCATGTAAAAGAGCATCATATATAACAGGGAATGTTTAAGAGTGTAATCTCTGAGGCAGCAGTCAAGACACTATTTACATTAGGTCTCCTTGTATGGTAACTGCTGAGTCACGGCCTGAACCACTGATTGAGCACCTGGGGAAAGGACGCGGTCAGCCCTGGGAGCACAGGTGAAGGCAATTCAGCTGTGTGACTAGAATGGGTGGAGCACAGCTGCACCTCTGTTAGACCTCATTTAAGGGCTGACTGCTGCTGGGAATGGATCTCTTCCTGGGGGTTCCTCCTTGGTGAAGCTTTTCTCTGTGAACCTGGAATCTTCTGGTACAGGTGAGCAATCTTCTTCCCTTTCTTTATAGCACCTCTCTATTGTGCCAGTTCTTTCATCATCACACTTTTGTTGTAATGCCTTTCCCATTGTATTGATCTGTCCAACTGTTATGCTCATGCAAGTCTAGCATAGGAAATTGCCAAGGATATGACTGCAGATAGCAGATGGAACATGTCAGATAAGTTTGTGGCACTGTGTCCCACAGAGACTCCAGACGGGAGGGAGGCCCAACAAACACGCTGGAGTATCTGCTGCTCCTAGTTAAACCTCCAGAAGGCTTTAATTGGGATACTGGACCCCTGGAATGGCTCTGAATCAGGAACATGGTTGTCTGCTTCGTTCTTTCCCAATACTTCTTGAGGTTATAAAAGTATTTGAGAAACTGGATCTAGAACTTGGATTCTGGATAACTATGGATTACAGATGCTGCAGCAGTGACGGTGATCCTTCATTGTTATTTTCTAGAGTTATATTCCAGAATTATTTAAAAACTATGGTAAACTAGAATCACTTCTGAAATATATTTGAGATAAAGAAGGAAATAAGACATGCTTATTCATAATTCTTACCACTTTTAATGAGTGCAAAAGTTTAAGGATGGTAAGATGTGGGTAGGAAAAAGTGTCTGATCCATATTCTCTAAAGTCTATGTAAATTAAGGGTATGATGGGATATAAATGTTCTATTTCTAATAATATAAACAGATGAGAGCAGTGACAAAAATGAGAAGTAGCATAAGATTACACTCATTCCACTCTAGCTGTGTTGGAGTTTATTTTCTAAAGAGAATGAGATTCACCTAACAACACCAATATTGTGACAGTGTTTATAGGATTCTAAACAAGTTAAATATAGAGATGGTCAAAATGCATAGTAATGCACAACATACTTGGAAAAAAAGCCTAATTCAACCATTCAGAGTCTTCCACTGCAGATATCTACTTGTGCAATTCATAACTTTGGTAATGGCTGACAGCCAGTAAGCAAGTTTTTGAAGCTGACAACACTCATCTAGGCCTGACTTTAAGATTATAAGAGCATAATAGTTGATCTGGAAGAAGCCAGACCTTTTCCCCGAGTAGTGATCCTTTTAGGTCCTGAATAGAGACCTTTTCTTTATACTGTGGTTAAAAGAGAAAACATTTCTCAAGGCTTCATTTAATGGATTCTGCACAGTAAGAGGAATGAAAACGTCCAGTTCTCTTCCTATTTTTTTCTAGACTTCTGAAAAGAATGTTCTCTATACAGTGAGAAATTTCTCAATATGAACGTAATCAGACCACAGGGCAGACAGATATTCATTTACTATAAAAAGAGGAGCTGCAAGAAAAAAGCACTGTACATATCTCACAATAGGCAAGAGGAATAACAGAAGATGAGAAGAACTTATTCCTGCAGTCAGGTATTGCAAAATTCCATGAAATGTGATATCTGCAGCATATCATCTATAATGTCTGCACAGGACATAAACTCAGTCCCTTTTTATTGTGATATTTACAATATTTTATTGATTAGTAAATAATAAAATAAAATTAAAAAGTAACACTACTAGTTAGCTTCTGGCAGAACAGAACTCTACTTCCAAATTGTGAAGGGAACTAACTGATCTGACGCTCCAGTTAGTGGCATAAATAATATGCAGAGAAGAATACAGACTTCATTAGATTACAGAATTGTATTTTAATATGAAGAACTTTGATTTTTATGTTTCTGGGAGATGCATTAAGGTAAAAGAAAACTACACTGGTAATAATTATGAAACGTGCAGTTAGTGATTTTCATATCTGTACAGTTAGGAACATAAAACTATGACAAAAAGTTTTATGCTCTGAACTTAGAGCAGGCTTCAATATAGAAAATAATATAAAATATAATAATTAAAAAAACTGTTCAATGCTTAAAAGAGATGTATAATTGCCAGTCAGAACGATTCTCACATATCCACGCCATTACTGTTAGATTGATTACCTTACTGTAACATCAGACACAGCCTGAAACGTTCCTAACACTCAAGTAAACATCAAAAGGATGTGCAGTTTTTTTTGTTCTCTTAGTTACCTGCTGTTCTCTGGTCTTTAGCTAGAGGGATATATTTAGCAACAGGACAGTGGCTCTCTGATTAGGCATCTAGATGGTTATTAGTGTGTAGCTGAGGTTCCTAAAACAATCAGGTATCACTTTACATAAGAGCAACACTAATGAACAGAACATGGACAGTGGAATTAAAAATATATTTTCAAGGCTTATACTATGTTTTAGATGGGGGTGAGATAATAACATCATAAAAGAAAATTCAAAATCTTACTTATCAAACAATGTAGCCCCTTTAATTAAAAGAGCCAGTTTGTAAAGAAAGCCTTATTGTGATATCTGTTTCCAGTAGCAAGCATTGTCAGAGAAACACAGTGTCGTGCTTATAATTTGTCTTCATTTTATTTTTGCTTTAAGAAAAAAAGACATTTGGTAGATAGTATGAGCTGAAGTATGAATTTTCTTGGGAAAATGAAAAAAATCCATTTCAATTTTTTACAGTATGCCTAGCAAGTGTGTTTGATACCAGTCAAGAGGCTAAGGAAGTTCTGCTATGCTGCAGAAGCATCATGGCCCTAACTGGACAAGTTGTGACCCTACTGGGAACACAAGTGACAGTCCTTGGTAGTGTATCCAGGATCCAAAGCATCACATTCAGAGCCACAGAAGCAACAGCATTTCCCCAGGCAGCACCTTCAATGCTATGGGGCTTGCTGTGCTGAGAGGAATGTTAGAGGACCTGACATGGCACCTACAAACAGCCACTGAGGACTAGTTGTGTGTAACCTGCTTGAATCATCTAAGAATGCAATATATAGCTTTAGGTAGAACTCATGTTTAGGACATTAGGACATTCTGATGCACACAGAAATAATATTGGGTGAAGGAACTCATGAAGGACTGCAACCACATGTATCTTAAGACCATCAAATGTTGCTACACAGCGTTTAGGCATCTAAAATGGCAACAGTCAGCCAACAAGAAAAAAGAAAAGCCTGTTAAGCTGATAGCTTATCATTTTATGTTCTGTATGATGAAAAAATCTTAAGGGTTACCAAAGCACATCTTCGCTTTGTATGTAAAACACACTCCACAGTTGTAGGCAAATGCGGGACCCCCCCACAGGATGTTATGTGATAGGCCCTCTCCCAGCTCTATGATTGATGTGTGGCACGTGCCCTCAGGGGCGTAGATGAGGCACATAAGGTATATAAGCTAGAGTTCACGTGTAATAAACGCCATTTTGCTGTTCATCATATTGGTGTATATGTGCAGTTATTTGGTCCTGATCTGGTTAGGGTTAGTAGTGTAGGAGGCAATGCAACAAATAATGTCCCGTGTGAGGAACCAGTGAGGAACCTGGTTGTGAGGGTACCCCTTGATCTGAAAGACATCACATGCCTGACAGATTGTGCAGAGAAACGGGTTGAAATCGCTCCTCACTTTAAATGCATTAGAAGCCCTGACAGCATCAGGTCTTCTCTTTCCTCATGATGTAACAAATCTGATGTGCGTGGTGCTTAAGCCAGTGCAGTATATATTGTGGGCATCAGAATGGGTTCCCTTCAGGGACAGGTGGCCAGATTGAGGCCTGGAGAACAAGCAACAAGGATTTGTTTGTGAGAGCAATGCTCTCAAAGCTCAAGACATCTGCCTTGATATTGATTAAAACGTTTGTCATTTTTGAGGTACGCTCCAACAGGTACCTGAGACAATGTTGGTATATATTGGGAAAGGATGTGTTTGTATAAGGATACTTTGTAATTCCTTTGTAGTTTCATACTTATAGATAGTGCCACTAGAGTTATCAGCAATCACTCTAATCAGTAATCTCTAATCTCTCTGTCTATAACTTTACCAGTATTGTAGGATGTGGCTTTAATTATTAAGCATTGGTGACATCACATCAGTTATTGCAGGCTAATTGCACGCTGATTAAAGACCTATCACCTGCTCCAATGGGAATGAATCTTGCTTTGGCTTACCAAGGAAGGAACTTGGTAAGGAAGCTTAAGTTGTTAGGGTAGGATTATTTTGCGGATCGCGATGTATGGGTAGACTTTATTGAGCTTGGAGAGGGAGAGATGTTGTAGGCAAATGCGGGACCCCCCATCGGGATGTTACGCGATAGGCCCTCTCCCTGCTCTATGATTGATGTGTGGCATGTGCCCTTAGGGGTGTAGATGAGGCACATAAGGTATATAAGCTAGGGTTCATGTGTAATAAATGCCATTTTGCTGTTCATCATATTGGTGTACACGTGCAGTTATTTGGTCCTGACCTGGTTAGGGTTAGTAGCGTAGGAGGCAATGCAACACACAGTAAGCAACCTCAACTCTTGGTTTAAAAAAAAAAAAACAGGGCAGCGTTTCACAAATCTCACTGGAGCAAAAAAACACCATTGCCTGGCTCTCTTTCACAGATATGCATTTTTGGAGTCAAATCCTGTTCAGCTTTGGTACTCCACCAGCCCCTCTTTCACCTGAGTGAAAAATACATGCTATAAATAAAATAAATACTATGTAAAGGTATTCTGTGTGTGGCAACTATAGCACAGTTGCCCTGGGTTCCCTTTGGCACAGGAATAACCATCTTCCACTGCTCCAGAAATGCCCACACATAAGAGTGAGCAGGACTCAGGAGATGCATATTGGTGTGGTCTGAGCAAATACAAAGGGCTTCTAGCATACTGTCTTTCTGCAGAAGTACAGTTATTTCTGTAACACCATACCTTAGAAAACATGTTTTTTCCCATGTAGTAACACTACCTAGGTAGCAGACCTGGACACTGCATCTAATTCCTCTTGTGCAGGTGTATAACTTCAAAGCATATCACAAGGAGCCATGAAAATCCTTGTTTGCGATAGAGAGAAAATGCGGTCTAGGAACAGAAAAGATTCTTCTACTGTGTTTATATCTGGAGGCAGACATAAAAACTGTGTTTTGTCCTTAAAAGACTATTCTGGGAGCTAGAGGTCCCAGGTAGAGAAATGATCAGGTGCTTTTAGTAGCTTCTGCTGCAAGTGGTGGTCCTTGTTTGCTGTCCAGGCACAGGAGCCGACTGCAGCCTGAACTGCCCTCAGCACAAGGAGCTGTGAGAGATCCCTGTCCTCTGGTACTGCTGCTGCTTTAGGCAGGTGGGATACCTGGGAGAGCTATAAGCTGTGACATATGCCTGTGGTGCAGGCAGTGGGACAATCTCAATCAGGGAGAGCCCCTGCTGCTGCAGAGAATAGAATACATCATACTTTCTCTCCTGAGCCCTGGAATCCCTTTGTATCTCCTACAGCTCCCAATTTCTCCTTTTGTTCTGATTACAGAGATTGGAGTCTGTGTCTCTATAGGTCCCAGATAGTAACAACATCCAAAACAGCCACTGACATGGTCCTACTAGCCTAGCTCTCTGATCTGCAGAGCAAGAAACCAAAGAGAGGCAGAAAAGCTGATATTTTTGCAAGTACTGGTATACATTTTATCACTGATTTGCAAAATGAGAAAAGCTCTTTTTCTGCACGATAGAACAAACTAAGGAATAGGGAGAGAAACCATTCAGTATCTCCAGTCTCCTTAGAAATAATCCATGATTATAAATGCAGCAGGTAGTTGTTTTGTTGGTAGTATGAAACGGGATGAGACAAAATGCATCTCAAATAGTTAAACCTGCTGTCTGAAATTAATTCTAGCAAATCTCATCACATACTGCTGGAAAACATGTTTGATAGCCTGTACAAACAAACAAAAAATTAAAAATTAAAATAATCTAACAAGTTTGATTCTGCAGCAGGAGAGGGAACTAATTTTAATATTTCAGAAGTTAGAACTAACCAGCCTGCTTAACTCTGAAAAGTCAATGCATATTTTAAAAAACTCACTTCACATCTGTTCACTGTGTACAGGCCCAGAGGCAACCACTATCCAGAAAACTTTGATCATCCAGCAGAAGCTGGTTGGTATCTGAAGGGCAGTGAGGGGATTGTTGTCAATGCTTTCCTCTAAAACATGTTACAAAAATAAGAACATCAGTATAAGCTTGTATGGGGGGGGAAAAAAAAAAAAAAACTTAAGTGCAATGCTGTTCCAATGCTTCTGAAGCAATCTGACAAACTGGTTAATGTATTCAGCATTTGCCATTATATTATTCTTCTGAAAGCTTCTAAGGCCTGCCACTCCACTGAGGGGGTTCAGTTAAGCTTTATAATGGAGAAATAAGTATCAGAGGAAAAAAAAACAGTCTGAAGAAACATCGTTCAACCATTTGCCTAGAGAATGCAAGTGGCATTTTATTTATTTTGTAAGTTAAGGTCACAAATACCATTTATATGTATTTCTGACTTTAAAGAGGAAAATCACATAGTCCTGCTTGTGCCACTTCAGTGTCATAAATCCCAATTTATGTGGTAAGTTCCTGTATAACCTGCTTGAGTTCCGAATTAATGGTTGCAGGCTCATTTGCAACAAGTCATCAGATGACTACATTTCCAGCCTTCATATTTACCCATTCACTCTGTGGGACTCATTCCTTGCAATCCCAAACAATCTCATCACTAGGCAACACTTACCTACACTCAACCTCTCTCAAAAAGTAAGTCATTAGTCATAAAATACTGAACATGAACTACTGTCTACAATATCCCCTAGCAAGGATTTGAGGATTATCTCATCTAATTAGATATAAGCATGTTTTCTAATCTCCTGGTTTAAGTCAAAGCCCAGTAGAAAGACTTCCATTGACTTACCCCGTTTTGGATTAAGTGCTGTGAGAACTTGATCAAGAGTGTCAAAGAGAAAGAGACCTTAATAAAAGTATAACTAAACAACTGAGGGGAAAAAAAAAAAAAAAACAGTTGAGTTAAATCACCTAGTACAGAAATGATCTAGATATCTCATGTCAGTAGGGCACAAGTCTTGAGAAAGAAATCACTGAAAATTTCTAGATGTCATGCACACGTAACAGCCAACTGCTAGTTTTTGGACTCCTACAAGCAGGAGGACAGACTCAAAAATGCTTTAATATCTATTATTTGTATAACTGCCCACCATGTGCAAGCAGGTTCATTCTGCCATTGAAGTATTCACTTGGGAATTCTGGGAATTTATTCCATTGACTCACAGATACCACTGTTAACATGCATTCAAGTTTATATCCTACTGTCCTATTATTTAAGGATAAGAAATGATTCTTCCACTTTGTCTCATAAGAAGCAGCTTTCTCCTCCCGTGTCTATTTATACCCTTGAAATACTACAGGGCAATTGTAATCTCCTCTCTCAGAAATCTTCCCCTTGCAAGCTCTTAAGCTTTATTTCTGTTACAGTTTCTTCCAGGTAAGCAACTCTCAGGCCTTTCATAATCCTTCTTGCTTCTCCTTTAAATTCTCTCTGGCCTGTAATCTCTTTATATAGGTGAGCTGCCCAAATCTGAACAAGACATTGTAGGGGAAAAGATATTATCTTTGGTTGTCTGTAGAAGATGTCTATGCTTTCTTGCCAGAAGTCATACCAGTTTTGTGTAGGGAAAGGATCAGTAGGGAAATGAAAGTTAATTTCACAGATCATATTTGTATGTAACTGTTCAGGGAACCGGATATAACCAAAACAAAAAATGTGAACTAGGACTAATTAAAATTACTACTACATGCTTTTTAATAATTTGCTACACTGTAAAAGGTCTAGTTATTCCAAGAATATGGCTATTTAAAAATTGTTCAATTATACATGAAATGAATTAGCACCACACTGCCATGGGAGAAAATGTATTAGTGTTCAATTGAGCCTATACCAGTCATGGATCAGGTGGGAATAAACTGCTGGATACCCTTAGTGAAGCAATATCAAGGTTCAAAATGGCATTTTAATGAATTAAGTATAGATTCATTTGTATCTGAAATCATCACAACTGCCTATTTGGGTCCTAATCAAGTTATATTTCAGCAATAACTGTGTGCTCCTGGATTGCTTGTTCACTACCAGTCAGGGTTTTGCTGGCCCCGGACCAACATGGTGTCCTTCACTGATACAGCTATTTGCTGCTGATAGGAATAGCTATTTAACACAATTAGTAAATGCTATTAAATCTTGCTATAAACCATAAGCACTTCCCTTTCCATTTCATTGTGCAGTCCATCATTATTTTCTTATTACAGTATCTGTAAAGAAGTAATTCACTGAGTAGCAGAAAGAGAATTACAAGAGCTAACTCGTAAGGCCTAATTCTTCCCACATGAACACTTCTGCAAAATGGAGCCATGTTAACTGAGGTCTGCTGTGAAACTGGTGTAACAGGGGATCAGTGAAAGCTACACACTCACTTGCATCCTCCACGCACACATACAGACACTTCTATTCCAATAATTATCACATTGCCAGTCTGAGAGAACCGAGTTGAAAATATGAAGCTGGGGAATGGAATGTTATGACTTTGTGGTGCACTGAAGCTTTCCTTGAGAATTTTGTCTCCTGCCTCTCATTAACCTGTTGATGAATCACAGTACTGTAAGACATGTGCAGATGAAGCTCAAATCTACACTATCGGCTGTACAAACTTTCCTACAGTAAAGTACACTGCTGATCAACACTACAACAGTGATTGCTGGAGCATGCAAAATCCTTTACCCTCCTACTCCAGAGCTGTAGATTAAATTGGTCTAATAAAATGTAAAAAGTTTTCCTACATTCGCAGACTGCACATCTCTGATTCCATCTATTTTACACAGGTCCCTAGAATATAGAAGAAAACTGACAGATATTCAGCCTAGTAAAACTATCAACTACAGAAAACCCCCAAAGGTGAAAATAATTGCCAGATGCTCCAAATCCTCATTATCTCTGTGTTGACAGTGTTTCAGCACACACCTCTTACTAGCAACTGCATTGCTATTGCAAGTTGCCAAGGCACTCTGGCTAGTGTCAAAGAGCATGCACCTAAGGCTAGGTCCTCAGCTGATGTAACATGGCAATGCTCCAGTGGCTTCATTGTCTTTTAGCCAAGGCTCTGGCCCATATGATCTGGCTGCCAGCATCACAGAAAACTTTTCTTTCTGAGCAGCTCACGGTTTTGGTAGCTAATTAGGAACTATTTCCCATTAAACAAAATTTCTATTGACAGCTCTCCTACAACTGGATCACTTGAGGGTACTTCTTAGGCTTATTCCTCTTTTTGAATGGGCTCATTTCATTTTCTCCTTTGCTTCCCAGTTCTCCTCTGAAAATTGGTGCCTCCTCTATGCCTTATCTCCCAGTGCCTCTTGAGCTCTTCCATCTATTTTGGACTAATTCCCAGCCCTGGGGTTCTGTTTCAGTTGTCACTCATGTCCTCATTTTCCCTTTTTATTCCTCCATTTATCTGCTTTCACATTTTTTTGAAGTAAAGCAGAAAAATGTTCTTCCCCTGCTTCTAATACATTAACTATTAAAACAGAAAGATTGCAGATTCCAAAGACAGAACAACTTCTTTTTTTTTTTTTTTTTTTTTTTTTTTTTTAATTCTTTCTGAGGCTTTCTGTGACTTTTGTGCCGTGTTCTTATTGGGAAAAGCAAAAACAAGCAATAGAAAATAGTAATGCAGCAGTAGAAAGCTTAAGTAACCGGAATCACTCAAATAAAAACATATGTAATTTTTGGTCTAAACTCAGGTGAAGTAACTAATAAACAGATTTTCCATTGAGCATGTAGTTCAATTTTGCCATTAACTTCTTGCAGCCAGTAAGCAGACTCAGTTGTATGAATCCCATAAAACTAAGAGCTAGTATAAACTTGTAACTAAGGATAAAACCTTCAGTACTAATACTAATAATTGTCCAGGAGTTTTCATGAAATAAGAACTCCAGTAGGCAGCAATGCTGGCCACTAAAAATCATTTCACATACACAGAATACTCTTCCTCATATTGTTACAGCCAATTCTTTCATCAGCAGCTGCTCAATTTGCTCTGCAGAGAAATTCTTCAAGAATTGCTTTAGTAGGAGCAACTACTGGCAAGGGTAATCCCAGAGAGAAACTCATGATGCTACAGTATGCTTAGCAGCAGGCATACTGGAAGTACAGTCAGAATCTTCCACTGCTGTACACTGCATACTGTCTGATTGTCATGTCCCACCAGCATCATTTTATTTTATTTTTTTGTGCTTCAATTCCATTGATGCCAATGAAACCATTCCTGATTCACACAGGGATGAAAGAAAGCATAAGAAAATTACCACTACTGTATGAGTTTGCTTGCTGTAATGGACTCTCTTCTTCAAACATTTTCTACACATCATCTTAATACATGGTCTATTTTTACAACTCCACTTTTCCCCAGTAGACATCACACCCATGAAAGAAACCCTAGTTCACACTTTTTTTAGTATAACAGAGGAAACAATGTCAAAGCTGCAAGTAGGGTTTGAAAAGCACAGCATATGTGCTATTATCAGTTAATTCCAGGTGTTGCATTCAGTTTTCTTTAAATTTATTTTAAAGAGGTTTTTAGCTTTTCTTATCTCTTCCTGAAAAAGTTTTCACTGACATTCTGTCTGAGAAAAATATTTTAGTTCATGCTATCCATGTAAAGGCAAGATGTGTAAACAAAAGATACCTCAGTTCTTTTTCCATGCAATTCTTCAGAAAGATTTAACAATGTCAGATAGGTAGATATACACATTTAACCAATAAGGTAATGTGACTTTCTGGATTCAGATTCATCCAAACTTCAATTTTGTTTTTATCCCAGTGATCAACTAACAATTTAAAGAAAACGCCTGACATAGAGCATATTCTTTAAGCTCATTTTTTATTCAAAAATACTGTAATCCAGCACTTCCCCCTTTCTCCTCTCCTCTTAGAAGTAGTAATAATCTACCAGTCCTCCTTTGAGCATAAAAAAGCCATTTCCCATGCCATTAGAACCACCTGTGCGAACCCTTAACTCTAAAAACATCCAGAGTCCTAACATTTAAAATGTCAACTGTGTTTTTCACTGAATTTGAAGGTCCTTTACAAAGTTCTGATTGACTTTTTTTTTCTCTGTGTTATAAATGGGGATAAATAAATAAATACATCAGTAGATGATTTTCCAAAGGCTAGGCAGAAAAACAAACAAACAAAAAAAACAAACTTTGCCCACTGTTTAAGAAACACATTAGATTTTAAAACTGGTGGTTCTGCCTCTTGTGTAACCTTGTATCAGTCACTTAATATCTTTCATTCTCTACAGACAGGATGAGGGGAAGGAAAAATAAAAAAAGCAAAAGCAAAGCACGCCAATACCATGGCACACCATGTTAGATATGTGAGGACCTGCAAACATCTGAGAGAGAAGCAGAAATACAGAATAAAAAATCATGCTTCCAGCTCACTCCTATTTACCTTACGAAGAAGACTTCCTCTCTGGATAAGCTTGAGCATCCTCAAAATACAGGATGCCTCCAGAAACACAAACACATTGTGAATGCACATTAAGAGGAAAGTCTATAAGGTAGAACAAGCAACAATTTCTGAAAAAGGAATTCATACAGCTTTGCAGTTTTCTAAACAGTTTTCTTTCATTCTCATAGCCATTAAAATGTATAAAAATGATTATTTCCAAAACAGCATTACCATGAATTATCACCACTCCTGTTGCCTAGCAACTGGAGTAATTTTTGAATAGTGAGCTGTATAAACCAGTAGTTGGAGTCTGTGCAAATGTGTATTCATTTGAGGGTTTAAAACACATTCTTCTTAGAAATCAGAGGCAGAAAATTCAGCACTAACATAAAGCAGAAACATTAAAAAAAATACAAAATGGCATCAGTAATTACTACAGCTTAGCAAAATCTCCTTTAGCAGACTTGTGCTCAGGGCCAAGTTCCTTGCTCTTCCTTGGGATTGCAAATATTTTTATAAAAATTGGGAAGTTATTTTAAATTCCTGTGGAGGAAATCATTTTTGCCCAGCCTCCTGACAGACTTGCTCCTAACTCAAGAGGAATGGAAACTGGTGACATGAAATGGTGTTGTAGTAGGTCAAATAAATAATTCTATTTTTGTAAGACGTATCTTGCGCTAGTAGAACTCACTGGTTCATACTACAACAGAATGATGTGCTTTGGAAGGTTCAAAACTGGTCTTGACATTATTAGTGACAAATAGGTAGCCCACTGATATATTAGAGAGGGCTTATAATTACATAATTACATAAAGATACAATCTCCCATAAACTACGGCAGTCACTTATTAGTGGTTGCCTGTTACAGGGCTTCTTGCCCATTCCTTGGACCTAAGTGGAACTTAACTTGATTGCAGGACAAGATCTCAACCTGTATTATTTGATGTTTGAGAATTTCTATGTTACTTTCTTGCAGCTTTAATGACAATTAGAGTCAATCTGTATCAATGTTCCCAAATGCTTTCCCAAGGGAGAAAAAGAAAAAGAGAAAGGAGAAAGATTCCAACTCTGTGGCTTTCCAGGCTCCCTAGCCTTGAAACAAATCAGGAAAAAAAAAAGTGCAAAACATACAGCATATGTTTTCCAGAGAGATTACAAAGAGGCAAATTAATCCCTGGTATAAACACACTGCCCACTGAAGGCAATGTAGCAGCATCTACTTATACCAACAATAAATCTGAAGAAGCTTTTCCCTACAACTGATACCTGTGGAGAAAGGCCAGATACAGCAAAGAATAGAGTTTAAGAGAACGCAGCTCGGGAAACCACATTTCTCCAGGGGAAAAAAAAAAACAACAAAAATCTATCTATATTTTCAGATGTTGTTTCTGGGCTCCCAGGAAGCCATACACTGCCTACTGAGAGGCTGCCACAAAATTCTTAATGGCTGTTTAATAGCTGTGATAGAGAAAAAATGCTTCATTTTCTCAGCTATTCTGTGGAAATTAGCTGAGACCACACACACAATGCACAGTGCATTCGCATAAGGAAACACTTTCCTTGTTTTCCTTTAGCATCATTCACAAATATTCAACAAAGTTTTAATTTTATCCTCAGTGATGAAAGAGAATGCTCCTACAGGAAGGGAAATTATCTCAACTAGATAGGCAAGTTGTTGCTTCAAACAAGGGGTGCTACTTAACATGCACTGCACCAGTCTAAGGGATCAGCTTCTACAATGCAGCACACACACCCCTCCTTCCTCACTTCTCCACCTGCACCTGCCCTTCCATCCATACAAACTACCAAGAAGAAGACTTTTGATAAGCATAGGCTGAACTGCATTTTGTGAATTGTAGAGTTCAAGCTCAATTTGCACACTGCAACCAGGTGAATGAACCACAACACACTTTATGAATGTTTATATGCACAAATTTGGTTGACCCAAAATTTCAGTCTGATTAAATTCCAGAAACAGGAATATTTCTGAAGAGCATGTTTTGAGACCAAACTGCCAATTAATTTTGGAAAATAAACATTAAAATTAAAATTACAAACTCATTTCATCTTTGTTTTCCAAAATAAAGACAAAACCAAAGAAGTAAAACTAGTCAATATCTTAAGATTTTGAATGAATTTGAGAAATAGCCATATTTACAGCCTTCAATATGGTTAAAAAGGGTAAATTTAAGGAAAAAATATATTCTGTGAATGATTTTCTTGGTTCACTCTCCATGTCATCCTACTGTTCCCAATTCCAGGTCTGATACACATCTTCCATGAATGGTGACATTAAATGACAGTTTGATTAGAAGAGGCTACTGCAAGCCATTCCTGTAAGGCTGGCTGTTACTCCCTCGGATTTAGGCTAGAGAAGAGCAGTACCTTCCACAATATCAGACATCTCTCTTAAAGAAAAGCTCTGTGACTGTCTAGACTGGGTAATGTAGTCCAAACTTGCTTTCAGTCATGACAAATACATGACAAATGGTTCGAGACAACAATAAAGAGAAATGAGTACAAAATTTATCTACCAAGTGAGTATTTCTTCTGATTTCCCAGAAGATATCAGCAATATCTGCAATAGTGGCAAAGGACACTTGTCTAATGTGACATATAGGGCCTAATTCTTTTTTTTCAAGTGAAAGGCTAATAGATTCAAAGCACATACAAGTAAAGAGTAAAGTATCTTTGCATCACAAAGATGCATGTTTATTGTGATATTTTTGAGATACTAAAATCTGCATCAGGAGCAGTAAAATAATGTCCCCTATAATTATTTCTCTCCTTCATAGGAGCAAATTTTGTCTTCATAGAGCTAATACAAAACTGGATCTCAAATGCTTTGAAGCATTTGAAGGACGAGGGGAAATGGCCTTAAGTTGTGCCTGGGTAAGTTTAGGATATCAGGAAACACTTCTTTATAGAAGGGGTTATTAAGCTCTAGAATAGGCTCCCCAGGGAGGTGATTGAGTCACCATCCCTGGATGTGTTTAAAAACTGTTTGGATGTGGTGCTCAGGGACATGATTTAGTAGAGGGTTGTAAGAGTTAGGATGGTATAGTTAGGTCACGATTGGACTTGATGATCTTTAAGGTCTTTTCCAACCTGAGAGATTCTGTGATTCCATGATTAAAATGCTTTTGAACAATCCTATAAAACAAAACTCTCATATGTTGAACTCCGATCCTCGAGATCTTTAAGACAATCCTAACATGAAATACAGTGTAGATACCAGACTTAAGGTTAGATCAGGGTTCACTGAACCTTCGGGAGGTTTTGTCAACTGCCTCAAGAGGACTGCACTGACCCCAGGAGTCTCTCTGCTTACCACAAATTTGCCTCAGGGCCAGACAAGCAACTGCTTGCAAACATTCACTCATTAAGTGCACAGAATATCACTTACTTGTACGGGATATGTTTGCTTCCATTGACGAGGGCAAGGATGACATTGCCCAGAGCTGACAACGAGAGACAGAGGCCAGAGCTTCCCTCCCGGTTTTTGCTGAGCACTTTCACACAGCTCCCCAGGTCAATAAGGTGCAAGCGGCTGCGACCTCCAGACACTGCCATAAGCAAAGAAAGTGGATGGTTAGCATGTGCCTCCAACAGCAGTTTCCCAGGAAAGCAAAAGACTCGCCATGACTCACAAAGAGGAGACAACCCAGAAACTCCTCTTAATTCATGGCAGCAGTAACAAACCATAAGGATCCTGTTAGTTCACCTTCAGACTGTATTGCTGTCCACTGCTGACTCATTTGAAAATTGCTGAGGTTTTCACGACTCGTGCAAGTTTAACTCTGGGACAGGCAGTCACCACTGTTGTTTTTTTTATTCTCTAACATAGCTGTATTCGCCTATACCTGAGCTGGCTCTCTTTCCATCTCTGTGATTACTGTACTGACAGGAAAACTAGAGGTTGGGAATTGCTTGGCGAGCAGTGGTTTTGTAGCAGCTTTTCCCTTATTTTTCACAACTTGAGTAACGGAGATTCAGAGGAACCATGAGACCTGCAGGATATTCAACTTTCCTTTAAGCTGTTTTAATGCACAGTGTAGTGTTAAAAAGTTGTTCTGATCTGAAAATAGTTTCTATAAAACTGGGAGCAAATCCTGGTTTTCCCTCTTGTTTACTCTGTATGAATACCACTACACTTAAAATGAAAGGATGTTAAATTTGAAACAGCAAGCTTAACAGAGATTTGCTCTTGTGAGAAACCTATGGTTACTATCTGAACTCAGGGATGGGGACTACGCAGACTTTACAGAAGTGTTTCTAATTCCCTATTTTCTCAAGAAAATGTCCTACATGTTTTTTATTTTTTATTTTTTTTTTCAAATCTGATCTATGACCAGTTCTCCCTATTCTCAAGAATTAATTCAGAACCAACCTATAGGAAAAACTTAAATGTTAAGAGCACTGTTTGAGATTCTGAATATAAACAGAAGCAGAAATATTTTCACATCTGTAGACAAATAAATTCACAGCCATTTCAACACAGCACCTTAACTTATGCACCTTGCCCCCAGATAAATAAAGAAATTAGTATTGGGGGAGATCTGTTATCAAGAAAATACAACACTGGGAGCAACTATATGCTCCATGATGGAGACCTTAGAAGTTTCCAGATACATTTCTTTGCATTGGTAATCCCTTAACAATCAGAAATATGTTTTTATTGACAAAAAACGTGATACATCATATTATTTTGCAGATTTGCTCCTAAAAGTATATGAAACAAGTAGCTGCAACAAAGATGTTAACCTACATCCAAAAAATGAGGACAGAGAGAGATTTTGTTTTACAAATACTGCAAAACACAAAGCTCGCTGCTTATTAGCACTACCTTGTACTCTCTTTAAAAATACAATACATTTCTGTGGAATGTGTTCTACAAAATTCTGTAATTCTCATTCAGTTGTAGGTGACAGCTAATTAAGATAAACAAATGGAAGTGGAGTTTTATGAAAAGAAATATGAACAAGGAGAGGGAAGTACAAATAAACAAGGGAAAAAAAAAGAAAAACAGAAGAGAAAAAAATAGAGATACGTAATGAAAAAAGAGCGAAAAAAAGAAAAAGAAGAAAAAGGAAGAAAGATTTTTTTCTGTGAGGGTGGTTTATGCAGTGGAATTTGAGAATTATATTCCAACGGTGTAGCCAGCGTCTGTCAACAGCTGACATAATAAAGTACTTCTTTTAGGCTTTGTTAGTTTTTCAGCTGCATCAAGTATTTGGAAATAGAGAACTTCCATACATCAGACTGCAATAATGGTAAAGTCATGCAGAGTATCATGAAAAAGAAGAGACAAATAAGTATCTGATTATAACAAATACTAGTGGCCAAACATTAGAAATGCTGTCCCTAGACCACATTACCATCTATTAAAGATGCCTGCGGGCATTTCATCACCATGCTCTCCAAGGTTCTCACGGGGAAGTAACCCTAACCTACTTATGCACCAAATGCCTGAGTTCACTGAAGAAAGTCAGGCTTCCCTGCCATGCATGCAGCTGCACCTTCACTGCTTCTGAATCTTTGTCTCTCCTTTAAGTGTCTTCCTCTAAGACCACTACCTTCAGAAGGCTGATGTTACTTTTTGTGAGAAACCTCCAATGATTTTACTTAGAAAAACAAGTTTAGTTGCTAATGAAAATGACTGCAGATGACTTTACTGAATTATATTTAATAAATACTTCCATTGCTAGGATTACCAGGCATTGAGGAAACAAAAATAAATGAAAGCAATCACTGCCTTTTAAACTTCAGTTACTCTGATTGCACTCATAGTCCTACTGCACAGGCTGAGGAAACCCAGAAGAAGAGAAACGACAGGATCTTTTGCTCTTATTTAGTTTACAAATCAAAATAAGACCTGTGTTTAGGACAGTCAGTCCACTTGCTGAAAATGAAGTTATTTATTAGGCAAGTTCTCCACTAATGTGCCTGGCACTATAGAGAGAAGTGTAACATCCTAGCACTTGCTTTCATCCGTGGCCACAGAGACTTTGGAGAGCTGAAACTGAAAAATGATGGCCAGTTTTGCCACAGTTCCAATTCTTTCAATGGTGCTAAGCATGCTTCATGACATTCCTGGTAATTAATCCAACCAGGAGGTAAGTACAGTACTTATGCATTAATCTAGCTGTCATTGTTTTGTCAAAATCAAGCATCAGCCAGCTTTTTAATCTCATCCTTTAGATGCAGTGTTTCTTTTTCTTTTTTTTTTCTCCTAGCCTTTTTAATCCTGTTACTAGAATCTGTATATCTCCACTGTCTGCATGCTGTTTTCTGAGAAGTACTTCATTACAGCAGGAGACACTGCTAATCACTAGGTGCCGTTTATGAGCAGCTGGAATTCCCCTTCATTCAATTATCAGCCAGATCTGACCCTGCCTGGCTTGAGAGGCCAGTCAGATATGGAAACCTGAAGACAGGAGTTGGTATGGCCAGAAGATGAAAATGTAAGTGCAGACAGTGGGCAAAACATGTTATATTGGAATTTTAAAGGATAGTGTTGTCTTCTTTTTTTTTTTCTTAGTGAGTCATTATAGCCACAGGAAAATATTCTTTCCCGTTTTATTAATCGCATTTGAAAATAGTAGCAAAGGACTGTATGTAGGTGTATTTGCCTGTAGTAAAAAGCAGGGAGTATTAACTAACTTTAATAATAATTCCCTTAAAATCAGCCATCTTTATTCCTGCTCACCAGTCCGTTAGAGCATTCACAGTTTTCCTTTCCACTGCAGGGTGGTTAATTAATAAACCTTTAGTTAATTGAGTTTTCTGCCAGCCAGTTCCACTGGGGTTATTACTTAAACACATGCAAACTGTATTTCCATTTAGAGCAACTTTCTGGTTTTCGCTCTCACATTTTAAGTACAGTAAATATAAATTTTCTGCATTCATACATTAGACATTAATGCTTCAGCAATGTTCACCCGTTACACATAATTGCATGCAGTCTGCTCCTTAATACAAATAACTAGTGCAGAGACAGAAGCTGAAATATGCATATCTGCAGAACTGCCTAAGCCCATCAATTCAAAAAGCAAAAGTGTCCTTCAAACAAATACTACTTCTCTGCTATACTGCTATATCTCCAGGAAAAGCTGCAGTTCATGTATTGCCTAAATCAGCTCCCACATGCTTCTGTACTGAGGTGCTGGACTGGAATAGCCAATATGAGGGTGGCAGGGAATCCCCATGGCTACAATATTTTATCAGTGATCTCAACCCTGGAGCTATCAGTAAAGATAATTCTAAAATCTAACCCGAAGAACACTTTTGCATATAAACACAGTGCTGAGAACTAACTTTTAATATCTCCAGAAAGACAGCACAACTGACAACTGATGGCAATGATCCCTAGTGGCCTTTCACAGCCTTTGCTAGATCTTCACCAGGCAGGCAAGCAGTCTGCTGGACCCACCCCGCTTCAGACCACTGCTAATCCTTACCACTAGAGAACACTGCTTAAAAGCCGACTCAAAGCCCATCTGTAGGCAAGTTTGGAGGAAAGAGAAAGAAGTGAGGGAGCAGCTTACTTCCGCCTTTGCCGCTTTTCTCCATGCGGTACTGGTAGATGTGCAGGGTGAAGAGCATGTGGGAGTTGCGGTGATCCTCCTCGTCGCAGTCCCGCTGGCTGCCACGCCGCGAGGCGATAGCGGCATCCAGGAAGAAGGCGGCCTTCTCTGCTGTAGGGGCACGGAGCTCGCTCTGGTTCTGGAGCTAAGAGTTAACACAGGGAAGAAATTACCCAGAGGCTCCCACAGGAGTCAGTGCTGTCAGACACCCACTGCAGTCAACTCATGCTGTAGAAAAGCCATGTTCTGATGGGACTGGGAAGGAGGAAGTGGCTTGTTGAATGAGACCCTCCCAGCACTGGCAGGAAACAGTCCTATGGGCTGGATAGATACATAAATCTGTTCCATCACTTTCCCTGAATTTTAGGCCATTTATTAAAGTTTATTATTTTTGCTACATCCTTATTCCTGCACTGGCAATCACTGTGTCCTCCTGACGGTTAAAAGAAAAATAAGCTATTGTGGATGACACATCAAACCCAAGAGTTGGTGAAGATTAGCAGGGGCGGCCTGCATGTTACCCATCAGAAGGTGCTAGAAGGGAGCAATCTGCAGCTAAAACTGTGAGATAACAGGATTGAATCATGTGCTCAGCCCCACAGCAAGTGAAGAGAGGCCACTTTCATGTCCCTTCACACCACACACCCATGCTCCTGCACAAAAGACAGGACAAACCATTAACCAGAGCAAGACAAGTAGTGTGCATACATTCCCATTTGCTGGACCTCAGTCACTGCCACCAGTCTGCTCGTATCTCTCCAAAGCGATAGACAGCATAGGAGGGCAGATATAATTAACCCACCATGATGTTAAGGAATGCATGTGTGTTTCACATCAACTAAGATTTGCCTGCCTATGGAAGGCACATGTAACAGTGCAAACTGATGGCATCAGTTTTAACAGTACGCAGAATTGGCCCTCAGCCCACAGGATAGACTTGTTTTGTCTGGCATAAATACAGTGATGAATTCTCATTCTCAGAGTTTTCTTCCCCCTACTGGCTAATAGTGCTAAAAGTTCTCCCTAAGGAAGACAGTGCTTCTGTCTCCCTTTGTGGTCATTAATCAACCTGGGGCAGGATAATACCAAAGCTTCGCACAGGATGAAGTAACACAGCTGCAGGCTGAAGGGCAAGAAGGAGTTAACATAGCAAGCAGAAGGTAGGCCATTCTGTGGATGGATCTCACTTATGTAAGCAACAAGAGAATGTGCATACTTGGAAAGGCCCAATGACAAACAGTATGACATATGGTGATTATTCATTTGCTATACACACTGCTGATTTTGCGTATCTGTATGGTTATAACGTCTTCCCTTTGTTGCAGGATTTTGAAAATTCAGGTGTAGGACATGACTACAGAACATCACTTGTCTTACAAACACACACAAAGATAGGTCCTATTTTAATGCAGTATTTTATGCTGCAGAGAAACAAAGACTACTCATGAAGCTGCCTTTTCTCCAGTGATGTAAAATAATTAACTTAGTCTATGGCTCCTCTGTAAATATGTATGCAAAAATGGGCTACTAATATCATATAGTTATATATAATGGAGTATTTCTCATTAATAATGTTACTGTGCTTAAATACCCTTGTGAAGAATTTAGCTGTAAGGAAGAGTCACACAGTTATGAAACAGATTAGTATTCTATGCTAATTCAGACCTAAATTAGTCATCTGTCACCCCAATGGGAAATGTGAAGAACTTGAGTATTCCTCTGTATACTCTCTGTACTGCACCCATTATGGGATACCAGGGAGTGAGGTATCTTGTGACAATGTAAGCATTTCATAACACACTAAAACCAGGAGTCAAGTGAGGATGAGAATTCTAATTGTCATTTAAAATGACAAAAAACTTTCCAGTCCTTGAGTAAAATGGGAAGTTTTGCTGTGGCTTCACCACAAAGAGATAAAACACAAACTTTATTACTTGATGTTTAAAATCTCATAATCTACAACTTAAGGGATGTGAATCACAACTGCTGCTAGAAACAGGGTACAGACAGAGTCTGTTCCTTCCTCCCTTGATTTTCCCATACTTGGAGAGAATTGCTTTGCAGTTTCTGGATGGAAGCAGCCATTACATTTAAGGCTAAAATAATGCACTCGTGTTCCATCCTGCTATTTTGCCTTCTGTCCATCTGGTCATACAAAAATCAGATTCACTCCATCACAGACAACAAGTTGAAAGCACAGGACTTTTTTGTCTTCCAAATCAAAATTAAACATAAAGGGCTGCTGAGCCTGTCTTATGATTACCTGGGAAATACACGAGCCAGTTACTCATTCCTGATAAATCTCCAAACCTGAGAAGAGTTGGAATTATTCTTGGCTTGCCCAACTCAGGAATTTATGTCTTGGCAGCAATTAATAAGTAGCGATTAATGCTTCCTACAGCACTGCTAATGCAAGTGCTATAAATAATGTTTATAAAGAGATAAACAGCCATATTAATGGCCTCCAGCTATTTGTGCAGTTCTGTAAATATTTTATCTTGTTGTTTTACAAAAGAAAGATCACACTTTTTTTTTCTTTTTCTTTTTCTTTTTTTTTTAAGAATGAGGTGAATTTTTGCTTGCACTAATGCTTTCACATTTTATTGCAAACACAAGGCCCTGCTCAACATCAGTTATACCAGAGGTACAAATATTTAGGCCAGGAGAGCAGATGGCCATGCAGCTGCAGGTCATAAAGTTCTTGCATGCTTTAAAGTAAACACTTTCAACTCTATAAACTTTACATTCTGGGTAGTTCTTGAATTTGAACCATCTCAATAGATGAAAATAAAAATCATAATGCTTGTTTTCATGTAAATTGAAGACTGGATTCACTCACCTGCATGCCACAGATGGGGTCCTCACAAAGGTAGACACCTGGGGACTGGCCATCCTGCAGGCTTCCTGTAGCCACTTCAGATAACAGGTCTCTAAGATTTTCTTCTTTCCCCCACACTTCCACTGCGGAAATTCGGACTGAGAAGCGCGCTCCTGTCTTCTCTTTGCGTTCATTAATCAACTTGAAGAGCCAGGAGATGGCACAAGGGATTATGCCGAGGTTTTGCATGGAATCATCCTTGCCAATCATGGTGTACGACTTCCCTGTCAGGAATGGGAAGTCAGAGAAAGTCTTTCATAGCCTTCTGCAAAGTGATCTTATCATACACAGCCTCATGAAAACAACTTCTTCATTACAAAAAGGACATTCAGAAAAGGGAGATAGACAGACAAATAATTTGTGGAAAATGGAGAACGTTTCAAACTGACAGATGAAATCTTGAGTTTCTTTCAACAAACTGTTATCTCATGTATTCCTCTGACATGCCCTATTGTCCTATGCAGGGTACGGCAGGTCCCTACCACTCAGCACAGCAGCTACTACCGTGGCTGAACAGCAATGTAAACTGAGCAGAGCAGGAATGCCATGGTCTCTAAAATGCCCTGTTTTCAGCACTGTGAGTGCGCTGTATCCTGAATGCCATTTTAAAATCATAGAATCCTTAGAGTTGGAAGGGACCTTTGAAAATCATCTAGTCAAACTTCTCTGCAATGAACAGAGACATCCACAGCTAGATCAGGTTGCCCAGGACCTGATCCAGCCTCACCTTAAGTCTCCAGGAATGAGGCATCTACCACATCACTAGGCAACCTGCTCCAATTTGCTGCAGAGCTCTACATTATCCTTTATACACTGCATCTGGGATTGATAAAACCTTGGTCCCAGCAACACAAAGATGTAACTTTATATAGAAGAAGAAAAACCACAAAAATTACAGGCACATGTGATCATTTGGCGCACAAGTGGGTGCACAACAAGAAATACTGTATCAGGTTGTAAAGTTTCCGCTGTTTCATTATTATTTGACTCTGTAAGTATAGCTTAGCTCTGTCTTCTCAGCTGTACGTTTGTTCACTGAGAACAAAAACAGTTTTATCTTGTGCTGTCTACATATCAGTATACACAGACAAGTTCAAAAACTGTCCTAAACTTGTAAGACAAATAATAAAGATATACATAATTTTGGGCAAGTATTTGTGGTTTCTTTGATTTGTTTTATTTCATGCATTGAATCTAAGTGGAAAAAGACCAGTGAAAAGGATATTTTATATATGCATTTGTGGCAACAGCTGGGTGTGTTCAAGGTTGGTGGACTGGTGAGGACAACAAAACAACTGCAGAGACTCAACTCAAGCTCCAGCAAAGTCCTAGCTGGGTCACCTCTCTGGACACATAGCACTTGTGAGACACCACTATCTGGTGGCCTTATTTTCCATCTCACCTGCCGCCTAGACTTTGGGAAGTCAAAAACATTAAACATCCAAGTGCTCATTCTACTGCTACTTTTGCTTGGTCCAGAGGCATCCTGGGGATAGCTGTATAAGTGGTCTTGAATCTAGGCACACCTGTAAAATTATAGGTTCCTGCTGGATCATAAATTAAGAAGATACTAGAATAGTAAGAATTGCTATAGTACTAAGAGGACTGAATGAAGCAACAACTCAAGACAATCTCTGCTTCAAAGAGCATGTTGTCCAACGTTTATGCCAAATTGATAGACGTGTAAATGAGAAGCAAAGGTGTGGTGTAAGGTCATGCATACAATTTATCAGGAATGCAAAGATAAATGGAGGTTTGCTTTCCCTAATCTAAAGTATTAACAATCTTGGGTTACAAATATTCACTTTGCTGCTCAGATAGAGACATTTAACAATACCAACCAAGTTTGGCATGGCCAAAGCAGAACACGCAGCCATCTGCACCGTTGACCACTGACTGGATCACCTCAGCCACAGTCCCAGCACA
Organism: Centrocercus urophasianus; assembly: GCF_019232065.1. Taxonomy (NCBI): domain Eukaryota; kingdom Metazoa; phylum Chordata; class Aves; order Galliformes; family Phasianidae; genus Centrocercus; species Centrocercus urophasianus. The sequence continues at coordinate 69,808,488 of NW_024884142.1, read as the reverse complement.
TACTTCAGCCTGTCACAGGTACAAAGGAAAAAAAAAAAAAAAAAAAAAGAAGAGAGAGAGAGAGAAAGAAAGAAAACTATCAACAATAATAAGAAAATTCAAGAGTGTTTTCAATATAAATGGTCATAATTTTATCCGTGCCCCAGATACCATGCTGAAGTATCAAAAGGTCTAATCCTGATCATTTCATTTATGTGATCAACGCTCTGATGTAGTGACATTACTTATGTAAGTACATGAAACAGGACTTTTGTTCTGTCAAGGAAGTTTCATTTCATCAACATCCTTTCTGGAGTTAAACAAAAAACACATCCTGTAACGAGACAGAGGGATGCAATTGGTTTGTTAGAACTGCCTATTAAGAGGCTTTCTTTTTTTTAATTCAAAGGGAAATACTGAGAAATATTAATAGGCTCTGTTACTTTCCCAGTTATGGATTTCATTTTCACTAGCAGGTAGGTAGGGAATATAAGGGGAAAAAAACAGCCTCTGGTACTAGCTAGGTGACATTTCTTAGTTTTTTTCTACATTTTTATTAGTCTTCGTTGCCTTTAGCAGGAGTAGATTCCATCCCAAAGACTATAGCAGTATTTTAAGAAGTAAAACATAAATTTACACTGTGCATTCTTAGATTTAAGGTTCAGGCACTCTCTAAAGTCTTCTGCAGTAACTAGCTATCATTACAGGGTTGAACAAAATCAGAAATAGCGGTTTAGGGTTCTCTGGGAAGCATTTGGTTGGGATGGAACTACTGATCTGATCATCTCTGGTTCTTCTGCTGGCCCTGTGTCCTAGTTCTGTTTAGTTCATGGGTACAGAAGCAGCACTGCAATATTGTTTTCTAATTATACTCTGAAATGTTACTTTATTCTTTTACTGTCTTCCTCGTGGCATTTGGGTAACATGGTTCATCAAATCAAGGTCTAATAAAAAACAAGAAATCAAGATATACATGATTAGAGATTTGTGGACTAAAATTCCAATCCTTCTACTGTGAACTGTTCAGGTAATCCTTGACTTCATAATGAATAGAGCATTGCATCAAAGAACTACAGTTCTGATCAGATTGCTGGATACACCAAATAATCAATTTAAAATATGCAAGTTACTAATATTCAGGATTTGCATTCTAGGCAACAATTAGCACTTTCATTGCACATATGCTTTTAGGAGCAATTGTTTATAGCAAAAAATAAAGAAAGCGAACAATTATTTAGATATAATCTAATAAATTTATTTCATTATTAATGACATTGACAAAATTCAACTCTAGCTAACTCCAATGAAAGTATGGCTATCACAGCTGCAATCAGTTTGGCTCTGGTGCACATTATTGTTTAGATAACTTTTTTGATCATATTTTGCCTACCTGTGATGCATCTTGGGGAAAAACTGCATCAAAAGCAAACATCTTGGGTGGAACCTGGTTGCCCCTTTTCTGGAAAGCATTCTGACCTCCACAGGTTACTGGGTCATAGAGCGTGATTTGCTTCTTACGGGGGTCAACTTTTAGGAAAGAGCTGGACTCAGATGTGTCTCTGGCAAGCGTGGAGGAAATGCGCACCATGACTTTGACCTGTTAGCAAACACAAGAAGATGACCTCATTTGATGAGCTAGACTCTTGACGTGTTGAATGAACTTACCATAACACTCAACCAAATCTTACTAACTTTACTGTATCCCCATGGAAGTCAGTGTAAGACACAAGAGTGATTACACACAGTATTTGGTATAAAATGCCTACTGCATAAAGCCAGAACTTGTCTCTATCTACATCAACAAGCAGCCTGTGCATACAGAATTTATGAGGAATCTCATGGTGCTTTAGTGTCCATATTACTCAAGAACAATGAAGAGGTATTACATCACCTTGTCTTACTCTCAATATAAATTGAAAAGTAACTGTACCCTAATGGGCCAATTAAGAAGGCTGGAAAGTAATCTAGACTGTTAAGCTACTGGAATTGCTCTGAAGGAGTTTGATCAATAAAACAAGCACATAAAAGCCAGATTTGTAATTTACACCTTTCAAATTCTACCCAAATTCAAAAAGGATGAACTGATCAGTTTTAAGTGTCATTATCAAAGAGTTGTGAAAAGAGTCCTGTTTTAATGGCCAGATTTTGAAATCATTGTCAAGAGAGTGGAAAGTAATATGCAATAAAAGATTTGTTAAAACATGTTAGCTCACAAAACATTAAATGACTACCTAATAAGATATTTCTATGACAAAAATAGTTCTTCATGGATTTAATGAGATTATACTGCATTCTTAGCCCAGTTAGTAAGCAATTTAGATGTAAATAATATGGATGATTATCAGTCTGGCTTTAGTCCTCCCCATAAATTCACTACCTGCAGATAAATCTGCTTCTGAACTTTACAAGGCAAACATCACCTCTCTGCCAGGCCTTGCCTTCTATTCACACCTGCATTTATTTTGCTCTATAGCAGACTGTCACATAAGCCAGACAGAACTTTTACATAAATGTTCTTTAACTGTCAGTTGTATCACATCCACAAACAGCCAGCATGCAAGTGACCACAAAGAGACATTTCAACACAGACTTGGTACAAAGCCACTGTTGAGATGGCAGAAGCACATTGGGAGGAGGCTATAGCTCTGAAAGCTAGACAGAAAGATGAAGTTCCTGATGGCCTCATGTTTTCTGTATGTAGACCTCATTTACTGCTTGTCTGAGCTCATTCCACATTTAAATAAAGCATCGATGTGGAGAGGTCAAATCTGAGCATGTATTTTTTACACAAGTCGTCTGAAGACAATGGAATGAGACTAGAAAATAATCTATCTTGTTCAGTACTTTTGTGATGTCATCCTTACATGTCTATGAGTCAGTGATAATTTGAATCCTATTTTAAACCACAAAAACAAGATGTCACAAGATGTCATCAGATGGTGAAATGGTTAAGAAAAGTCTGTGTACGTGACTCCAGTTTTACAGGATTATTGGAGGGGAAAGAAGAATACTCCTTGAGTGTGAATTTCCTATTTTCAATTTTTGATGAGCTGGATTTTCCTACTATATACTGCTTTTTTTAAACAGATGTCACTTATTAAGAGTACTACACTGATCTGCTGAAAACCAAAATAACCGTCATTCTCCAATTACTTTAAATAAAATTCTTGTTCTGCTTTAGAAATCCATTTACTTATAAGTTTAGTGCATTTTGGCTGCTACGAATCCATGCCCTCCAGATCCTTGATCATTATGTGAAAGAATCACAGAATCACAGAATGGGGTTGGAAGGGACCTCAAGGATCATGAATCTCCAACCCCCCTGCCACATGCAGGGCCACCAACCTCCACGTTTAATGCTAAATCAGCATTAGAAAGATAAGTGAACGCACTGAGGATAAGTTTCTTCAGGCTTCATACAACGAAAAGTAGGCAAAATTTACCAACATTTCTTACAGAGGCAGTCTAAGAGTCCTAGCCTCCAACTGCACAGGCATTTCATTTCAACTTCAGCTATCAGTCTTGTACCACAATAGCATCACCAACTCAGGTCCTAATTAAGCCTCTTCACACAAAACCAGAGTAATAGCTGTCACATACAACTCCAGTATTACTGAACATTCTCCTAACTTCCAGCAGCTATAGTGACAGAAGCTCAGGCATCACATTTGACTTTCCCTGGAGTAAAAGACCAAATTAACTGAAATCCTAAAAATTTACTAGCATCAGATAAACTGAATGAATTGCTATAAAAAAAAGGAACTCATCTCAGAAGCCCCAGGAGATGTCTAACAGCATAAATTGACCAGTCAGCTTTTCAACTCTGGCAAATAGAGACATTTCTGAAGAAAAATATTCTGTTAGCATGAACCTTTCTATTTCCTGTGCATTGGGGATTTTTGTTTTCAGATCTAATTTTTCCTGTTTGCTATGGCAGAGGAATACTACAATGACTATCCGTGGGTATCCTGACCACTGGATCAATTGTTCTGAAGCTAGTTGTATGCATCTGGTACAAAGAGAGGTGTGCACCCAGGCTCAAAGAAGATGCAGTTGCAATTAGACACTTCATTATTAAATACCAATATGCACATTACCTACACCCAAGGATTCACGCAAACATTTCCCAATAATGGCTAGGATGACAGTAAATCAACTAAACAACAGCGTTAGAAACAATGGAAAAAGATAGACTCCTGCTCAGCCATTACATAGTCTTTCATGCAGTTTATGACTGGGGGTAGTGGGGTGAGGGGTTTGAAGTCCATGCTGGCCGCCACAATCCCTGCCATAGGGAAGGCAGTGCAAGTGTGGGAGCACGTGAGTTCAGTCAGGTATGGGGATAGCACAGGAACCTAATGGACTTTATAAAAGACTTCAATTAAAGGAATAGGCAGGTTGAAGATCACAGTGCTGCTCTGGGGAAGGCAGAAGTACAGTACGGTTAATTTGAAGCTAACTGAACAGTGAAGTTTAAGAACCCTAATACTTTATGCTTGCAATTTATATTTAAATAAACCGTAAATTGAACTTCTTCTTAAGAAGAAAGCAGGTTTTCTGCTTCACTTCCTATGTGTCATTACTGTTTTAGCCTAATGCTACAGTTCTCCACTAATCTCTTGTAATTGAAGGGTTTAAGAGATACCACTTGTGATTAACGGGACCACTCTGTCTGCCAGAAATTCTTACTTGAATCCCAGTGATCAGGCCTTGGCAGCGCCCAGCCTTAGATGCACCTCTGACTGTTTCTGCAGGGAAAGATGAAAGCACTCTCTCGAGACATGTGCTGAAGATAAAACAAACAACCTGGGCCTAATTTTGATCTAAGCTTACAATCTTGTAAATCTAGCTGAACTCAGCTAGAATTAACCTCGCTTAAGAGTGGAGAGAGAATAAAAGAGAAGGTCACTTGTTCTGCATCATTATTGTGCCTCTTCTAGGACATAAATTCACTTCTTAATTCTGCTCACGCTGAAAAATTACTGTATTTTCTCCTGTTAGTTCACAGGGACTGATTTGACAGCTATTCAATCCAGCAGTACCTGCATTTCCTCCAGTGGACTACCAGGTTCTACCTGCAAAGAATTGTCCTGTTCTTGAAATCTGTAATCATTTACTCCACAGTGTTACTCCTGAGCTGAGTTTTTTCATGTTAACATATATATATAACGTACATATTTAAATTACATAAACTGTTTTTCAAAAAATGCACAGATAATTTCTGTATCTGTATGAGGAACTTTATATACACACTTTTATTTTGTATATGGTAATTGTTAGCATTCGAAATTACTGTTTCTTCCTGGCTATCCCTCAGCAGCATCAAGGGAGCACTGACGTGATACCACAGTGCTTCTCTACCATAAAAATAAATGCAGAGCTTTTAATTGCTTCTATTGCAATTTCTGACGCATTAACCATATTTGTTTGCTTCCTACTTTTTTATCTCGCACATCTCTATGAACACATCAACTATTTCTTTAAGATGGTATTTGCTAATTGCAAAACTTTTTCCCGGTAAACACAATTTGTGACCCACCGTGTACGTTTTGTTATGCTCCTTCTCTGAGGAGGACAAAGGTTCAGCAGGCTCTGCAAATTTGAGCAAGTGGTGCCACAGGAAGGGAGGAAGGGAGGAAGGGAGGAAGGGAGGAAGGGAGGAAGGGAGGAAGGGAGGAAGGGAGGAAGGG